>NC_135232.1:511037516-511337516 GCF_051348905.1 Ranitomeya variabilis
ATTTTTACCATACACACGCCGGCCCATATCCGAGCTCTTGAAAGTCTGGGAATCGTTGCCACGGCCAAAAGCTCCAATGTCCACGGCGATGAAGCGACAGTCCGCATCAGGTATTGCCATGAGCACTACAGAAAATATTTTTTGTAGTTGAAAAACTCCGATCCGGTTCTGGCAGGTTTGATAATGCGGATGTGCTTTCCATCCACCGCTCCTAAACAGTTGGGGAAATCACACACATTCCAGAATTTGTCAGCAATTTCACGCCACATGTCCATGGTGGGTAGTGGTATAAACTCCTCACGGAGTACATTCCATAATGCCCGACAGATGTCCACAACTATTCCGGACAGGGTGGATATTCCAAGCCGGTATTGGATGTGGAAGGAAGATAAACTCTCCCCTGTGGCAAGAAATCTAGAAGAAAAACACAAACAAAAAACAACATTACAATCTACTCTTTTTATGGTGTGGTTAAAAATTAAAAAAAAAAAAAAAAAAAAAAGAGGAAAATACCCCCCCAAAAAAAGGCAGAATAAAAAATTTGGACTGTCATTGGTTTAGATTTTGAACGTACCTTAATGTCACCAGCAGACGTTCCTCGGGTGGAATCGCTCTACGGAGCTGGGTGTCCTGTCGCCATATGGCTCCTCCCGGAACGATTCTTGCGACATTCTTGTGTACTCCTGGAATTTCTCTGGGTTGGCATTCAGCTCGGCATAGAGCGTGTGGTAGGCTCCACGGCTCTCACGCAATTCAATAATGGGGTGCCTCCAAAAACGCCTACGTTGTCTCCTTCTCTATCTTTCACGGTTTCGGTCTTGCTCCCAAGCAAAAGCACAGGCCAGAAACATCTTGAAGCTGAAATCCAGGTTGAAATAAAAGCTCTCCATGCGAAGATCCATCATGACACAGGATACAGTAGCAAGCTGTTAATAATTTAAGTAGCCGTAGGGTCTAAATATAGAGAGCCCATCATAAACACCCACTGTAGTCCCATTGGTGGTGTCTTGTTATCTTGTTTTTGTTATTGTGAAATTTCTCTTCTTGCGCAAAAAAACGCAAACGCATGCAAAAAGCGCATGTAAACGCGGTCAAACGCTGCGTTTTTTAAAACGCATGTAAAAACGCATGCGTCTAAAAAACGCAGCGTTTGCATGTGTTTACATGCGTTTTTTCACCCCCTGCATTCTTTTTAAAAACGCTGCAGATCAAAACGCAAGTGTGAAACCAGCCTAAGTAAAGAAAAACAAGTGGCCATCATTACTTTAAGAAATGAAGGTCAGTCAGTCCGAAAAATTGGGAAAACTTTGAAAGTGTCCTTAATTGCAGTAGCAAAAACCATCAAGCGCTACAAAGAAACTGGCTCACATGAGGACCACCCCAGGAAAGGAAGACCAGGATTCACCTCTGCTTCTGAGGATAAGTTTGTATGAGTCACCAGCCTCAGAAATCGCAAATTAACAGCAGCTCAGATTAGAGACCAGGTCAATGCCACACAAAGTTCTAGCAGCAGACACATCACTACAACAACTGTTAAGAGGAGACTTTGTGCAGCAGGCCTTCATGGTAAAATAGCTGCTAGGAAACCACTGCTAAGGACAGGCAACAAGCAGAAGAGACTTGTTTGGGCTAAAGAACACAAAGAATGGACATTAGACCAGTGGAAATCTGTGCTTTGGTCTGATGAGTCCAAATTTGAGATCTTTGGTTCCAACCACCATGTTTTTGTGCGACGCAGAAAAGGTGAACAAATGGACTCTACATGCCTGGTTCCCACCGTGAAGCATGCAGGAGGAGGTGTGATGGTGTGGGGGTGCTTTGCTGGTCACACTGTTGTGGATTTATTCAAAATTGAAGGCATACTGAACCAACATGTCTACCATAGCATCTTGCAGCGGCATGCTATTCCATCCGGTTTGCGTTTAGTTGGACCATCATTTATTTTTCAACAGGACAATGACCCCAAACACACCTCCAGGCTGTGTAAGGGCTATTTAACCAAGAAGGAGAGTGATGGGGTGCTACAGCAGATGACCTGGCCTCCACAGTCACCAGACCTGAACCCAGTCAAGATGGTTTGGGGTGAGCTGGACCGCAGTGTGAAGGCAAAAGGGCCAACAAGTGCTAAGCATCTCTGGGAACTCCTTCAAGATTGTTGGAAGACCATTCCCGGTTACTACCTCTTGAAGCTCATCAAGAGAATGCCAAGAGTGTGCAAAGCAGTCATCAAAGCAAAAGGTGGCTACTTTGAAGAACCTAGAATATAAGACATAATTTCAGTTGTTTCACACTTTTTTGTTAAGTATATAATTCCTCATGTGTTAATTCATAGTTTTGATACCTTCAGTGTGAATGTACAATTTTCATAGTCATGAAAATACAGAAAAATCTTTAAATGAGAAGGTGTGTCCATACTTTTGGTCTGTACTGTATTTTTTTTAATGTTTTGGCGCTTTTATGCAATAAAAACTATTTTATAGAAACAAATAATTATTTTTACATTGCTTTATTCTGAGAGATATAACTTATTTATTTTTCTGCTGATGGAGTTTTTTGCGGGACAAGATGATGTTTTCAGATATATGATTTATTTAAATTGGTCTTTTTCATGACATTTTATTCCACTTTTTCTTCAGCGGTATGATGGTAAAGCATAGTTCTTGGCTTTGTATTTTTATCTATTTTTTTAACGGTGTTCACCGAAGGGGTTAACTAGTGGAAGAGATTAATAGGGCAGGTCCTTCCAGATGCGCAATCCCAAATATATGTGTCCTTTTTTTGTTTATTTTTGTTTTTACATAAATAAGTGTATTTGTAATAATATTTTTTCTTTATTTCTGTTCTTTATTTTGTGATTTATTTTTTTTTTTAAATGTTTTTACAATATGTATTACACTTTTTTTTTTTATTTATTTACATTGTCCCAGGATGGGACATCAACTGAATACTAAACGATCGCTGATCTAATGCTCTGCAATGCTTCTGCATCTTCCAAATCCTCCTTAAATACTCATACTAGTACTAATTGTACTAACAGTGGTTCTGGTGATGTATTCATGTACCCCTTTGAAAAGTTTTGCGGCCCTTGGGATGGGTTCAGTATGGTAGTGTAGCCCTTGGACACCCCTGGTCTAGCATGTATTCTTCCTAGAAGTATTATGTAGTCACTATGTACTGTTAATGATTAGCACATATCTCAAAACGCACATTAGTAGCATTATTAGGTAACCAATATCCCAGTAGTACCAATATCAATAGGGATACACATACTTATGCTACATCTGGCGGACTACAGTAATAGGCCAATCGTTACAAATATACATCAAACACACCCTAAGAAAACAACGATCCGTAGGCCAAAATATGTTGAAAAAGTATATGAAATTTTATTTCACAAATACAATAAAACAGGTGTACCAGTGGGTACTCCCACAGGACATGTAGATAAATTTAAACAGCAGGACAGGACATGGAGGGTCTGGCGATGATAAGTACTCAAATACTCAAACAGAGAGCCTAAACAGTAAACTCCTGTAATAGCAAGATTTTATACCCCCAGAATAATATAGCGGTGGTTTAGGATAATATACATTGAAGTCATTAGCGCAAATATATAAAACTGGTCAAGCCCAAGGACCTGCCATAGTATTCAAAGTATCGCGCAATGAAGGATATTCATATCATAATCTTACCTAGTGTTTAACCATCAGCCACCAGAAAAATGATCAGGGAACCGCCAGTACCGTCCACGTCACCCCACTGGTACACCTGTTTTATTGTATTTGTGAAATAAAATTTGATATACTTTTTCAACATATTTTGGCCTACGGATCGTTGTTTTCTTTGGGTGTGTTTGAGTGTTAATGATTGTAGTTATAGTGTGGTAGTATTTTTTGGCCTAGTATAATGGTAATAGCAATAATGTTGTATAGTGGATTTCTTCAGAAAAGTATGTAGATAAGGCCGGGTCACACTACCGTAGAATACGGACGAGTGCTATGTGAGAAAAAAATCGCATAGCACTCGGACCAGTGTTAATCTACTGGGCAGCTCCCATCACCGTATTTTTTCCTCAGGCATGCTGCGATTTTACGCATATCTCGTCCAAGACTCGCAAATGCAAGCCTTTGGGTGCGAGAAAAACATATCGTATTACTCCCTTTCCAGGCTATAAACATCTGCGCCTAGTCGCTGGCTTTCCCTCTGCTGGTTTTGAAAACTGCAATTTTTTTCCATGAAATAATCTTTTATTATTTAAATACATATCCAACAATTTGCACACACACTGTACTAATTGTATTTGTCATTGACATCTATATATCTACCTATTCTATATGTAGTTGTAGCGCCCCCACTGCCGCAGGGCCGAGGGGTACCCGGTGCCGGGCCTCTGAGTCTCTGCTCCGGGGTTGTCACGGTGGCTAGGCCCGGTCCCGTGACCCTGTCGTGGGGCGCACAGTGTAATAGGTATAACGGATGATAGTGATGAGGCTGTAGTGGTGCAGTGCAGTAAATAACAAGGACACCAGGTTGCAGTCTCTTTACCTCTTTACTGAAGATCTCTGGGTCCTCAGTCCAGAATATGGTTCACCAGGCTGCGCAAGTCCGGCCGGTCCAATGGCACCTCCAGAGTTCCCTTCACAGGTGGAAATCGGTGCCTTCCTTCTAGCGCTATGTGTTGCGGTCCTTCCCTGCTGTGCTTACGGAAAGTCCCCACAACTGTTGTGTCTGTTTCTTAAGTTCCCTCACAACTCAATTAGATGATGTTCTGCTAATTCTCCGTCCCTCCCTGGTGTTCTGGTTGGGACGGCACCCGTTTGACGGGTAGGCTCGGAGCTCTTCCGGGACCCTAGAGTCGCCCCTCTCCACAAGTTGCCCCCCAAGACTGCATAGGTGATTTAGGTTAGACAGCCCGCCTCAGACTGACTGTCCTGCCACTGTTTAGAGTATTGCTTGAAGCTGAATGTTGTTATACTCCCTCGGCGTTCCGGCCACCGGTAGTGCGCCTCAGTAGGATGTTGCCTCGGTCTTACAGCACGACCCCTACTGGTATTTCTCCTTTTGCGTGATCTCGTTTCTCACTCAGCACAATCTATCTCTCTTCTAGTCCTTCCTTGGGCACCGCCACTACCCGGAGCAGGCACGGTCCCGTTACGTTCGTTAAAGTTGCCAAGCCTCTGTCAGGATCCCACCCCTGACAGAGACCCTACTGTATCTTCCCCCCACAACACCCTCTGCCACAAGGTGTTGCCTGGTTCCAACCCAGTCAGCTTTCTGATCTAACTTCCTGCCTGACCCCCAGTTTACCCACTATGGTGGGGAGTGGCCTAATGAATAGAACCCTTAGCTCCCCCCGGAGGCCCGACTGTGAAATGTATTGGTGTCTGTGATACCTGATCAGATGAACTCCTTCAGTGCCATCAGACGCACCATAGCTCCCCTTAGTGGCAGAGCCACAGTACTGCAACGACCAGGACTCTGGGGCGCTGCACTCCCCCCTGGTTAAACACAGTACTCTGGGACTGGGAAGAAAACAACAATACAAGTTAGCAAAAAGACATACAGTTTTGTTGAGTGTAATAACAATAAGCATATTTAACAGGCTTCCCTTTATGGGAGGTAAGGACACTTGAACATTACAAACGTGGTTAAAAATCATAGCAACATGCTACAAATAACTTTTCTTACCCAACCGGGTATTCTACTAAGTGCAAAATTTGTTGAACATTAATTTAACATTGCCTTTAAGGACATACACTCTAAATCCACTAAAGACCTTCCTATAATCACATTATAAGGTAATTTAACTTTTTCATTCTCCTTCTTTAAATCTGCAGGACCGCCTGTCCTAACGGCGCCAGACCTACTGCCTCTCCTTTCTTACAGGACCGCTCCTTTCAGCCCGAGCCTTCTGTCTTTTCAACTACTATACACAGTATAGAACATAACACACTTTCAATTTTAAGAGCACTGAGCCATCTCTGTATGGCTCCTATGAGGACTCAGGGTTTACCTTCTATCCTAATTATCTATCAACGTAATTAACCATTTTCTTTACACAACATCAAACCTTCTCATTATTTTTCTCACTAACATGCATGCTGGACACCACGTCTACCCCTACGGGCCCACTACATCCTTCTTCTCGCTTTCACTTTCTTTCCGGAACATCATCAGCATTTCTTCACAATTAACTAGTTAAATACATATAACTTTCTCATATAAACATTATCATCACTTTCTGTCATCAAAACATTATTGCTACCTGTCTTAAAGCAATATCACCATTTACGTGCGACAAGTGAACGTCCCCTTTAAGGGAGGACTAAGTCTCTATGAGGTAGCACGCCTTCTCAGGCTACCAGTCCGTACTCAACAAAGGTTCCAGTGTGGTATCTTCACAAAGAGTCCTTCTTTAAGTAAAACCAGTAGGGAGCACCTTTAATAAGGTGCAAACTATATACAAGAAGTTCGGATCATGCACTGTTCATGATTTCAGCAGTTCTGGAAACTTTGTGCAAAAACTTGGAAAAATCAAACAAAAAAAACCAAAACAATAGGAATCCTGGGTCAACAGAAGGATCCCCTTAAGAGTTAACCCTCAACGGGTTTTAGCAAAACAGCAGAGAAACAGTTAACTATTTACATGTTAAAGCGTTATACGGGAACATCTACTCAAAACCACCCAGGAGGCAGCAGCGGCAGGGGCAACCCCTTTGGGTATTGCGAGCCGCCCGGTACTGCATAAGGGGGTCTGTCGTCCCATCTGGGGGTCTGTGTACCCACAGTCTTCAGTTCTGCAGCGGTGCGGGCAGCAGACACGCTGGTCACTTGAGGAGGTGCCTGCGTGGCCACGACAGTGGTGGAGGTCATGACACGGCAAGTCGTGGTCTTCACAATGGTGCCTGTTGGGGTGACCACGGTGGTCTCAGTGGTAACCGTGGGCCGGTCACAAGGGGGCACCCTGGCCACGGGAGACAACTTTTCGGGCACCCTGGGCAAGGGGGTCATGGAACTGTGCCTCTTGTGGACGTTCAGGGCAAACCACCCCTTCTCCCCAAGGTGCCGGGTGTAAACGACATCATCCCCCGGATAAAGATCCCGGCCTGGGTGGCCCTCTCTAAGATGTGACTCTACATCTCGCCGGTTAACAAAAACTTCGGCATATAGACCCGGTTCCTTTATAAAACCCCAGCCTCCACGGAGCTTAAAGTCAATGACGGTGCCCTGTCTGCGCGGGGCCTGCTGAGCAGTAGGATCCTTGCGGGCCCGGTCCTTAACCGCCAGGTCTTTTTGATGGTGAGCCTCCAGCCCGGCCTGATATGTCTTCTCCTCCTCTTTCCACTGCTGCTCTAGCTGGACCCGGTATTCCTCCCAGCTTAGGGCCTGTACCATCTCCCCTTCCTGGGTCTTCACCCCGGGGAACCCCATAAGATTGGATCCGGGGTTCACCCAGCGGCACACTGTGCGCTCCGCGTGGACCTCACACAGCAGGGGAGTAGGGGTGATTGGGGCTCGCATACGGTGTTCCATGACCGTGGCTTCCTCCCATGGTAGCAGGCGCTGGAGTCTATGGGTTCCCGGGAGAGGTGGTGCTGCTACGGGACCCACCAGCAAACCCTCGGCCAGCGGGACGGGGTCGGCGGACTCACCAGCCGATGCAGGTTCCTCCTCCTCGGCGGGTTCCTCCGGCGGGGTCAGCAAGGATCTCAGCGGCTGCTCCAGTAGCGGTGCAGGATCCGGCGCCTGAGGACCTTCTTCCAGCACTGCCTGGTGCGGAGCCTGGGCCTTCACATTCAGTTGGAGGAGTTGGTCGATCAGGTTCTCCATCTCGACCCGCAGAAGTTCAGTGCTGTCCATGGAGAACGGGCTGCTGTGCTCATCCGGGTAGTTGGGGGAGACTTCCACTTCAACCCCACTGTCGGGTTCGGAGCTGCTGGCCATAGCGTCCTCCACGTGGGTCACTTCCTGGTCCTTTTCCCGCTCTCTCCTTCGTGGGCGGTGTCGTTTTCTCGGTCTCCGCCCTCCATTGAGGATTAGGAGGCGGATCTCTGCTGCGGACGGACACGTCCTCACGGTGCAGAAATATTTAGACTGGGCGGCCATTGTTCTTCGCGCTCTTCAGCTTGCCTACGCCCACTCCACGCCCCTCTTCTTCTCCTGCGCTCTCCTCAGCGCTGTAATGGCGGCGGATTTTGGCGGTAAATAGCGCAGCACACAGTCTTTGCAATAAAGTACAGTCCAAGCACAACAAATCACAGTCCCAAGGCACACATGACCTGATTCTTCAGGCTTAAGTAGATCCTGTTCGTGACGCCAAGTTGTAGCGCCCTCACTGCCGCAGGGCCGAGGGGTACCCGGTGCCGGGCCTCTGAGTCTCTGCTCCGGGGTTGTCACGGTGGCTAGGCCCGGTCCCATGACCCTGTTGTGGGGCGCACAGTGTAATAGGTATAACGGATGATAGTGATGAGGCTGTAGTGGTGCAGTGCAGTAAATAACGAGGACACCAGGTTGCAGTCTCTTTACCTCTTTACTGAAGGCTTCAGGATCCTCAGTCCGGAATACGGTTAACAGGGCTGCGCAAGTCCGGCCGGTCCAATGGCACCTCCAGAGTTCCCTTTGCAGGTGGAAATCTGTGCCTACCTTCTAGCGCTTGTGTGTTGTGTTCCTCCCCTGCTGTGCTTACGGGATAGTCCCCACAACTGTTGTGTCTGTTTCTGAAGTTCCCTCACAACTCGATTATGATGTTCTTCTTCGTCCCCCAGATGATATGGCTAGGACGCACCCGTATGACGGGTAGGCTCGGAGCTCTTCCTGGACCCTAGTGTCGCCCCTCTCCTGTTGTTGCCCCCTATGTCTTCTTAGGTGATTTGGGTGAGACAGGCCGCCTATAACTGACTGTCCTGCCGTAGGTTTGAAGTTAGGCCTGGAGCTCTATACTTCCTCGGCGTTCCGGCCACCGGCTGCGCGCCTCAGTAGGATGTTGCCTTGTCTTACAGCACGACTCCTACTGGTGTTTCTCCTTGTTGCGTTGATCTCGTTTCTCACTCAGCACAATAAACCTCGCTTCTTGTCCTTTCTTAGGGTACCGCCGCGATCAGGTGCAGGCGCGGTCCCGTAACGTTCTCTCTGTTCGCTAGGCCTCTGTCAGGATCCCACCCCTGACAGGGACCCCCCTGAATCTTCCCCTGCAACACCCTCTGCCACAGGATGTTGCCAGGTTCCAACCCAGTCAGCTTTCTGTCTAACTTCCTATCCAACCCCCAGTTTTACCAGACTGTGAGGATTGACCTAATACATAGCGCCCTTAGCTCCCCCTGGAGGCCAGACTGTGAAGTGTATTGGTGTCTGTGATACCTGGTCAGGTGAACGCCTTCAGTGCCATCAGACGTACCATAGCCCCCCTTAGCGGCGGAGCATCAGTACTGCAACGACCAGGACTCTGGGGCGCTGTATATAATATATATATATATATATATATATATATATATATATATATATACTCTATGTGTATATATCTATTCTATTATAACCCTGTCAGTGTGATATTACTGTACCCCGCACATGAATTAACGGGTTTTCAAAGGACACCGGTGCATAAAAAACTAACAGCAGTCGCATGGTTCGAGTGCTGTGCGTTTCTTTTCTGGCATCCATTACCTTGCATTGGCGAGTCTTGTCCGAGATACACAGCAAATCGCAGCATGCTGCGATTTCTTTCTCAGTCCGATTTCAGCTGAGCAAAAAGTCGCAGATGAGATGTAACCCATAGAATAACATTGGTCAGAGTGCAATCCGATTTGTTATAGGATTGCATTCGTCCGAATTTCTCGCAAACGGGTATGAGCCCTAACATAGAAGGCTGCAATGTGGGCAGGTTATACAACGGTCAACAACTGAGATCTGCTACATATGCAGTAGAGAAAACTGTGTAAACTAAGTGAAACCTTCTTGGAATCAGGGTATCTGTCCTTACTTCATGCTGCTGTCAAGATGCTAGCAATACCAGCCCAGACTGTGACCAAGATGGATTTAAAGACGATCTGTTACCAGTTAAAAAATGAACAGTTTCTGCTATTATATTATTCTTGCTGCTCTCCTGAGGTTTCAGGTATTTTATGTTTTATTTAAAAAAAAAAAAAACCTTCCAGTCGGTTCCAGAGATATGAGCCTCTATTTAGTACTAGTTTTTATGTTTATAGCCAAGGGGGTGTTGCTCACATGATTCTCTTGGGTCTTTAGGCTGGTCTACATTTTTACCCTGTGAGGATTGCCCCTTAGGTAAAGACCATCAAAATTATCACTAAATTAAAAGGCTCATATTTCTGGAACCATATTTCAGATTTTAAAAAACAAGCAATACTGAAGGGAGCAGCAGGAAGAAACTAAAAGCAAAAACTGGCCACTTTTCACCTACTGACAGGTCCTCTTCAAGGTTTTTTATTTAGCATAAATAATAAGTTCAGGAGGTGTGGGACAGAGTGACGTATGACGATGATTTCACCCATAAGATAAGTTTCATACATTCACTTATCCCATTGATTTATGGAAAGTATACTGAAGCAACAGTGACCATTGTATGTGAACATTATATTATTACATCAGAGCTCGGAGTGTCATTTGCCATATATCATATTCTAGTAATTATTCTTACAAAAGGTCATTGCTCTCCCTAGGGAACAGAGTAAATACAACCCTTCTAATGTGTAACAGGTGGCTGAGTACCTAGCAATATTAGAAAGAACACTGATTGCTCCGTACCTTGCCGATAATGGATATATATTTAAGATGTCTCTCTTCATAAACACTTGGGTCCTGGTATTCCCAGACATGGTCACCGCCTCTGAATCCATCTTTTATTTGCTGCCCTTTAGAATCCACTAATAGTTCATAATCTGCAACAAATAGCAACAGAGCGGTCATAAATTATAGATCTTCAGCCAGAAATACTTGAAGGGTTTTTTTTCAGCTCCTTCCTCCTTACCAGATGCAATGAGATTATTGAGCTCACGAATGATCGAACGAAAGGGTAGTCTCAAAGCTGGATTATAAGACATGCACTGCTGCTCTAAGCTTGCCAGTTCAATCCAGTGTGGAGCTGGAAGTTGCATTTCGTCTTTATAAAACTGCAATTTCTAAATAATTAAGTGATATAGGTTAAAAGTTAGTGAATACATTCAGGTTCATCACATCAGTAAAGACATCAGAACTGTAATGATATTCAGGTAGTAACCCGGACTGGGTAAACCATTTGACCATTAGATGATAAGCGTGAAGCTGTGGTGCAGGTAGTGTGAGCGGGAGGGAATTCACAATTGGCAGATTTGTTGCATTTGAATGGCGTTTGCAGGGAGCAGCCACATTCTTGTAATTGGAACGGATTTCCAATTGCAGACATTTCTGCAACATTTCTGCCATATACAAAGTTTCCCTATCTGTTAAAGG
Source organism: Ranitomeya variabilis (assembly GCF_051348905.1). NCBI lineage: Eukaryota > Metazoa > Chordata > Amphibia > Anura > Dendrobatidae > Ranitomeya > Ranitomeya variabilis. Next base: position 511,048,962 of record NC_135232.1, read on the forward strand.
GGTTGTCTGGCCTTAGATTTCAAGCCTGTAGTCACTCTATGTGACTGCAGACTTGTAATTGTTCACAGCATCCCCACTGCCTGTAGCAGAAAATCATGTGACTGCAAACATACGATTTGCATACTTCGGCCACATTCAGACTACCTGTGCCTCGTTCAGTATATTTTATTTGGTCATGTAACTGCATGTATGCAATCACATACTTGCGATCATGCAACCCGCCACTCCATCATCAGAGAATCCTGACAGCGCACAGTGTGCATACTGTGCAGATTCACAAGTCTGCAGTCACAAAGAGTGACTGCAGGCTTGTACCTGAATGCCAGACAATCTCTTTAAGCATTTACAGTGGAGCATTATACAAAAAACAGGGAATGAACACTATAATGGAAATTTACAACACAAAATTCTCAAAAATTCTGTAAGAAAACAGCTAGGTAAATGTTGTGTATCGGATTTATTACACTCACAAGATAGTTCTGAAAAATGTGTAGAAAAGGGTCTGTGCCTAAGAGGAGTAAGTTAACTAAGTGTTGGTGTAAGGAGAAAAGTGTCTATCGTGTCTTGCTAGTAGGGCCAAGTAAAGCATACAGCACATATTTTGTGATAAACGTGGGGCATTATCTGCCTTCCCTGGTTTTACCTTGTCTGTGTAAAAGTACGGAGGCTAGTTCATGCCTCACACTCCTTGCTCATGTCCCTGCAAAGTTATTATATCTGATATGGGATAGTGTGGAATGCTACGTATATTTGCAGTGTTCTATAATGCTGCCATACTGTGTAATGCAATGTACAAGTGATAATGTGTCAAGTAGATATAGGGAAAGTATAGGATTTAGCCCTCTAGGAGGGGCACAATAGAGAAGAGAGGAATAAGCTAGACCAATAGAGTTTAGCTACATAGGAGGGGCCAGCTGAGAGAAGCTGGGGAGCTTCCTACAGTTATGCAGATGGGGCTGGGAACCCGGACAGGACAGTTGAGTCCCGCAACGTTCAAAGGGAAGAGCCCCGTTGTAAAGGGCCTATGGGCTGACAGACACACGGTGGTGGAGGAATACAGAAGGTGACAGTACGACCCTGCGATATTCCTGGAGAAGTGAGGGACAGTACAGGGAATGGAATGTTGATGTTCTGCAAGGAACCTTGTGCTGTTTCTGTGACTGAACTGGACGAACTGAGTAAAGTTGTTTTATTGAAACTGGATTTGGACTCTGCCCCTCATTACGTGGTGCTTAAAGGAAAGGAGCCCCATCGGATCGGACCAAGATGGACCCGATGTACAAGAAAGGGGACCATCAAGAGCACCATAGAAGGGACAATGTATTCATGTGACGGAGGGCCATGGTGTGACAGAGCAGTCTCTGTCAGCCATGACTACCCCCCTGGCCTCCGTTACATCTACATTTAAAACAGTAATGATAAAACTACTCAAATCTCTGTAGTGGTAAATGGCTGGGTGCTGGAACTCAGAATGGTTTCTAGAGTCATACAGGCAAACAGATATAACACGTGATGGCTCTGGCTTGAACACACAATGGCAATTTTAATTTGCTGGGTACAGCAAAGCCTTGTAGACCTTGAATATTATAGGACATCCCTGCAAAGTTTGAAACAATACAATTTTTCAAAATGATCTGCATAAGTTGTCTGAATGGGCAAACACTTGGCAAATGAGATTTAATGTAGATAATTGTAGAGTAATGCAGCTAGGACAGAGTAATCCTATTACTGCATATACATTAAATGGAAATATTTGAGAAATTCAGGTCCCCATTGATTTCAATGAGGTTCTGGTTCAAGTTCGGGTATAGTTCAGGTGCCAGAAACCGAACTTCCCCAAGACTTGGGTATTCTGTTTACAAGTAAGCTGAGCAGCAGTCCTCAGTGTCAAGCAACAGCTGTAAAAGCCAACAAGATTTCAGAGTGTATAAAGAGGAGATAAAATCCTGTGATCTCAACTATTACCCCTTTATAAATCACTGGTGAGGCCACATCTAGAATAGGGGATCCAGTTTTGGGCTTCACATTTTAAAAATGATTTTCAGAAGTTATAATCAGTTCAAAGACGGGCAACTAGATTGTTACATGGGATGGAAGGTATCTCATGTGATGAGAGGTTGTAAAAGTTGCCATTGTTTAGCTTAGAAAAAAAGACACCTCAGAGGAGATCTCATTTGCATGTATAAATATATGTGTGGTCAGTACAAAGGACTGATATATGACTTGTTCCTTCCAAGGACCAGGGGGCACTCACTACGGGTGGAAGAAAGGCGATTCCGGCAGCTAAACAGGAATGGGTTCTTTACAGTTAGAGCAGAATGTGGAATGCCCTACCACAAGAGGTAGTAATGGCAGACACTATAACAGCTTTTAAAAACATTTGCTTCAAAAGCCTATTGATGCTCCTGATATGTACGAGTAATTGCTATTTAAACTGTGCCTTAGTTATGGCTTGCTTGTTACATAAGTATATTTTCCTATCATTTCATGGCTTCTAGAATTGCATTGAGGCATATGTAAGGCTCTATTCACATCTGTTTTGTGGCTTCCGTTTATAATGATGGAAGCCAAAATATAGTGTCACGTTTGCTGCACATTGTACACCAGAGGCAAAAATAGACTCTGTTTACTTCAATTTGGGTAATTGTTTTTTGACAGGAAAATTACTGGAGCAAAAAACATTGAGGATACAGTACATGAACATAAAAGATACAATTACAGGGAATTACGGTAAAATGACCATTGGAAATCAATATTTGAACTGTAAGTGGCAGCCATCCCTTACCTTTTCAGGTTCCTCTACATTCAGGGGTATAATACCATCATTAAAGATTTCCCACATTGTGACCCCAAAACTCCAGCAGTCAGACTCCAATGCCAAGTTCCTCACATCAGATACACATTCAGGAGCCAGCCATGGGATTCTCTCTACCAGCACTTAGAAGGGAGAATGTACAGTTTATGGTTTCATATATTGACAAGATTATTTCATATCTAATTTTTTCCATAGTTATAAAAGTCGGTTCAAAATAAAAAAAAATGCTAAAAAAACCTTTTTTTCAGAACTAACATCACTTCTGTTGATGGGATATGTATAGTATTGCAACTTATCTTTTTTTTAAGTGTAAGAGGATGAGCTGCAATACCAGACAAAACCCTAGAAGCAAAATTATGCTGCTTCACAACAAAAGTACAATATTCATAATATTGTACAACAGCATTAATGGGGTTAATGGGGTGACAGGGAGGTTGCATTGCCTTTGAAAGTAGTAGCACTTCTGAAGCATGTTGATGAGGTTGACAGTGAGACTTCCATGAGTCACCACGACAGTTTGCTCTATATTTAAAGATAATGTTAACATCTAATATATAAAGTTGAGTGTGTGTGTGTGTGTGTGTGTGTGTGTGTGTGGCACAAGCCACATCTTGCTCCGTCGTGTCTAGAATGGAGTTGCTCCTGTGAGGTATGAAGTCAATGGAAAGGGAGGCTCATGAGGCTCACGGATAGAGATGTGAGGGTGAAAATGAGAGATGTCAGGGTGAAAATGAGAGATGTGAGGTGCTGCTACAGTATGAGGCTCTGTATAGAGAAGAATGAAGCGCTGCAGGTGGAGGCTGTGAATAAGGCCACATTCACACGTTCAGTATTTGGTCAGTATTTTACCTCAGTATTTATAAGCCAAAACCACGAGTGGGAGTAAAATACAGAAGTGGTGATGTTGATTTGTTTCTAATAAACTTTTCCTCTGATTGTTTCACGCCAAGTTTTAGCTTACAAATACTGAGGTAAAAATACTGACCAAATAACGTGTGAACGATGTCTAATACAGGAGGAGATGACACACAGATATATACTATATACAGGGGAGATGATATACAGGTTTATACTATATACAGGAGGACACAACACCTAATAATATCCATGCATTAAAGCCATGAAGCAAAAAATCAGAAAAACACCAAGTAGTAAACTTCACACTAGGCAAATGTATATGAATATGAATAATTTTATTAAATACAAAAGAACATCTTTATAGTAGCAGTGAGGGCATACTCCCAAATACAGGAACATGGAGAGCTATCCAAACAGGAATTACCATCATTATAACAACATCATAATACAGACATAAGTATGACCGCACAATAAGGTCACTGTGCCAGTGATCACATGTAATACCGCCAAATAGCAACATACATAGATATACACAGAGAGAAGTAATGGTATAGTTACCGATGGAAAAACACTGCAGGAAGGCCCACCAACACCCGACGCGCGTTTCGCACCGAAATGCATTTCGGTGCGAAACGCGCGTCGGGTGTTGGTGGGCCTTCCTGCAGTGTTTTTCCATCGGTAACTATACCATTACTTCTCTCTGTGTATATCTATGTATGTTGCTATTTGGCGGTATTACATGTGATCACTGGCACAGTGACCTTATTGTGTGGTCATACTTATGTCTGTATTATGATGTTGTTATAATGATGGTAATTCCTGTTTGGATAGCTCTCCATGTTCCTGTATTTGGGAGTATGCCCTCACTGCTACTATAAAGATGTTCTTTTGTATTTAATAAAATTATTCATATTCATATACATTTGCCTAGTGTGAAGTTTACTACTTGGTGTTTATATACAGGAGGAGATGACACACAGGTTTATACTATATACAGGGGAGATGACATACAGATATATGCTATATGCAGGAGGAGATGATGACATACAGGTATATACTGTATACAGGAGGAGATGACACACAGGTTTATGCTATATACAGGAGATGACATACAGGTACATTCTATATACAGGGGAGATGACATACATGTATATACTATATACAGGAGGAGATTACATACAGGTATATACTATATACAGGAGGAGATGACATACAGGTATATACTGTATACAGGAGGAGATGACATACAGGTTTATGCTATATACAGGAGATGACATACAGGTACATTCTATATACAGGGGAGATGACATACATGTATATACTATATACAGCAGGAGATGACATACAGGTATATACTATATACAGGAGGAGATGACATACAGGTATATACTGTATACAGGAGGAGATTACATACAGGTACATACTATATACAGGGGAGATGACATACATGTATATACTATATACAGGAGGAGATGACATACAGGTGTATACTATATACAGGAGGAGATGACATACAGGTATATACTGTATACAGGAGGAGATGACATACAGGTACATACTATATACAGGGGAGATGCAAACAGGTATATACTATATACAGGATTAGATGACATTCAGGCATATACTATATACAGGGGAGATGACATACAGGTACATACTATATACAGGAGGAGATGACACGGGTATATACTATATAAGGGAGGAGATGACATACAGGTACATACTATATACAGGAGGAGATGACATACAGGTATATACTATATACAGGGGAGATGACATACAGGTACATACTATATACAGGAGGAGATGACATACAGGTATATACTATATACATGAGGAGATGACATACAGGTATATACTATATACAGGAGGAGATGACATACAGGTATATGCTATATGCAGGATGAGATGATGACATACAGGTATATACTGTATACAGGAGGAGATGACACACAGGTTTATGCTATATACAGGAGATGACATTCAGGTACATTATATATACAGGGGAGATGACATACATGTATATACTATATACAGGAGGAGATGACATACAGGTATATACTATATACAGGAGGAGATGACATACAGGTATATACTGTATACAGGAGGAGATGACATACAGGTACATACTATATACAGGGGAGATGCAAACAGGTATATACTATATACAGGATTAGATGACATACAGGTATATACTATATACAGGGGAGATGACATACAGGTACATACTATATACAGGAGGAGATGACACGGGTATAAACTATATAAGGGAGGAGATGACATACAGGTACATACTATATACAGGAGGAGATGACATACAGGTATATACTATATACAGGGGAGATGACATACAGGTACATACTATATACAAGAGGAGATGACATACAGGTATATACTATATACATGAGGAGATGACATACAGGTATATACTATATACAGGAGGAGATGACATACAGGTATATACTATATACAGGGGAGATGACATACAGGTACATACTATATACAGGAGGAGATGACATACAGGTATATACTATATACATGAGGAGATGACATACAGGTATATACAATAAACAGGGGAGATGACATACAGGTACATACTATATACAGGAGGAGATGACACGGGTATAAACTATATAAGGGAGGAGATGCCACACAAGTACATACTATATACGTGAGGAGATGACAATCAGGTATATACCATATACAGGGGAGATGATATACAGGTTTATACTATATACAGGAGGACACAACACCTAATAATATCCATGCATTAAAGCCATGAAGCAAAAAATCAGAAAAACACCAAGTAGTAAACTTCACACTAGGCAAATGTATATGAATATGAATAATTTTATTAAATACAAAAGAACATCTTTATAGTAGCAGTGAGGGCATACTCCCAAATACAGGAACATGGAGAGCTATCCAAACAGGAATTACCATCATTATAACAACATCATAATACAGACATAAGTATGACCGCACAATAAGGTCACTGTGCCAGTGATCACATGTAATACCGCCAAATAGCAACATACATAGATATACACAGAGAGAAGTAATGGTATAGTTACCGATGGAAAAACACTGCAGGAAGGCCCACCAACACCCGACGCGCGTTTCGCACCAAAATGCATTTCGGTGCGAAACGCGCGTCGGATGTTGGTGGGCCTTCCTGCAGTGTTTTTCCATCGGTAACTATACCATTACTTCTCTCTGTGTATATCTATGTATGTTGCTATTTGGCGGTATTACATGTGATCACTGGCACAGTGACCTTATTGTGTGGTCATACTTATGTCTGTATTATGATGTTGTTATAATGATGGTAATTCCTGTTTGGATAGCTCTCCATGTTCCTGTATTTGGGAGTATGCCCTCACTGCTACTATAAAGATGTTCTTTTGTATTTAATAAAATTATTCATATTCATATACATTTGCCTAGTGTGAAGTTTACTACTTGGTGTTTATATACAGGAGGAGATGACACACAGGTTTATACTATATACAGGGGAGATGACATACAGATATATGCTATATGCAGGAGGAGATGATGACAAACAGGTATATACTGTATACAGGAGGAGATGACACACAGGTTTATGCTATATACAGGAGATGACATACAGGTACATTCTATATACAGGGGAGATGACATACAGGTATATACTATATACAGGAGGAGATGACATACAGGTATATACTGTATACAGGAGGAGATGACATACAGGTACATACTATATACAGGGGAGATGCAAACAGGTATATACTATATACAGGATTAGATGACATTCAGGCATATACTATATACAGGGGAGATGACATACAGGTACATACTATATACAGGAGGAGATGACACGGGTATATACTATATAAGGGAGGAGATGACATACAGGTACATACTATATACAGGAGGAGATGACATACAGGTATATACTATATACAGGGGAGATGACATACAGGTACATACTATATACAGGAGGAGATGACATACAGGTATATACTATATACATGAGGAGATGACATACAGGTATATACTATATACAGGAGGAGATGACATACAGGTATATGCTATATGCAGGATGAGATGATGACATACAGGTATATACTGTATACAGGAGGAGATGACACACAGGTTTATGCTATATACAGGAGATGACATTCAGGTACATTATATATACAGGGGAGATGACATACATGTATATACTATATACAGGAGGAGATGACATACAGGTATATACTATATACAGGAGGAGATGACATACAGGTATATACTGTATACAGGAAGAGATGACATACAGGTACATACTATATACAGGGGAGATGCAAACAGGTATATACTATATACAGGATTAGATGACATACAGGTATATGCTATATACAGGGGAGATGACATACAGGTACATACTATATACAGGAGGAGATGACACGGGTATAAACTATATAAGGGAGGAGATGACATACAGGTACATACTATATACAGGAGGAGATGACATACAGGTATATACTATATACAGGGGAGATGACATACAGGTACATACTATATACAAGAGGAGATGACATACAGGTATATACTATATACATGAGGAGATGACATACAGGTATATACTATATACAGGAGGAGATGACATACAGGTATATACTATATACAGGGGAGATGACATACAGGTACATACTATATACAGGAGGAGATGACATACAGGTATATACTATATACATGAGGAGATGACATACAGGTATATACAATAAACAGGGGAGATGACATACAGGTACATACTATATACAGGAGGAGATGACACGGGTATAAACTATATAAGGGAGGAGATGCCACACAAGTACATACTATATACGTGAGGAGATGACAATCAGGTATATACCATATACAGGAGGAGATGACATACAGGTATATACTATATACAGGGAAGATGACATACAGGTACGTACTATATACAGGAGGAGATGACATACAGGTACATGCTATATACAGGGGAGATGACTTACAGCTCTATACTATATACAGGAGGAGGTAACATACAGGTACATACTATATACAGAGGACATGACATACCGGTATATACTATATACAGGAGGAGATGACATAGAGGTATATACTATATATGTAACACCCCAAATAACCGGTTGTTACAGTGGTATTGCCTTCCTCACAGGGAGTGTGATGTCATGCTTGGAAGCGAGGAAGGATCCATTTAACAGGTAACCAGTACATGCAACACTCTTCTGACTCCAAGCCAGAAAGGGGAGCTTGAGACCTGGATTCAGGGGAACTTCCCTATATATTCTTGCTGGAGGAGGAGTTAGTTGGTCAGTCTGTCATAGGGACAGAGGAGAGAGGAAGCAGACAGAGAGAGTCTCAGAGAGGAAAGCTGGGGCCGTGCAGATGAGAGAGAGGAGAGAGAAACAGAGCAGTGTGTGGGAGACTGATAGGGGAAGTGAAGCAAAGGAGGTTAAAGAGCTAGAGGGAAGCTGCGACTGAGATTTCGCCACACTGAAGCGCAGAATACCGGTAGTCGGAAGACCGAGGTTGTGGGGGTAACTCTATGCCCCACAGCAGAAACCGGTGTACAGGAGATTGCAGGTTGCCTGCCCACCATTAACACCCAAAGGCACAGCAGCATATAGAGCCTGGAGTCATCATAGAGACACCTGTAAAAGGCTTGCGCTGCCTGCTATGCGGTTAGTGTCCTACTAAAAGGGACAGAGAGAAAGTGAGGACCTTGTGTGAGGCCTAAGACAGAAAGGGACTACAACACAGTGCAGAGAGGAAGCCTTCCAACCCCACCTGGCTAGGGGGATTCCGGAATCGCTTCCAAACCTGCCGGACCACACCAACACCTGTGATCTATACCCTGGACTGTGGCTGCCTTACACCAGTAAATAGATAAAGAGACTGCAACCTTGTGTCCTCTAGTTCTGTCTGGCACCACACCATCTTTACTAAACCGGGAGCCCTGGGGACCCAGCTTCACCTGTGGCACCTGACACCTTTAAGCAGCGTCGGTCATCCCTCACCAAATACCACAGGTGGCGTCACGAACAAACTTTATAAACTTTGTTTCCCATTTACTTCAACCTTTTTATTGGACGCACAGGGCCACGGACCTGTGACCACGGTTCTAGTGCGGCGCTCCATTTACAGGAGGAGATGACACACAGGTATATACTATATACAGGAGGAGATGACATACAGGTACATACCATATACGGGAGGAAATGACATACAGGTACATACTATATACAAGGGATGGGTGAGGATACAATAGGTGAGGGTATAGCTGGTCGTGCAGCGGTTTGGTCGATCGGTGGATACTGCAAGTTGTAGGCTTGTCGGAAGAGGAAGGTCTTCAGGTTCTTTTTGAAGGTTTCGATGATAGGCGAGAGTCTGATATGTTGTGGTGGAGAGCTCCAGAGTAGGGGTGATGCATGAGAGAAATCTTGTATGCGATTGTAGGAAGAGGAGATAAGAGGGGAGTAGAGAAGGAGATATTGTGAGGATCGGAGGTTGCGTGCAGGTAAGTACCGGGAGACAAGGTCACAGATGTATGGAGGAGACAGGTTGTGGATGGCTTGGTATGTCATGGTTAGGGTTTTGTTCTGGAGTCTCTGGGCAATGGGTAGCCAGTGAAGGGATTGACAGAGGGGAGAGGCCGGGGAATAGGGTGGGGACAGGTGGATTAGTCGGGCTGCAAAGTTTAGAATAGATTGGAGGCGTGCGAGAGTGTTCGAGGGGAGACCACAGAGCAGGAGGTTGCAGTAGTCGAGGGGGAAGATGATGAGAGCATGGACTAGGGTTTTTGCAGATTTTTGGTTTAGGAATGTACGGATCCATGAAATATTTTTGAGTTGAAGGCGGCAGGAACTGGAAAGAGCTTGGATATGTGGTTTGAAGGAGAGATCAGTGTCAAGGATTACCCCGAGGCAGTGAGCTTGTGGGACTGGGGAGAGTGGGCAGCCATTTACTGTAATGGATAGGTTTGTTGGTGGGGTCTCGTGAGATGGGGAAAAGATGATGAATTCTGTTTTAGTTTTAGAAATCTAGTGGAGAAGAAGGATGAAATAACGAACAGACGTTGAAGGATTATGGTTAGTAGGCTGGTGATATCTAGTCCAGAGATGTAGATCTGTGTGTCATCAGCACAGAGGTGATACTGAAAGCCGTGAGATTCTATGAGCTGTCCCAGGCAAAAGGTGTAAATGGAGAAGAACAGTGGCCCTAGGACTGAACCTTGCGGGACTCCGACTCATAGGGGGTGAGGTGAGGAGGTGGTGTGTGAGTGGGAGTCCGGTCTGTTAGGTATGACGAGATCCAGGATAGGACCAAGTCTGTGATGCCAAAAGATGAGAGGGTCTGTAATAATTGGGAATGGTCCACTGTGTGAAATGCAGAGGACAGGTCCAGGAGGAGGAGGACAGAGTAGTGTCGCTTGCTCTTGGCGGTTAATAGGTCATTGGTGACCTTAGTTAGGGCAGTTTCAGTGGAGTGGTGTGACCGGAAGTCAGATTGTAAGTGGTCGAAGAGGGAGCAGTAGGAGAGATGGGAGGACAGATCAAGATGGACGTGTTGTTCCAGTAGTTTTGAGGCATAGGGGAGAAGTGATATAGAGCGATAGCTAGATACAGGGGATGGGTCAAGAGAGGGCTTTTTGAGGATAGGTGTGATTGAGGCATGTTTAAAGCTTGAGGGGAAGACACCAGTTGTTAGTGATAGGTTGAAGAGATGGGTTAGGGTTGGAATGAAGACTGTGGCGAGGTTTGGGATGAAGTGGGAAGGGATCGGGTCAAGTGCACAGGTGGTGAAATGCGATCTTGAGAATAGAGTGGAGAGTCGATCTTCTGTAATGGTGCAGAAGTTGGTTTTGGAGGTGGAAGGCAGGGCATTTGGGAGGAAGGGCTCTGGGGGTTGTCGACCAAAACTGTCTCTGATGTTATCAATCTTCTGCTTGAAAAATGAGGCAAAGTCTTCAGCTGAGATGAGTGGGGAGGGAGGAGGTGCTGGGAGACTGAGGAGTGAATTGAAGGTGTTGAATAACTGTTTAGGGTTGTTAGACAGGGAAGATATGAGAGATGAGAAGCAGGTTTGTTTAGATGTGGCGAGTGTGGCCTTGAAAGTAGTGAGGGACTGTTTAAATGCGATGAAGTGCTCTTTGGAGTGGGATCTTTTCCATCTCCGCTCAGCAGCCCTGGAAGCTCGCCTCAGTTATTTGGTCAGGCTGGTGTGCCAGGGCTGTCTGTTGATTTTGCGAGCTTTGGTATGTGTGAGAGGGCAACAGATTCCAAAGCTACAGCATATACTATATACAGGAGGAGATGACACATAAGTACATAACATATACAGGAGGAGATTACATACAGCATGTATATTCTATATACAGGGGAGATTAGGTAAAGGGATATACTATATACAAGGGAGATGACATACAGGTATATACTATATACAGGGGAGATGACATACAGTTATATACTAAATACAAGAGGAGATGAGATACAGGTATATACTATATACAGGGAGATGCCATACAGGTATGTACTATGCTGCTCAAAAAAATAAAGGGAACACTTAAACAACAGAATATAACTTCAAGTAAATCAAACTTGTGTGAAATCAAACTGTCCACTTAGGAAGCAACACATGCTGTTGTGCAAATGGAATAGACAACAGATGGAAATTATTGGCAATTATCCCAGAGACTTCATACAAACACATCATGTCCAACATATTATCTCAAAACTTAAGTCGGATATCCAACATAACACAGACTGGTTATGGTTGGAACTTCTCTTTAGACTCAAACCCATACCTCCTAAATTAGTATCTAAATTATAGTCTAACCTAATTTCCCCCAAAACTCAGTTTAAACCCTTGTACATATCCTCATGGGAAGCTGAACTAAACATATATCTCTTTCAGTTAAGGAGACGGAGCAGGTTTTGGGACACTCACACGGATTTTCAAGATGTGTTCTGTTGCAAGAAAAATCCTCTCCAGATGGTATAGAACCCCGGAACTACTCTACCACTTAGGTATCTCTGACTCACCTCTATGTTGGAGATGTAAGTTGTCCAGGGGTTCTTTGGCACATATTTTTTGGTCTTGCCCAATTATCTTTAAATTCTGGGAAGATATCTTTGACTACCTCCGCCAGATAGGATTGATAAAACGGAACCTAACTCCCCAAGAAGTCCTGCTGTCACTCCCCACAAAGTGATATAACCCTAAGAAACACGAATTGCTTCCCCTTCTGATAGCCGAAGCTAAACATTTGATTTCCTTACATTGGCGGCAAACCTCTCCCCCTCATATTAGTGAATGGGTTAAAAAAGTGCAAGACATCTATAGGATGGAAGAGCTGTTCAGCTGGGACGCACGGACACACGACAAATTTTTTCACACCTGGCTTCCATGGCAACTTGCCTCTCCAGCCACCCCATAGCTTTCTATCAGCTATCTTCATTAGTCGCACGCAATTTTGACCTTTTGTTTTACTTCACTGCACTGTGATGGACCCGGGCTCAGCTCATTTAGCCGACCTGTAGACTATCTCTCACCCTTGTCTCTGTGTTGGCCCTAATTACTTAAGGCATATTTTGTAGGTCTTTCGCTACTTCACCTGCTCGTTTTGTTTTCATTTCTAGAGTTTATTTATGGAGTTTTCTCACTGCTTTTCTCCCCCCCCCCGGTACACCCATTTTTGCTATTGTTTGTTATTTGTTATTGTTTATTTTGTTGTTCTAAATGTTGTGTTATTTTTTGACCTATTGGTCCTACTTGGGATGCATGGTCTGATATCTGTAATCTACCAATCTTTACCAGTATTTTTTTTTAATGCTTATGCAGAATTTTTGGACGCTTCCGGTGCAAGAATTAGAGGCAGAACGTTCCTAGATTGTTTCCACATGTATCTATTTTCAATTTGTTCCTGCTTGACTCATGTTCCATGTATTCTTTGTCTTATTTTTGTATTTTGAAAATTTGAAAATAAACAATTAAAAAAAAAAGAAAGAAATTATTGGCAATTATCAAGACACACTCAATAAAGGAGTGGTTCTGCAGGTGGGGACTACAGACCACATTTCAGTACCAATGCTTTCTGGCTGATGTTTTCGTCACTTTTTAATGTTGGTTGTGCTTTCACACTCGTGGTAGCATGAGACGGACTCTACATCCTACACAAGTGGCTCAGGTAGTGCAGCTCATCCACTATGGCACATCAATGTGAGCTGTGGCAAGAAGGTTTGCTGTGTCTGTCAGTGTAGTATCCGGAAGCTGGAGGCGCTATCAGGAGACAGGCCAGTACACCAGGAGACATGGAGAGGGCCGTAGGAGGGCAACAACCCAGCAGCAGGACCACTACCTCAGCCTTTGTGCAAGGATGAACAGGAGGAGCACTGCCAGAGCCCTGCAAAATGACCTCCAGCAGGCCACAAATGTGCATGTGTCTGCACAAACGGTTAGAAACCAATTCCATGAGGATGGTCTGAGTGCCCGACATCCACAGATGGGGGTTGTGCTCCCAGCCCAACACCGTGCAGGACACTTGGCATTTGCCACAGAACACCAGGATTGGCAAATTTGCCACTGGCGCCCTGTGCTCTTCACAGATGAAAGCAGGTTCACACTGAGCACATGTGACAGACGTGACAGAGTCTGGAGACACCATGGAGAGCGATCTGCTGACTGCAACATCCTTCAGCATGAACGGATTGGCAGTGAGTCAGTAATGGTGTGGGGTAGCATTTCTTTGGAGAGCCGCACAGCCCTCCATGTGCTTGCCTGTTGTGAATTCTGCACTTGGGCTCCCTCCGGTGGTTGTAAGTGGTAGCGCTGCTGTCTCTGAATCGCAGCATTTATCAGGTGTGTTCACTTTTTGCAATTTTGACTGGGCTATTTAGTCTTGCTTCACCCTTTAGTCAGTGCCAGTTGTCCATTGTTCCTGGAGAATTCACATCCCTGCCTGGTCTCTTCTGCTTTGCAGTTCATTTCAACAAAGATAAGTTCTGGCCTTGATTTTTGCTGTCCTCATGCTGTGGCCTTATTGTTCAGTTCTTTTCCATGTTTTTGTCTTGTCCAGCTTGGTCTGTATAAGGATTTGTTTAGCCAAGCTGGTATCTCTGGAGATGCAGATATACCCTCCATATCTTTAGTTAGCTGTGGAGATTTTGTATTTTCTGTGGTGGATATTTTCTAGTGTTTTAATACTGACCGCATAGTACTCTGTCCTATCCTTTCTATTTAGCTAGAAGTGGCCTCCTTTGCTAAATTCTCATTTCAGTCTGTGTATGTTTTTTCCCTCTCCTCTCACAGTCAATATTTGTGGGGGGCTGTCTATCCTTTGGAGATTTTCTCTGAGGCAAGATAGTTTTCCCTTTTCTATCTCTAGGGGTAATTAGTCCTCCGGCTGTGTCGAGATATCTAGGGAGTGAAAGGTACATTCCACAGCTACTTCTAGTTGCGGTGTTAAGTTCAGGGTCTGCGGTCAGTACAGGTACCACCTTCTCCAGAGTACGTCTCATGCTGCTCTTAGGCCACCAGATCATAACACTTGCCAGAGGTAGCCTGACTGCCATTAGGTACCGAGATGAGATCCTCAGACCCCTTGTGAGACCATATGCTGGTGCGGTTAGCCCTTCGTTCCTCCTAATGCAGGACAATGCCAGACCTCATGTGGCTGGAGTGTGTCAGCAGTTCCTGCAAGATGAAGGCATTGAAGCTATGGACTGGCTCACCCATTCCCCAGACCTGAATCCGATTGAACAGATCTGTGACATCATGTCTCGCACCATCCACCAAAGTCACGTTGCACCACAGATTGTCCAGGAGTTGGTGGATGCTTTAGTCCAGATCTGGGAGGAGATCCCTCAGGAGTCCATCCACCGCCTCATCAGGAGCATGCCCAGGCGTTGTAGGGAGGTCATAAAGGCATGTGGAGGCAACACACACTACTGAGCATCATTTCCTTGTCTTGAGGCATTTCCAGTGAAGTTGGATCAGCCTGTAACTTCATTTTCCACTTTGATTTTGAGCATCATCCCAACTCCAGACCGTGAGATATTAGTTGTGATTTACCTTGATCATTTTTAGGTTTTATTGTTCTCAATACATTCCACTATGTAATGAATAAAGATTTACAACTGGAATATTTCATTCAGTGATATCTAGGATGTGGGATTTTAGTCTTCCCTTTATTTTTTGAGCAGTGTATATACAGGGGAGATGACGTACAGCTATATACTATATACAGGAGGAGATGACATACAGGTATATACTATATACAGGGGAGATATGTTATGGTCCCAATGGCAGGGGACCTCAGAGATTACCGCAAAGTCTGCAAAACATAAATACTCGCTCTTAGGGAAGTGGTAACTAGGCTGACCATATACCTGATCCTAGCGCAAACACTAACAGCAGCCGGGGAACGTGCCTACGTTGATCCTAGACGTCTCGCGCCAGCCGGAGAACTAACTAACCCTATCAGGGAAAATAAGACCTCTCTTGCCTCCAGAGAAAAGACCCCAAAGTAATACAAGCCCCCAACAAATAATAACGGTGAGGTAAGAAGAAAAGACAAACGTAAGAATGAACTAGATTTAGCAAAGAGAGGCCCACTGACTAATAGCAGAATATAGTAAGAAGACTTATATGGTCAGCAAAAAACCCTGCAAAATATCCACGCTGAATATCCAAGAACCCCCAAACCGACTGACGGTGTGGGGGGAGAATATCAGCCCCCTAGAGCTTCCAGCGATATCAGGAATCACATTTTGTACAAGCTGGACAAAAAATAAGAACAATGCAAATGATCAAAAGTACGAAAGCAGGACTTAGCTTATTTTGCAAAGAACCAGGACCTGAAGACAGGAGCAAACAGAAGAGAACTGATTACAACGATGCCAGGCACTGGACTGAGAATCCAGGAAGTTTAAATAGCAACACCCATGGTCTAACGAAGCAGGTGAGTACCAACCTGGTAAAAGAAAATCCAAGTGCCAAATCACTAGTGACCACAAGAGGGAGCCAAAAGGTATAGTTCACAACAGAGATAACATACAGGTATATACTGAGGGGAAAATGACAGGTGTAAGGTAAAAATGACAGGTATTAGGAGCGAAAATGAGAGGAGTGAGGGGGAAAATGAGAGATGTGAGGGGGAAAATGAGACGTGTGATCAGATCATTGCCTGTATGTAGCAGAGACAATCAGACAACTGCAGCTTTTAGTCTCCCATGGAGACTATTGAAGCATGCAAAAAGTAAAAAAAAAATTAAAAAAAATATAAGAAAATAAAAAATATATAAAAGTTCAAATCACGCCCCTTTTTCCCCATTCAAAATAAAAAAATACAAAAAATCAAACATACACATATTTGGTATCGCCGCACTGGACTGAGAATCCAGGAAGTTTAAATAGCAACACCCATGGTCTAACGAAGCAGGTGAGTACCAACCTGGTAAAAGAAAATCCAAGTGCCAAATCACTAGTGACCACAAGAGGGAGCCAAAAGGTATAGTTCACAACAGTACCCCCCCTTTAAGGAGGGGTCACCGAACCCTCACCAAGACCACCAGGGCGACCAGGATGAGCAGCGTGGAAGGCACGAACCAAATCGGCCGCATGAACATCAGAGGCGGCCACCCAGGAATTATCCTCCTGACCATAGCCCTTCCATTTGACCAAATACTGAAGCCTCCGTCTAGAGAGACGAGAATCCAAGATCTTCTCCACTACGCACTCCAACTCGCCCTCAACCAACACCGGAGCAGGAGGCTCAACAGCAGGAACCACAGGCACAACGTACCACCGCAACAAAGACCTATGGAACACGTTGTGAATGGCAAACGACACCGGAAGATCCAAACGAAAAGAAACCGGGTTAAGAAATTCCAAAATTTTATAAGGACCAATAAAGCGAGGCTTAAACTTAGGAGAGGAAACCTTCAGAGGGACATACCGAGAAGACAACCAAACCAAATCCCCAACACGAAGTCGGGGGCCCACACCGCGGCGGCGGTTGGCAAAACGCTGAGCCTTCTCCTGTGACAACTTCAAGTTGTCCACCACATGATTCCAAATCCGCTGCAACCTATCCACCACGGAATCCACCCCAGGACAGTCAGAAGACTCAACATGACCCAAGGAGAAACGAGGATGAAAACCAGAGTTGCAGAAGAATGGCGAAACCAAAGTAGCGGAACTAGCCCGATTTATTAAGGGCAAACTCCGCCAATGGCAAGAAGGTCACCCAATCATCCTTGTCCGCAGAAACAAAACATCTCAAATAAGCCTCCAGTGTCTGATTAGTTCGCTCCGTTTGACCATTAGTCTGAGGATGGAAGGCAGATGAAAACGACAAATCAATGCCCATTTTAGCACAAAAAGATCGCCAGAATCTGGACACAAACTGGGATCCTCTGTCGGAAACGATATTCTCCGGAATGCTGTTTAACCGAACCACATTCTGAAAAAACAAAGGAACCAGATCGGAAGAGGAAGGCAACTTAGGCAAGGGTACTAAATGGACCATCTTGGAAAAATGATCACACACCACCCAAATGACAGACATTCCTTGAGACACCGGAAGATCAGAAATGAAATCCATGGCAATGTGTGTCCAAGGCCTCTTCGGGACGGGCAAGGGCAGAAGCAACCCGCTAGCACGAGAACAACAAGGCTTAGCCCGAGCACAAGTCCCACAGGACTGCACAAATGACCGCACATCCCGTGACAAGGAAGGCCACCAAAAGGACCTAGCCACCAAATCTCGGGTACCAAAAATTCCCGGATGCCCTGCCAACACCGAGGAATGAACCTCGGAAATGACTTTGCTGGTCCATTTATCAGGAACAAACAGTCTGTCGGGTGGACAAGAGTCAGGTCTACCAGCCTGAAATCTCTGCAACACACGTCGCAAATCAGGAGATATGGCCGACACGATTACTCCCTCTTTAAGTATACAAGCCGGCTCCGAGACTCCAGGAGAGTCAGGCACAAAGCTCCTAGAAAGAGCATCAGCCTTAACATTCTTCGAACCAGGCAGGTACGAGACCACAAAGTCAAAACGAGAGAAAAACAATGACCAACGAGCCTGTCTAGGATTCAGGCGCTTAGCAGACTCGAGATACATCAGATTTTTGTGATCAGTCAAGACCACCACACGATGCTTAGCACCCTCGAGCCAATGACGCCACTCCTCAAATGCCCACTTCATGGCCAACAACTCCCGATTACCAACATCATAGTTCCGCTCAGCAGGCGAAAACTTCCTAGAGAAAAAAGCACATGGTCTCATCACAGAGGAACCAGAGCCTCTCTGCGACAAAACAGCCCCAGCACCAATCTCAGAAGCATCCACTTCAACCTGAAAGGGAAGTGAGACATCAGGCTGGCACAAAACAGGCGCCAAAGTAAACCGGCGCTTCAGCTCCTGGAAGGCCTCCACGGCTGCAGGAGCCCAATTAGCCACATCAGAACCTTTCTTGGTCATATCCGTCAAAGGTTTAACAACGCTAGAAAAATTAGCGATAAAGCGACGGTAGAAATTAGCAAACCCCAAGAACTTCTGAAGACTCTTAACAGAAGTGGGCTGAGTCCAATCATGAATAGCTTGGACCTTGACTGGGTCCATCTCCACAGCAGAAGGGGAGAAAATAAAACCCAAAAAGGAAACCTTCTGCACTCCAAAGAGACACTTTGAGCCCTTCACAAACAAAGCGTTATCACGCAAAACCTGAAACACCATCCTGACCTGCTTCACATGAGAATCCCAATCATCCGAGAAAACTAGAATATCATCCAGATACACAATCATAAATTTATCCAGATACTTCCGGAAGATATCATGCATAAAGGACTGAAACACTGAAGGGGCATTAGAGAGCCCAAAGGGCATCACCAAGTATTCAAAATGACCTTCGGGCGTATTGAATGCAGTTTTCCATTCATCTCCCTGCCTAATGCGCACAAGGTTGTACGCCCCACGAAGATCTATCTTGGTGAACCACTTGGCACCCTTAATCCAAGCAAACAAGTCTGACAATAGTGGCAAAGGATACTGAAACTTAACAGTGATTTTATTCAGAAGCCGATAGTCTATACAAGGTCTCAAAGACCCGTCTTTCTTGGCCACAAAAAAGAATCCCGCACCGAGAGGGGAAGAGGATTGGCGAATATGCCCCTTCTCCAAAGATTCCTTGACATAAGAACGCATCGCGGCATGCTCGGGTACAGACAAATTAAATAATCGTCCCTTAGGAAATTTACTGCCAGGAATCAAATCTATAGCGCAGTCACAGTCCCTATGAGGAGGAAGAGCACTGGACCTGGACTCACTGAATACATCCTGATAGTCACACAAATACTCAGGAACTTCTGAAGGAATAGAAGTAGCAATAGACACCGGCGGAGAATCGCAATGAATTCCCTGACAACCCCAACTTGACACAGACATAGCCTTCCAATCCAAAACAGGATTATGGGTCTGTAACCATGGCAGACCTAAAACGACCAAATCATTCATTTTATGCAGAAATGCCCTGCCACGTGCAGCAAGCTGATCCACACTAGTAATCAAGGTCTGAACATTCATGTCTGCAGCAAAGTTTCAAGCCACTCAGAGATAAAGGGGAAAAAAAAAAAAAAAAAAAACTCAGAACTTCTTTTCTTTTAATCCCACTTCAGCAATGCATTAACTATTTATGGGCCTGGCATACTGTTATGGTCCCAATGGCAGGGGACCTCAGAGATTACCGCAAAGTCTGCAAAACATAAATACTCGCTCTTAGGGAAGTGGTAACTAGGCTGACCATATACCTGATCCTAGCGCAAACACTAACAGCAGCCGGGGAACGTGCCTACGTTGATCCTAGACATCTCGTGCCAGCCGGAGAACTAACTAACCCTATCAGGGAAAATAAGACCTCTCTTGCCTCCAGAGAAAAGACCCCAAAGTAATACAAGCCCCCAAAAAATAATAACGGTGAGGTAAGAAGAAAAGACAAACGTAAGAATGAACTAGATTTAGCAAAGAGAGGCCCACTGACTAATAGTAGAATATAGTAAGAAGACTTATATGGTCAGCAAAAAACCCTGCAAAATATCCACGCTGAATATCCAAGAACCCCCAAACCGACTGACGGTGTGGGGGGAGAATATCAGCCCCCTAGAGCTTCCAGCGATATCAGGAATCACATTTTGTACAAGCTGGACAAAAAATAAGAACAATGCAAATGATCAAAAGTACGAAAGCAGGACTTAGCTTATTTTGCAAAGAACCAGGACCTGAAGACAGGAGCAAACAGAAGAGAACTGATTACAACGATGCCAGGCACTGGACTGAGAATCCAGGAAGTTTAAATAGCAACACCCATGGTCTAATGAAGCAGGTGAGTACCAACCTGGTAAAAGAAAATCCAAGTGCCAAATCACTAGTGACCACAAGAGGGAGCCAAAAGGTATAGTTCACAACAGATAACATACAGGTATATACTGAGGGGAAAATGACAGGTGTAAGGTAAAAATGACAGGTATTAGGAGCGAAAATGAGAGGAGTGAGGGGGAAAATGAGAGATGTGAGGGGGAAAATGAGACGTGTGATCTGATCATTGCCTGTATGTAGCAGAGACAATCAGACAACTGCAGCTTTTAGTCTCCCATGGAGACTATTGAAGCATGCAAAAAGTAAAAAAAATTTTTTAAAAAATATAAGAAAATAAAAAATATATAAAAGTTCAAATCACGCCCCTTTTTCCCTATTCAAAATAAAAAAATACAAAAAATCAAACATACACATATTTGGTATCGCCGCATTCAGAATTGCCAGATCTATCAATATAAAAAAAATTAACCCGATCGGTTAACGACGTAATGAGAAAAAAATTAAAAACTCGAGAATTACATTTTTTTCATCACTACTACATTGCAATAAAATGCAATAACGGGCGATCAAAAGATCATATCTACACCAAAATGGTATCAATAAAATATCAGCTTGGTGCACAAAAAATAAGCCTTCACCCAGCGCTGAATCACGAAAAATGGAGACGCTACAAGTCTTGGAAAATAGCTCCTTTTTTATTTTTTCACCGCTTAAATAAAAAAGAACCTAGACATGTTTGGTGTCTATGAAGTCATAATGACCTGGAGAATCAAAATGGTAGGGAAGTTATAGCATTTAGTGAACATGATAAAAAAAAAAGAAAAAACAAGTGTGAAATTGCACTTTTTTTGCAATTTCAGGGCACTTGGAATTTTTTTCACATTTCCCAGTACACGATATGTTAAAATCAATCATGTCGTTCAAAAGTACAATTTGTCCCCACAACAAACAATCCCTCACATGGCCATATTGACAGAACAATAAAAAAAGTTATGACTCTGGGAAGAAGGGGAGCAAAAAACGAAAACGCAAAAACAAAAATACCTCCGGTCGTTAAGGGGTTAAATATTTCTTTATAATATGGCTTTATATGGTGAACATCTTAATTAATGTATTATTTGAACTATATGAAGCACTTTACAGCAAGAAAAAAGTGCCTCTTACAATGGCATGTAAAAATGTGGGCACCCCTGGTCAAAATTACTGTTATTGTGAACATTTAACCCCTTCACCCCCAAGGGTGGTTTGCACGTTAATGACCGGGCCAATTTTTACATTTCTGACCACTGTCTCTTTATGAGGTTATAACTCCTAAACGCTTCAACAGATCTTAGCGATTCTGACATTATTTTCTTGTAACATATTGTACTTCATGATAGTGGTAAAATTTCTTCAATATCACTTGCGTTTATTTGTGAAAAAAAAGGAAAATTGGCGAAAATTTTGAAAATTTCGCAATTTTCCAACTTTGAATTTTTATTCTGTTAAACCAGAGAGTTATGTGACACAAAATAGTTACTAAATAACATTTCCCACATGTCTACTTTACATCAGCGCAATTTTGGAAACAAAATTTTTCTTTTTTAGGAAGTTATAAGGGTTAAAATTTGAACAGCAATTTCTCATTTTTACAACACAATTTACAAAACCATTTTTTTAGGGACCACCTCACATTTGAAGTCATTTTGAGGGGTCTATATGGCAGAAAATACCAAAAAGTGACACCATTCTGAAAACTGCACCCCTCAAGGTGCTCAAAACCACATTCAAGAAGTTTATTAACCCTTCAGGTGTTTCACAGCAGCAGAAGCAACATGGAAGGAAAAAATTAACATTTTACTTTTTAGTCACAAAAATGATCTTTCAGCAATAATTTTTTTAATTTCCCAAGGGTAAAAAGAGAAAATGGACCATAAAAGTTGTTGCCCAATTTGTCCTGAGTACCCTGATACCCCACATGTGAGGGAGAACCACTTTTTGGGCACACGGCAGAGCTCAGAAGGAAAGGAGCGTCGTTTGACATTTTCAAGCTAAAATTGGCTGCAATTGAAATCGGACGCCATGTCGTTTTTGGTGAGCCCCTCATGTGCCTAAACAGTGGAAACCCCCCATAAGTGACCCCATTTTGGAAATTAGACCCCCTAAGGAACTTATCTAGATGTGTCGTGAGCACTTTTATCCCCCAAGTGCTTCACGAAAGTTTATAACGCCCGGGTGTGAAAATAAAAAATCCTATTTTTTCTACAAACATGATCGTTTAGTCCCCAATTTTTTATTTTCTCAAGGGTAGCAGGAGAAATTGGACCCCAAAGGTTGTTGTCCAATTTGTCCTGAGTACACTGATACCCCATATGTGGGGGGGAACCACTGTTTGGGCGCATGGCAGGGCTCAGAAGGAAAGGAGCGCCCTTTGACATTTTCAAGCTAAAATTGGCTGGAATTGAGATCGGAGGCCATGTCGTGTTTGGAGAGCCCCTGATGTGCCTAAACAGTGGAAACCCCCCTTAAGTGACCCCATTTTGGAAACTAGACCCCCTAAGGAACTTATCTAGATGTGTCGTGAGCACTTTTATCCCCCAAGTGCTTCACGAAAGTTTATAACGCCCCGGTGTGAAAATAAAAAATCCTATTTTTTCTACAAACATGATCGTTTAGTCCCCAATTTTTTATTTTCTCAAGGGTAGCAGGAGAAATTGGACCCCAAAGGTTGTTGTCCAATTTGTCCTGAGTACGCTGATACCCCATATGTGGGGGGGAACCACTGTTTGGGCACATGGCAGGGCTCAGAAGGAAAGGAGCGCCCTTTGACATTTTCAAGCTAAAATTGGCTGGAATTGAGATCGGAGGCCATGTCGTGTTTGGCGAGCCCCTGATGTACCTAAACAGTGGAAACCCCCCATAAGTGACCCCATTTTGGAAACTAGACCCCCTAAGGAACTTATCTAGATGTGTCGTGAGCACTTTTATCCCCCAAGTGCTTCACGAAAGTTTATAACGCCCCGGTGTGAAAATAAAAAATCCTATTTTTTCTACAAACATGATCGTTTAGTCCCCAATTTTTTATTTTCTCAAGGGTAGCAGGAGAAATTGGACACCAAAGGTTGTTGTCCAATTTGTCCTGAGTACGCTGATACCCCATATGTGGGGGGGAACCACTGTTTGGGCGCATGGCAGGGCTCAGAAGGAAAGGAGCGCCCTTTGACATTTTCAAGCTAAAATTGGCTGGAATTGAGATCGGAGGCCATGTCGTGTTTGGCGAGCCCCTGATGTGCCTAAACAGTGGAAACCCCCCTTAAGTGACCCCATTTTGGAAACTAGACCCCCTAAGGAACTTATCTAGATGTGTCGTGAGCACTTTTATCCCCCAAGTGCTTCACGAAAGTTTATAACGCCCCGGTGTGAAAATAAAAAATCCTATTTTTTCTACAAACATGATCGTTTAGTCCCCAATTTTTTATTTTCTCAAGGGTAGCAGGAGAAATTGGACCCCAAAGGTTGTTGTCCAATTTGTCCTGAGTACGCTGATACCCCATATGTGGGGGGGAACCACTGTTTGGGCGCATGGCAGGGCTCAGAAGGAAAGGAGCGCCCTTTGACATTTTCAAGCTAAAATTGGCTGGAATTGAGATCGGAGGCCATGTCGTGTTTGGCGAGCCCCTGATGTGCCTAAACAGTGGAAACCCCCCATAAGTGACCCCATTTTGGAAACTAGACCCCCTAAGGAACTTATCTAGATGTGTCGTGAGCACTTTTATCCCCCAAGTGCTTCACGAAAGTTTATAACGCCCCGGTGTGAAAATAAAAAATCCTATTTTTTCTACAAACATGATCGTTTAGTCCCCAATTTTTTATTTTCTCAAGGGTAGCAGGAGAAATTGGACCCCAAAGGTTGTTGTCCAATTTGTCCTGAGTACGCTGATACCCCATATGTGGGGGGGAACCACTGTTTGGGCACATGGCAGGGCTCAGAAGGAAAGGAGCGCCCTTTGACATTTTCAAGCTAAAATTGGCTGGAATTGAGATCGGAGGCCATGTCGTGTTTGGCGAGCCCCTGATGTACCTAAACAGTAGAAACCCCCCATAAGTGACCCCATTTTGGAAACTAGACCCCCTAAGGAACTTATCTAGATGTGTCGTGAGCACTTTTATCCCCCAAGTGCTTCACGAAAGTTTATAACGCCCCGGTGTGAAAATAAAAAATCCTATTTTTTCTACAAACATGATCGTTTAGTCCCCAATTTTTTATTTTCTCAAGGGTAGCAGGAGAAATTGGACCCCAAAGGTTGTTGTCCAATTTGTCCTGAGTACGCTGATACCCCATATGTGGGGGGAACCACTGTTTGGGCGCATGGCAGGGCTCAGAAGGAAAGGAGCGCCCTTTGACATTTTCAAGCTAAAATTGGCTGGAATTGAGATCGGAGGCCATGTCGTGTTTGGCGAGCCCCTGATGTGCCTAAACAGTGGAAACCCCCCTTAAGTGACCCCATTTTGGAAACTAGACCCCCTAAGGAACTTATCTAGATGTGTCATGAGCACTTTTATCTCCCAAGTGCTTCACGAAAGTTTATAACGCCCCGGTGTGAAAATAAAAAATCCTATTTTTTCTACAAACATGATCGTTTAGTCCCCAATTTTTTATTTTCTCAAGGGTAGCAGGAGAAATTGGACCCCAAAGGTTGTTGTCCAATTTGTCCTGAGTACGCTGATAGCCCATATGTGGGGGGGAACCACTGTTTGGGCGCATGGCAGGGCTCAGAAGGAAAGGAGCGCCCTTTGACATTTTCAAGCTAAAATTGGCTGGAATTGAGATCGGAGGCCATGTCGTGTTTGGCGAGCCCCTGATGTGCCTAAACAGTGGAAACCCCCCATAAGTGACCCCATTTTGGAAACTAGACCCCCTAAGGAACTTATCTAGATGTGTCGTGAGCACTTTTATCCCCCAAGTGCTTCACGAAAGTTTATAACGCCCGGGTGTGAAAATAAAAAATCCTATTTTTTCTACAAACATGATCGTTTAGTCCCCAATTTTTTATTTTCTCAAGGGTAGCAGGAGAAATTGGACCCAAAAGGTTGTTGTCCAATTTGTCCTGAGTACGCTGATACCCCATATGTGGGGGGGGAACCACTGTTTGGGCACATGGCAGGGCTCAGAAGGAAAGGAGCGCCCTTTGACATTTTCAAGCTAAAATTGGCTGGAATTGAGATCGGAGGCCATGTCGTGTTTGGCGAGCCCCTGATGTACCTAAACAGTGGAAACCCCCCATAAGTGACCCCATTTTGGAAACTAGACCCCCTAAGGAACTTATCTAGATGTGTCGTGAGCACTTTTATCCCCCAAGTGCTTCACGAAAGTTTATAACGCCCCGGTGTGAAAATAAAAAATCCTATTTTTTCTACAAACATGATCGTTTAGTCCCCAATTTTTTATTTTCTCAAGGGTAGCAGGAGAAATTGGACACCAAAGGTTGTTGTCCAATTTGTCCTGAGTACGCTGATACCCCATATGTGGGGGGGAACCACTGTTTGGGCACATGGCAGGGCTCAGAAGGAAAGGAGCGCCCTTTGACATTTTCAAGCTAAAATTGGCTGGAATTGAGATCGGAGGCCATGTCGTGTTTGGCGAGCCCCTGATGTGCCTAAACAGTGGAACCCCCCATAAGTGACCCAATTTTGGAAACTAGACCCCCTAAGGAACTTATCTAGATGTGTCGTGAGCACTTTTATCCCCCAAGTGCTTCACGAAAATTTATAACGCCTGGGCGTGAAAATAAAAAATTGGGGACTGAAAGATCATTTTTGTGGGGAAAAAATAGGATTTTTTATTTTCCCAAGGGTAACAGGAGAAATTGGACCCCAGAGGTTGTTGTCCAATTTGTCCTGGGTACGCTGGTACCACATATGTGGGAGAAAACTACTGTTTGGGCACACTTTGGGGCTCGGAAGAGAAGTAGTGACGTTTTGGAATGCAGACTTTGATGCAATTGTCTGCGGGCATCATGTTCCATTTGGTGAGCCCCTGATGTGCCTAAACAGTGGAAACCCCCCATAAGTGACCCCATTTTGGAAACTAGACCCCCTAAGGAACTTATCTAGATGTGTCGTGAGCACTTTTATCCCTCAAGTGCTTCACGAAAGTTTATAACGCCCGGGTGTGAAAATAAAAAATCCTATTTTTTCTACAAACATGATTGTTTAGTTCCCAATTTTTTATTTTCCCAAGGGTAACAAGAGAAATTGGACCCCAAAAGTTGCTGTCCATTTTGTTCTGAGTACGCTGGTACCCCATATGTGGGAAAAAACTGTTTGGGCACTTCGGGACTCAGAAGGGAAGCAGTGACGATTTGGAATGCAGACTTTGATGGACTGGTTCTGAGGGCGTCATGTTCCGTTTGCAGAGCCCCTGATGTGCCTAAACAGTAAAAAAAAACCACAAGTGACATCATTTTGGAACCTAGACGCCCATGGAACTTACTTAGATGCGCCCCCTCTTTGGAACTAATCTACTGGTTCCTAATTAGTAGTGCATGGAGGTGTGGTACAATTTGAAGCAGTCCTTCATACACAGGCCAGGTTTGTCGGGGCAGGTGTCGCATTGATAGGTGGTGTCCTTGCGTACTCCTCGTTTGTAGCACACTCGGCACCTTTTTTGCGGCTTACCTTTTCTATCAGTTGGCGGGACCACCCCCGGAAAATGCTGACCTGGTACAATACGAGCACCCTCAGTTCCGGAAGTACTGGGGCCCGCTCCTTCCCTCGTGCCAAACATCAGGGCCTTAACCACTACCTCCTGGAACTGAAGGTACGTCGTATCGGTGTGGCGTGCACATCGTGACAGCAGGAAAGCGTTAAGCATTGCCATTTGTACGATGTACACCGACAGCTTTTTGTACCACACCTTGGCCTTCCTCAAAGCACTGTACGGTTGGAGGAGTTGATCGGAGAGATCAACGCCCCCCATGTTTTTGTTGTACCCCAGTACACAGTCAGGTTTGCTGACCTGTGTAGAGGTACCCCGTACAGTGCTGAGGGCGCTGCCATCACCGTGTATGGTGGTCAACAGAAGGACATCCCTCTTGTCCTTGTACTTGACCACCAGCAGGTGGTCGCTACATTGGGCTTTGCTCTCACCTTTTCTGAGCATCTGCCCAAGTAGCGTCTTCGGGAGGCCTCTCTGATTTTTGCGGACAGTACCGCAGGCTGCGGTACCTCGCGCAGAGAGGGATTTGTAGAGTGGGATGCTGGAATAAAAGTTATCAGTGTAGAGGTGATAACCTTTATCCAGCAGTGGGTGCACCAAATCCCACACTATTTTCCCACTCACTCCCAAGACAGGGGGACACTCAGGCGGTTCAATCCTGCTGTCCTTCCCTTCGTAAACTCTAAAGCTGTGGGTGTACCCTGAGGTACTCTCACACAGCTTGTAGAGTTTGATTCCGTACCTGGCCCTTTTGCTGGGCAGGTATTGACGGAATCTGAGCCGCCCCTTAAAATGAACCAAGGACTCATCCACACAGATGTCCCTTTTGGGCACGTACACTTCAGCAAACTTTTTGCTGAAGTGTTCGATGACCGGCTGAACTTTGAATAGATGGTCAAAATTGGGGTCATCTCGTGCGGGACACTGTGCATTATCAAAATAATGCAGGAATTTGTGGATGGCCTCAAAACGCGTCCGATCCATGACCATTCGGCACACTGGAGTGTTATATAAAATATCCACACTCCAATATTGCTGAAGTTCTGGCTTCTTCAGGATCCCCATGTGGAGGACCAGGCCCCAAAACTGCATCATTTCAACTGCATCTACAGGAGACCAGTTAGAAAATGATGAACCGGGGTTTTGCTCCAAAAATTGCCAAGCATATAAATTAGTTTGCTCCACCATGAGGTTAACAAAATCCTCAGAGAAAAAGACTTTGAAAAAGTCTATTTCTGTGAGGCCGGTGGTGTCAAACCTGATTCCTGATTCTGCCACAAAATCAGGAATCAGTGGCTCGTCATTTTCGGGGGGCGAGGTCCATATGGGGTCCGAAGAAGGGCGCGCTGGTTCATTTTCAGGAGTGGGTGCTGCGTCATCTTCTCTCCTGGGGCGTCTGCGAGGCGGTTCCGCAGGACCCGAGGAGGAAGATGAGGAGGAGGAGGAGGAAGAGGATGAAGAATCTGAAGAGTAAAGGAATGTGGGATCCTCTCCCTCGCTATCAGTGTCGGAGGCAAGAAAAGAATATGCCTCCTCTGCTGAATAGCGCTGCTGGGACGAACGGCGTGAACGGGACATTTTTTGTGTGAGTATGGTGCTTGGGTGCAATTTATTGGAACTATGTGTACGTGTGGGGGGGGGATAGTGTTTGGTGCAAACTTCTGAAAACTAAAAGCTAAAAGAAAAAAAGCAAATAGGGAAAAAAAATACCTGTGAAAGGAAAAGTCTAAAACAGCAGGCCCTAGCTCTGATAAGTGAACTGCGTCACTTATCAAAATTCGGCGCCTGCTGGGTGTGTGAATGGGGATGTGAAAAAAAAAAAAAGAACCGAAAGGCACGGGTTCAGACGCAGCGGCGGGGTGCGCGGACGGGGATGTGAAAAAAAAAAAGAACCGAAAGGCACGGGTTCAGACGCAGCGGCGGGGTGCGTGGACGGGGATGTGGAAAAAAAAAAAAAGAACCGAAAGGCATGGGTTCAGACGCAGCGTCGGGGTGCGCGGACGGGGATGTGAAAAAAAAAAAAGAACCGAAAGGCACGGGTTCAGACGCAGCGGCGGGGTGCGTGGACGGGGATGTGGAAAAAAAAAAAAAGAACCGAAAGGCACGGGTTCAGACGCAGCGGCGGGGTGCGCGGACGGGGATGTGAAAAAAAAAAAAGAACCGAAAGGCACGGGTTCAGACGCAGCGGCGGGGTGCGTGGACGGGGATGTGGAAAAAAAAAAAAAGAACCGAAAGGCACGGGTTCAGACGCAGCGGCGGGGTGCGCGGACGGGGATGTGAAAAAAAAAAAAGAAACGAAAGGCACGGGTTCAGACGCAGCGCCGGGGTGCGTGGACGGGGATGTGGAAAAAAAAAAAGAACCGAAAGGCACGGGTTCAGACGCAGCGGCGGGGTGCGCGGACGGGGATGTGAAAAAAAAAAAAGAAACGAAAGGCACGGGTTCAGACGCAGCGGCGGGGTGCGCGGACGGGGATGTAGAAAAAAAAAAAAAGAATCGAAAGGCACGGGTTCAGACGCAGTGGCGGAGTGCGCGGACGGGGATGTGGAAAAAAAAAAAAGAACCGAAAGGCACGGGTTCAGACGCAGCGGCGGGGTGCGTGGACGGGGATGTGAAAAAAAAAAAAGAACCAAAAGGCACGGGTTCAGACGCAGCGGCGGGGTGCGTGGACGGGGATGTGAAAAAAAAAAAAAGAACCGAAAGGCACGGGTTCAGACGCAGCGGCGGGGTGCGCGGACGGGGATGTGAAAAAAAAAAAAGAACCGAAAGGCACGGGTTCAGACGCAGCGGCGGGGTGCGCGGACGGGGATGTGAAAAAAAAAAAAGAAACGAAAGGCACGGGTTCAGACGCAGCGGCGGGGTGCGTGGACGGGGATGTGGAAAAAAAAAAAAAGAACCGAAAGGCACGGGTTCAGATGCAGCGGCGGGGTGCGTGGACGGGGATGTGGAGGAGAAAAGTGAGCACGAGTGTTGATCGGTGAACTGCGTCACCAATCAACGCTCGGCGGCACTAAGGGGGGTGAAAAAGAAAAGCGAGCACGAGTGTTGATCGGTGAACTGCGTCACCAATCAACGCTCGGCGGCTGCTAAATTTGGGCACGGACGGACGCGGCGCAAAGTGAGGGTGGAGGGGGAAGGGGGGATGGGGGGGTAATGGGGGATGGGGGGGGGTAATGGGGGGGGGTAAGAAAGATCGGGCCGGGATCGGGGTATCAACACTTACGGTTGTAGTCTCTCTTCTTTCTTCTGTCTTCTTTCTTCTGTCTTCTTTCTTTTGTTTTTTTAGCGAGAATTATGGTGTCACAGGCTACTGTGGCACCACAAGTCTCAGCACAGGAGGGGGATCTGACAGCGTGACCGCTCTGCAGGAACCCTCACCAAGTGTGAGGATTCCTGAAGAGCGGTCAGACAGGTCAGGGACAGGTGACACAGGTCACAGAGCGGTAATACCGCCGCTGTGCCCTGCGATTGGCGCGATCGATGTGATCGTCGATCGCGCCAATCCGGGGGGTTTTGGCCGGTGCCTGGCGTTGCCAGGCACCGGCCCCAGGATCGAGTACATCGGTACTCGATCCTAGCCTTGGACCTCACTGTTTCAGCCAATCTGATTGGCTGAAACAGTGAGAAAGGCTGTGATTCGCTGTTCAGAATTGAACAGCCAATCACAGCGATCGGGAGCCCGGGGGGGCGGCGCCATACCCCGAAATGCCGAGGCCATCTTCCATAAGGTAAGATGGCATCGGAATTTTAATGCGATCACCGCGACTTAAGTCGCGGCGTCGCATTAAAGGGCATGACGTACTATCCCGTCGGCGGTCATACGGGCCCACCCCACCTCGACGGGATAGTACGTCAGATGTCAGGAAGGGGTTAAGCAAGTTGAAGATGAAATGATCTCTAAAAGGTCTAAAGTTAAACCTGACACATTTCCTTTGTATTTTAGGGAAAAAAAATAGGATGTCTTCTATTAATGGACAATGATTCAAAACACACGTCAAAGTCCACAATAGACTACCTCAAAAGGTGCAAGCTGAAGGTTTTACAATGGCCCTCAAAGTCCCCTGATCTGTACATCATCGGAAATTTGTGGCTAGACCTCAAAATAGCTGTGCATGCAAGACGACTCAGGAATCCCACAAAACTGGAAGAATTTTCAAAGGAAGAATGGATGAAAATCCCTCAAACAAGATTTGAAAGACTATGGGCTTATTACAAAAAGTGTTTACAAGCTGTGATAACGTAAGCAGGTTACTTGAATGCAACAGCGCAGACAATGAGGAGATGGTGATACTTAGCCAATACTATTTATTTAACTAACAAAAATGATGAGGTTCTCCTGCATCACACAGACCCACGCCACTTTCATTCGGATGGAGGTCACACTTCCAGTAGTGATTAGTGATGAGCGAGTATACTCATTATTCGGGTTTCCCCAAGCATGCTCGGGTGGTCTCAGATGTATTTGGATGTGCTCGGTGATTTAGTTTTCATTGCCGCAGCTGCATGATTTGCTAACTACAGACAGCAGGGACCAGAAAATAGAGCACAGCAGGAAGGTCTCCAACCCCTGGCAAGGTGGAACCACTAAATGCTTCCAGGCTAGCTGGACTCCTGCTGTCATCTGTAACTGGTACACCGGACTGCATGTTCATCTACCAAAAAGTAAAGGTAAAGAAAACTGCACTTTTCTGCATCCCTTGGTTATTGTCTGCACCACAACATTCACCACCACCTGAAATGACTGATATATCTGCCCTGGGACCCTGCTCTACCTATGAGGAGCTGTACCATCTTTCCTGTGTCACCATCGGCCCCAGAGGACCTGAACTGCAGCGTCGGCCATCCCTAACCGAACACCACTTGCATTTTTATTGCACGCTCAGGGCCATGGAGTCAGGCCTCGGCCCCGTAACTTCCCCAAAGTACTGTCCGACCCGGTTCCGAGTACCCCACGGCCCTAGTGGGCGTTGCATGAGCATGTACTGTGCATGCTGCAGTGATGTTTGTATGTGTTCACTACACAGAATGTACATAATATGTGTGCTGCAAATCTATAGTGTATTATACAAATGCTCAAGAGAAACACTAGCAGTAGATCTATTAACTCCCTATTCTTCTCTGCTTGGTTTTTCTTTGTTTTAACCTCTATATGCCTCCATATCAATTGGAAACAAAGATCTAAAGCTCTCTAGATTTATGAATCTGGCGTTATGGTTCCACACAATTGGAGGTTGTATGGCGCCATAAAATAGTTGTGTGTTTGACTCATAACTGATATCTAATACCAAGATATTAAGAATTTGAATTGGACATTTAAATGACAAAAGTTTTTTTTCTGATTTCATGTAAATACTTTCTAATCACTTCATTAAATAAAATTATAAGGCAAAGTCCATAAATATCGCTGAGGTTTTGAAGGGTTTGTGTACGGCTCCTATGTATTGATATCTCAGAGGTGTCTATTTTTGTTAGAAAATAAATGTTTATTTCTATAATAACAGAAATGAGGCACACCACTTTGGCTGTGATGCATGTAAACAATTCTTACTTGTCCCAGCTCCTACATTGCTAATTCCTGTACATAGAGCTTTTAAAATGGTTGCTTCCTCCAACATCACCAGAGTTATGATTTTTGTTTTAATTCTAACAAAATGTCAGTTTATTTCTGCTTGTTTACATAACGCCAACAATGCAAAAACATAGTAATTCTAAGCAAGGGAAATTTATAGAATAATTATTACATTATCTCTCCTTCAATGTACTTACTTCCTTTTTCCAAGATTTTGATGCTGACACCACAGTCACTGAGTTTTATAAATGGAGAAGAGCCGCTGTCCCCTTCACGGCTCAAAAGTATTTTCTTCGCTGATATGTTCCCATGAACCAACTGTTTATCCTCCTGATATATTTTGGATTAAGGGAAAAGTAAAACAATATGTGTTATGGATTACGGTATTATACACAACTATAAAGCAATATTTATATCTCTACAGAACTGATGCCAAAAAATGTATAATAACCAAATAAAGTTTATTACCATATTCCTACAGATATTAGTGTAGTGTTATGGAAGCTGTACAGACCCATGGTTATCAGCCAACTTAATTTTATATGTAATCTGCCACCAGATTTGCACAATACAGATTAGGAAATAGGGACATGATTTCAGCAATATGTGTAGTTTTATGTGCTGCAGATCTGCTAGTTCTCTTACTGATGAGCTCTGTTTATCCCCACACTTCACTATTGATTGACAGTTTAATGTCTACATCAGACAAAGGCAGAAAGCTGACAATCATTGGTAGAGGGAGGGGGTAACCAAAGCATAAGAATTTGGGGACTAAATAGCAGAAGCTTATCATTGCGAAGACTAACAGAGCTGCAGTAGATAAAACAGCATTTTATCAAATCTACAGCAAGAAGCCCAGTAAGTGACACATGGTTGGAATCAGGATTTTTGACCTTACTTCCTGCTCCTTTCAGATGGCCTAGCACAAACCTGACAACAAAGTCTCTTTAAGGGGTTGTGTTAGTGTTAAACAGCACATGACAGTGATTGTTCCAGGTTTGCGGTCCAGCAAAACTTCAGCTTATTTCGTTTAGGATTTGTAACTTGCTAAATATGCTTTTAAATACTATATTTACCTGCCCAGGTGCTTCCCATTGGATTTGCATGTGTGGTGGAAACTGAATGGAAAACACCTGAAGTTTTCATGTCACCATTAGATTTTTTTTGTACATGAACTTTTAAGTATTTTTTAGATATATTAAAAGGGATTGTAGTCTATGCAGATAAAACAACATGTAAAAAGTGATATCTAGATTAGAGCATGTATTGTCTTGAAAAAGCTGCCATTAACTGCAAAATCTGCCCCTCCAAAAAAAACAAACCCATAAAAAAATGCTTTGCATGTATTGATATCCATATAGGTTAGCAAGAAATATCCAGTGGGTGTTTGCTCCTTTAGTCAATATACCACTCTTATGTCAAATATACATCAAAAATCAATACACGCCCTAGAAGAAGCGACGGCGAAAAGTATGTAAGGCATCAACGCTGTCAATATGTCAGGTCTTGTATGCACTTTGTGGCATTTTATAGTCAATGCTTTGTTTGCATGTTATAATCGCTTGTAGCTATTATTAGGTCTAGACTAGAGAGACCTTTGATTCATGCAATTCAGGCTGAATTCACACAACAGGTTCCCATGTCTGAATACGGACCACAATGCACAAGTGATACCTGGATGTGTGTCCGATCTTAGCAGAATTTAAAAGTCTTGTAGGTCAGTGGGACATCATATGTGCTTGTGATCCTGGGTATGGCTTCTGTCGCACTGGAGTGAAGCTCTATCACATCTTTTGATGTAATAAATAAGACTCATTATTTACATTTGACTTGTGTGTGTTTTTGGAACAGCTGATATATTCAAATAGGTCACACAATTATCTAATGGGATTTTACTAGCTTGCGTACTGTATATCTTTTAACCCCTGTGTACTATATTTTTTAGTGTACTGGAAAATAGGGAAAAAATTCCAAGTGCATTAAAATTGCAAAAAAATGCACTTCCATGATCACTGCTTTTTTTTTAACATGTTCACTATATGGTAAAACTGATCCTGCTTTACGATTCCTCAGGTCAGTACGAGTACTCAGATACCAAACATGTATAATTTATTTTTTATTTAAGTGTTGAAAAGAGATTTGGAAATTTGTAAACAAAGAAAAAGGGTTTTGCTTTTGTCGCCATTTTCCAAAAACCATAATATTTTTATTTATCGATAGATGGGGCTGTGTGAGGGCCTTTTTTGATCACCTCTTATTGCATTTTATTGCAATGTTGCAGAGACAAAAAAAGGTAATTTTGGCGGTTTAACATTCTTTGCTCATTACGCCGTTTACCGATTAGATTAATCCCTTCCCAACATGTGCCATATACACTGTGTTCCAAATTATCATGCAAATAATATTTCCTCATATTTTCTCTAAATTACCTATCTGAATTGCAGTCATTGTTTTTTTCCAGTCATCTACTATTCTAGTATAATTGCAATGTTTTGGAACAAACTGCCTATGAAGACAGTATCTTTTTAAAAAAAATAAACACTCAAAATGCATGTTCCAAATTATTATGCACAGCAGAGTTTTCAACCTTTTTTAAAATTTTGAACAAAAAAATGGCCAATTGTGAAGTTATAAGCATTATCAGCTTATTACAAAATGAAATCAAACAGTTTTCAAGTGAAAACTTTATTCTAGGTGATGTTACATTTGCACATAAGACCCCTTGTTCGAAAGAAGCTTCTGAACTCTCTCGTCCATTGAATTTGTCAGTTTTTGGATGGTTTCTGCTTCAATTGTTTTGCATGTGGACAGAATACCCTCCCAGAGCTGTTGCTTAGTTGTGAACTGCCTCCCGCCACCATAGACACTCCTTTTGATGATGCTCCAGAGGTTCTCAATGGGGTTGAGGTCAGGGGAAGATGGTGGCCACCCATAAGTTTGTCCTCTTTTATGCCCATAGCAGCCAGAGATGCAGATGTGTTTTTTGCAGCATGAGATGGTGCATTATCATGCATGAACATGATCTTGCTGAAGAAAGCACGGTTCTTCCTCTTGAACCATGGCAGGAAGTGTTGTTTTAGAAACTGCACATAGATTATGGAGTTCATCTTTACCCCTTCAGGGATCATAAAGGGGCCGACAATCTCTCTCCCCACGATTTCAGCCCAAAACATTACTCCACCTCCTCCTTGTTGGCGCCTTAGCCGTGTTTTCATGGGGTGTCCATCAACCAGCCATCCTCCACTCCATCCATTTGGACCATCGAGCATTGCACGGCACTCATCGGTGAACAAAACAGTTTGGAAGTCAGTATTCATGTATCGTTTGGCCCACTGGAGCCGTTTCTGCTTGTGTGCAGTGGATAGAGGTGGTCGACAGGATGGCTTACTCACAGTTGCAAACCTCTGAAGGACCATGCATCTTGTTGTTCTGGGGACGTTGGAGGCACCATCAAAAACAAAAAAAATTCTAACCTTATCACTCCTAAACTCTTTGTGCATAATAATTTGGAACACAGTGTATATACTGCTCTGCAGGAGCTATGTTCCTGCAAACAGTAGTATATGTACGGTGGCAATATCAGGCGGCCTCCCGCTGAGCGCCACGGAGATCGGGTGCTTTTGTCAGTTGTGTGTGCTAGCACCAATTGTGGGCATTTAACCCTTCTGATGCTGCTATCAGTAGTGACAGCAACATAGAGGAGCATCACGCAGGGAATGAAATCCCTGCATGCTTCCATCAGGACAACGTGATGCAATTGCATTGTACTGATGGTCTCCATGGAGACCCCCAGCCGCAAGATGGCCGTGGGCAGTGGCATAACTTGAAACTCATGGGCCCCGATGCAAAAGCGCCAATGGGGCCCCCAAGTATTTTAAATCTTTAATAGCAATAGCCTTTTTTTATAGGCCAAAGGAACTTTTATGGCCCCCTAGGCTCCAGGGCCCGGGTGCGATCGCAACCCCTGCACCTGTTGTAGTTACGCCCCTGGCTGTGGGGTCCTTCCACAGGAGCTGACGTGCCTCCTTCCCTGCTTGTCAGATGCTGCTCCGATACTCTGCTGTGCAGAAGCATTGCATAGTATCAGAGCAGTAATCTGATGCTAAACACTGATGTCCCAAAATGGGAAATATAAAAAAAATATTGTTAAAAAGTGTAAAAAAAAATTAATTTAAATCCCCAAATAAAGAGCAAAAAAAAGAAAGAAATATGTTTCCAATAAATACATTTATTTGTGTAAATAAAAAAATAAACAATTAAAGTACACATATTTGGTATCACGTCGTCTGTAATGACGCGCTCTATAAAACTGTCCCACTAGTTAGCCCCTTCAGTGAACTCCATTAAAGAAAGAGGCAAGAAACAATGATTTATCATCATACAGCCAAACAAAAAGTGCAATGAAACGCGATCAAAAATATGAATGTAAATATAAATGGTATCGCTGAAAACATCATCTTGTCCCGCAAAAAACAAGCTGCTATACAGTTCCATTATCAGAAAAATAAAAAAATTGTAACTATCAGAATAAAGTGATGCAAAAATAAAAGTTTTTTCTATAAAATTTTTATTGTGTAAAAGCACCAAAAAAAAAAAAAAACTATATAAATTTGGTATCACTGTAATCATACTGACCCGAGGAAGAAAGCTGTTTTACCAATTTTACTACACGCGGCATGGTATAAAAAAAATAAACAAAAAGCAATTTCTGAATTGCTGTTTTTGTTCATTCTGTCTTCTAAAAATCGGAATAGAAAGCAATCAAAAAATGTCATGTGCCTGAAAATGGTACCAATAAAAATGTCAGTCATCCCACAAAAAACAAGCCAAAAAATGACTCTGTCTGCCAAGATATGGAAAAATTACAGCTCTCAAAATATGGTGATGCAAAAACTAGTTTTTGCACTAAAATAAGCCTTTTAGCGTGTGACAGAAGCCAAACATAAAAAGCAGATATAAATCTGGTATCGCTGTAATTGCACTGGCTTGAAAAATAAAGTCAACTAATCACTTATACAGCACGAAGAATGGCATTAAAAATAAATGAAACCAATTCTTCACGTGCTGTCGATTTTTTCATTCTGCCTCCCAAAGATCGCAGTAAGGCTTGGTGCACATTTATCTTGAGCTCTAAGCTGAGCGCTTACATCGGGGTTTGTGTCTATATCTCTGAAATGCAGACAGAACCCCCCACAGAAAATTGCCTATATTGAGGCAGATGGAGGCACTGCGGACCCCATAGGAATTATGATCCGGTGGTGTCCGTCCTTTTAGGATTGCATAAAAGTGCCGTCGGCCACAGTTTTGTGCATTTCTGAAAAGAAGTACACCCCTGAACAGAGTCCAGAGTAACTTGGAGATTTAGCTGGAAACCCTGATGTAAGTGCTCACCGTAGAGCACGAGAAAAATGTGATCATAAATGTGCGGAGCGCCCCACACCGCCGCAGGGCCGAGGGGTACCCGGAGCCGGGCCTCTGGGTCTCAGTCCTGGGGTTGTCACGGTGGCTAGACCCGGTCCGTGGCCCTGTCCGTCAGTGGGGGACGTCCGGTGAAATAGGTGGTGATAATGGTGGTGTAACGGTGCAGTCGTGGGGTGCAGGTCGCGGTAAATAACGAGGACACCAGGTTGCAGTCTCTTTACCTCTTTACTGGAGATCTCTGAGTCCTCAGTCCAGAACACGGTTCACCAGGCTGCGCAAGTCCGGCCGGTCCAATGGCACCTCCAGAGTTCTCTTCACAGGTGGAAATCAGTGCCTTCCTTCTTAGCGCTAAGTGTTGTAGTCCTTCCCTGCTGTGCTCACGGAAAGTACCCCACAACTGTTGTGTCTGTTTCTTAAGTTCCCTCACAACTCGATTAACTGGTCTTCTGCTAATCTTCCGTCCCTTCCTGATGTTACAGTAAGAACGGCACCCGTTTGTCAGGTAGGCCTGGAGTTCTTCCGGGACCCTAGAGACGCCCCTCTCCCGCAATTGCCCCCCAAGACTTCATAGGTGATATGTGGTAGACAGCCCGCCTGAGACTGACTGTCCTGCCGCTGTTTGGAGTATGGCTTAAAGCTGTATATTATTCCACTCCCTCGGCGTTCCGGCCACCGGTAATGCGCCTCAGCAAGGTGCTGCCTCTTTCAACAAAACCCTTGCTGGTATTCTCCTTCTGCTTGATCTCGTTTCTCACTCAGCACAATCTATCTCGCTTCTAGTCCTTTCTTGGGCACCACCGCTATGCTGAGCAGGCACGGTCCCGTTACGTTCTTTCCAATGCCAAGCCTCTGCCAGGATCCCACCCCTGGCAGAGACCCTACTGTCTCTTCCTCCACAACACCCTCTCTCACTAGGTGTTGCTTCGTTCAATCCAGTCAGCGTTCTAACTAACTTCCTGCCTGACCCCCAGTTTACCCACTATGGTGGGGAGTGGCCTAATGAATAGCACCCTTAGCTCCCCCCGGAGGCCCTGCTGTGAAACATATTGGTGTCTGTGATACCTGTTCAGAGGAACTCCTTCAGTGCCATCGAACGCACCATGGCTCCCCTTAGTGGCGGAGCCACAGTACTGCAACGACCAGGACTCTGGGGCGCTGCACTCCCCCCTGGTTAAACACAGTACTCCGGGACTGGGAAGAAAAACAACAATACAGATTAGCAAAAAGACATACAATTTTGTTGAGTGCAAAACAATAAGTATACTTGAACAGGCTTCCCTTTATGGGAGGTGAGGACACTTTAACGTTACAAACATAGTCAACATTGTAAATTACAGGCTATACATAACTCCTGCTACCCAACCGGGTATTCTACTTAGTGCAAACTCTGGACCAATAAATTAACATTGCCTTTAAGAAACATACACTCTTAGTTTACCAAAGGCCTTCCTATAATCACATTACATGGCAAGGTAACTTCACATTCTCCTACTTTTGAACCTGCAGGACCGCCTGTCCCTATGGCACCAGACCTACTGCCTCTCCTTTCTTTTACAGGACCGCCCCGTTCAGCCAGGGCCTACTGCCTTTCGCTACTATACATAGTATAGACATAACATTCCTTTCAGTTTGAGAACATGGAGCCCACTCTGCTTGGCTCCTATAAGGACTCACTCTCTAACCCCTACGGGTTCACTTTCTGTCCTTAGTAACAAGTACCTTTCTATGGGGACGCAGGGTTTACCTTCTATCCTCACCTTCATTATTACTTTCTTACGTTTCTAGCTATGCAGAACTCTAGTCTACCTCAACAGGCTTTCTGCATCTTTCCTTTTGAAGAACATTATTCAAGCTTCACATTTCAAACATATTAAACACATATAACTTTTCATGTAAAACGGTTACATTTCTTTCAGGGCATCATCATAACACTACTGTTCGAAAACAGTATCACTTTTCAAGTTCAATTCCACACATCCCCTTTAAGAGGAGATCAAGTCTTTCTGAGGTAGCTCGTCTTCTCAGCCTACTAGTTCATGCAAAGGTTCCGGAATGGCATCTTCGCAAAGTGTCTTTAACTAAAACCAGTAGGAAGCACCTTTAAGAAGGTGCAAACTATTTACAGGAAAGTTCGAATCATGCACAGTCCATGATCACTGCAGTTTGTGTAACTTTGTGCAAAACTTCTGGAAAACAACAATAGTGACCCCGGGTCAACAAAGGGGTCACCTTTTAAAGTTTACCCTGGACGGGTTTAGCAGCAACAGGAACAAAAGAACAAACAGTAACTATTTACATTTTCCATAAGGCAATAAAATCTTACTGGGGTTCTGTGGAAGGCGACCTCTTATCCGGCCTCACCAGGCCAACAGACCGCCCCGGTGAGCCAGGACGCCGTTCCGGTCCCAGTAATGATAAAATCCCTCGCCGGGAGGTCCTCCTTGTCGGCAGGTGCACCCGTCCCTCTGGGGTGCGGCGATGTTGGACTTCTCGCGGTTCTGCGGGGCCGGGTTCCGCTACCTTCCTCATGGGATCATCCCCCCCTGGTGTTCCCGCAGCAGCCTGGAGGGCGACGCATCGCTGGACACTTCGGGCGAACCAGCCCATCTCGCCAGTGCCCCTTCTCCAACTCGTATAGGTGACGGCGTCTCCCGGCTCCAGGTCACGATCGAACCTCCCGCTGCAAGGCTCCACTTCCTCCCGGTCTACCCGGACCTGTATTGGCTCCCCAATTTCTTGTATCACTCCTCTTCCGTGCCGGGGATTGAAGGCCACCACAACACCCCAGTGTGATGGCGAGATCTCGGGGGCACTAATCAAATCAACTTGCTCCGCAGGCTGGGGCCGGCTCCGCCACTCTGCCATAAGGCGCCGTAAGTGCTCAGCATCCGGCATGATTTTCAGGCCCTGTGCGGGTTGCGTACCTTCCGCCGCGGCCGGGTTAGCGGCAACAGGAGACAACTCGATCTCGGTGGGCTGGCCCACCCGGGTGAGGGCACGGGCATCGGCCTTCAGTCGGCGGGCCAGCTGTCGGGCCTCGGCTGCAGCCACACATTCTTCGGACAGCGGCACAGGGGGTCGGCCCAGCAGTGGCTCGGTGAGGGTCAGACCCCGCAGCATTGGCGTTTCGGAGCCTGTCTCAGCTTGTGCGGCCTCGGACTGGGCCGGGTCAGCTCCGCGTGGTGCTCCTGGTGCCGCCATTTCTTGTTCTTTTCCCGCGTCTTCCTCCCGCGGCCTCTTCCGTGGGCGGCCCCGTCCCCATGGTCTCCACCCTCCGGCCAGGATCAGGAGGCGGACCTCGGCTGTTGACGGGCACGTCCTCAACACACAGAAATACTTAGACTGGGCGGCCATAGTTGTTCGCGCTCCCCAGCTCGTCTACGCCCACTCCACGCCCCTCTTCTCTTCCTGCGCTCTCCTCAGCACTGCAATGGCGGCGGATTTTGGCGCGAACTCTTAGCGGCAAATGGCGCAGCACACAGTTCTCTCAATAAAGTACAGTTCAAGCACAACAAATCACAGTTCCAAGGCACACATGACCTGATTCTTCAGGCTTAAGTAGATCCTGTTCGTGACGCCAAATTGCGGAGCGCCCCCACACCGCCGCAGGGCCGAGGGGTACCCGGAGCTGGGCCTCTGGGTCTCAGTCCTGGGGTTGTCACGGTGGCTAGACCCGGTCCGTGGCCCTGTCCGTCAGTGGGGGACGTCCGGTGAAATAGGTGGTGATAATGGTGGTGTAACGGTGCAGTCGTGGGGTGCAGGTCGCGGTAAATAACGAGGACACCAGGTTGCAGTCTCTTTACCTCTTTACTGGAGATCTCTGAGTCCTCAGTCCAGAACACGGTTCACCAGGCTGCGCAAGTCCGGCCGGTCCAATGGCACCTCCAGAGTTCTCTTCACAGGTGGAAATCAGTGCCTTCCTTCTTAGCGCTAAGTGTTGTAGTCCTTCCCTGCTGTGCTCACGGAAAGTACCCCACAACTGTTGTGTCTGTTTCTTAAGTTCCCTCACAACTCGATTAACTGGTCTTCTGCTAATCTTCCGTCCCTTCCTGATGTTACAGTAAGAACGGCACCCGTTTGTCAGGTAGGCCTGGAGTTCTTCCGGGACCCTAGAGACGCCCCTCTCCCGCAATTGCCCCCCAAGACTTCATAGGTGATATGTGGTAGACAGCCCGCCTGAGACTGACTGTCCTGCCGCTGTTTGGAGTATGGCTTAAAGCTGTATATTATTCCACTCCCTCGGCGTTCCGGCCACCGGTAATGCGCCTCAGCAAGGTGCTGCCTCTTTCAACAAAACCCCTGCTGGTATTCTCCTTCTGCTTGATCTCGTTTCTCACTCAGCACAATCTATCTCGCTTCTAGTCCTTTCTTGGGCACCGCCGCTATGCTGAGCAGGCACGGTCCCGTTACGTTCTTTCCAATGCCAAGCCTCTGCCAGGATCCCACCCCTGGCAGAGACCCTACTGTCTCTTCCTCCACAACACCCTCTCTCACTAGGTGTTGCTTCGTTCAATCCAGTCAGCGTTCTAACTAACTTCCTGCCTGACCCCCAGTTTACCCACTATGGTGGGGAGTGGCCTAATGAATAGCACCCTTAGCTCCCCCCCGGAGGCCCTGCTGTGAAACATATTGGTGTCTGTGATACCTGTTCAGAGGAACTCCTTCAGTGCCATCGAACGCACCATGGCTCCCCTTAGTGGCGGAGCCACAGTACTGCAACGACCAGGACTCTGGGGCGCTGCAAATGTTATGTAAAATGTTCCCAATAAAAGCTTAAACTCAATGCACAAAAAAAGCAAGCCCTCACTCAGGTCCATCATCTGTTAATGGAAATATAGGGGGTACTTCCACGTTACTGGCAGCACAAAAGTTCTGGAAAAGCGAAATGGCTCCTTGCCCTCCCACAAAAGAAATTCAGCAAATTATCTGCTCCCAAATCCAAATGCCCCTC
Source organism: Ranitomeya variabilis (assembly GCF_051348905.1). Classification (NCBI taxonomy): domain Eukaryota; kingdom Metazoa; phylum Chordata; class Amphibia; order Anura; family Dendrobatidae; genus Ranitomeya; species Ranitomeya variabilis. The sequence continues at coordinate 511,092,663 of NC_135232.1, forward strand.
TCCCTTCTGAGCCCCAGTGTGCCTAAACCACATTTAGCGCCCACATGTTTGGCATTTCTGTAGTGATGAGAGCCCACATTATTTACAGGGGCGTGTCTCCAAAACCATGAGCTGGGCATAATGTACTGATCATTACAGCGTATTGGTCACTACAATGGCAGTTTGCAATTTTCACTAAGCAACATCCACTGCTGCTTGTTTCTGGAAAACACCCATGGAGTCAAAATCATCACTACACCTGTAGATAAATTCCCAAAGGGTTATAATTTCCAAAATGGGGTCACTTGATGGGGGATTCTGCTCTTCTAGCAATTAGGGGCTCTATATATAGAGTCAGCAAACTTTTCTAGGAAAATCTGCGGTTCAGGAGGCAAATAGAGTTCCATCCATACAACGTCTTTCCCTATGGCTAAGTAGTGTTATACAGCCACGTATGATGTATTGCCACGTTCAGTAGAAATTGTGGGACAAATGTTGGTACCATTTTTATCCATTTCCCAGTATGACAATGTAAAAATTGGGGCTAACACACAATCTTGGTGGTAAAAATGTAAATTATTTTATATTCACTGCCTAATGGTATAAAGGTCTGTTACACACCTGTGATGTTAATATAATAACTGCACCCATAGATGAATTAAGGGCATAAAAATAAAAAGTTTGAAAATTGCAAAACTTTCAAAATTTTCGTCAAATTTCCATTTTTTTCTCAAATGAACAGAAGTCATATCAAAGAAATTTTACCACTGTCATGAACTTCAGTATGTCTCAAGAATACAATCTCAGAATAAGTGGGATCCATTGAAGCGTTCAAGAGTTATTACCTCATAAAGTGACAGTGGTCAAAATTGTAAAAATTGGCCTGTCAGGAAGGTGAAAATAGGCTTCAGGGTGAAGGGGTTATTAACTTTACATTTTGATAGATCGGACTTTTACAACTGCAGCAATACCAAATATATGAATTTTTTTTAATTGTTTATTTTTTATTGGGGCAAAAGGAGGTTGATTTGAACTTTTTTCCCATATTTTTAAAACATTTTTTCAGTCTGTTTAATAGTCTCCTTAGGGGACATGAAGCTGTGATTGTCTGATTGCTTGTGCTATGCACTGCTAAATATAGCTAGAATCACGATCTCCTATGAATGCCAGACACAGGCTGGCTTTCATGGCATAATCGCAATGACAGGCACGGGGGGTCGTCAGCAGACCCCCAGCTGTCATGACCAAACATCAGCACCCTGAAATCAAATCATAGGGGCGGCAATAGGAGTGTGGAATGATGTGCTCCCGGCCGTCGCATGTCAAATGCCACTGTCAGAGCTTAGCTCCACCTGCAGCTATTAAAGGCACATGTTGGATGATTAAAGCAGCCTTCATGAACGAGGAAATATGTGGGAAATGTGAAAGAGCCCACATGAAAGGCCAAAGTCACACTAGAGCGTAATACGGACGAGTGCTCTGCAATAAAAAATTGCATAGCACTCGGACCGGTATTCTTCTATGAGGCAGCTCACATCACCATTTTTTTCCTCGGCCGTTTTCAGTGTGCGAGTGAAATTGCAGCATGCTGCAATTGTCACCGACACTCGGCCAAGTCTCTGCTCACTCGCGCCCATATAAGCCTATGGGTGCGAGTGAGACAACGCACATCATTCAGATATCATCCGAGTGATGCGAGAGGCTCGGAGCACAGACACATGACACTCGGCTCCTGCTGACAGCAGAGCAGGAGCCGAGTGTCATTAGCATATAGCATCCAATGCTCTTGCATAGGATGCAATACGCTAGTGTGACCCCGGCCAAAGGCAGAGACATGACACATGACATAAATGTACTTCATATGTCATGAAGAGTTTAATTAATAGTTAATTAGAAAGTGTCTGGGTAGGATAACATTGTATCCGCACAATGTTTTTTGCAGCAGTTTTCCAAAATGACACAAAAATGTTATTGTTTTAGAAAATTGCATCAATTTTGGAGAACAGTGCTAAAATATGGACCACGGTACAATTGAGGTAACCCATCTTGATGATTATGCCAAAAACTTCTTTTATTTAATTTCCAAATGTAAAGTGATGGATCCATCAACAGCATAGTATTTTGTGATAGTTTATAAATGGGTTTGCTTCTTTTGCTTACTCTAAATATTATACATTGGGGAAAAAAGTATTTTGTCAACCACCAATTGTGCAAGTTTTCCCACTTAAAGGGAACCTGTCACCTGAATTTGGCGGGACCGGATTTGGGTCATATGGGCGGGGTTTTCGGGTGTTTGATTCACCCTTTCCTTACCCGCTGGCTGCATGCTGGCCGCAATATTGGATTGAAGTTCATTCTCTGTCCTCCGGAGTACACGCCTGCGCAAGGCAAGATTTCCTTGTGCAGGCATGTACTACGGAGGACAGAGAATGAACTTCAATCCAATATTGCAGCCAGCATGCAGCCAGCGGGGAAGGAAAGGGTGAATCAAACACCCGAAAACCCCGCCCATATGACCCAAAACCGGTCCCGCCAAATTCAGATGACAGGTTCCCTTTAAAAAGTGTATTGGGGTATTTTGGGCAGCCCTGTCACTCACTGCATAGGCAAACACTATGGGTGACCCACTTCCTAATAATGGGAACATTATTTTCAGAAGGCCTTCCTGTACATCTCTTCAAAGGGGATTGGGGTGCGTCCAAATTTTGGGCAGCCTTGACACTCACTGCATACGCAATAACAGTATAGGAAACCCATTGTTTAATAATGGGAACAACAAAGCATAGCTGGCTGATGGCTTTCTAAGAATAGTGAGGGCCAACTGCTGGCCCTTTAAGAATAGTAAAGGCCGCCTGATGGCCCTATAAAAATAGGCTTTGTGACTTTCAGAGTCCCTCCTTCATAAATTAAACTGGATGTGTCTGATGATGTGTCACACACCACATGGCCAGATAAGGTTGTAAAATGGTAAAATGACATTTCCCAGTGAATGCATTTGTCTTGGTTGAAAGCAATTCTAAAGTTTAAAAATGCATGAAAAACGCAACATGTGAACATAGCCCAAGATGTAAAGGAGCATTTTTGTTTTTGTTTATTTATTTTGCAAGATATTACCCTGGAAAGGATGTTCCTTAACATATTTTCCAGGAAAATCCATTTTGGGGGGCTGCTGGAAAACTTTTCCCATTACATTAGGGTTGTTCCTCAGGTTGAGCACCCGAGCATTCCAATTTGATCGACCTGAGCAATGAGCACCCGAGCATTTTGGTGCTCGCCCATCTCTAATGTTAAGTAAATGCGCTCAATACTTGATCGGGGCTCCTTTGGAATCAATTTCTGCATCTATGCAGCGTGGCGTGGCAATCAGCCTGTGGCACTGCTGAGGTATTATGGAAGCCCAGGTTGCTTTGATAGCAGCCTTCAGCTCGTCTGCATTGTTGGGTCTGGTGTCTCTCATCTTCCTCTTGATAATACCCCATAGATTCTCTATGGGGTTAAGGTCACGCGAGTTTGCTCGCCAATCAAGCACAGTGGTACTGTTAGCACCATGCTCACCACCGCCGCTTCCTCCTCCTTCGTTGCTCCCGCACTGCTGTGAGCTTCTTTCTGGTCTGGCTCCTGAAGCGTGCCTGCTCGGGCGTGTCAACGCTCTTCCTCCCTGTTGCCAGCTGCGCGCTCTGTCTCTTCCCATATGCATCTTAGGGATCGAGTGCGCGCACATTCCTCCACCTTATCCAGAACTGTGACCTGACCCGGCTGTATTGCCAGGCCAATAGGGGGCTGGCATTTGGTATTTCAGGCCGCCCTCCCCTTGTGGAGACGCCTGATTGTTGAGTTTTGCTCCCATTACCAGGCTCGTCCTTCTGCTCCTCGCTTATGCCCAGTATCTCTGTGTCTTAACCCCTTGCCTCCCTGTTTCTTTTTGCCCAGTATCTCTGTGTCTTAACCCCTTGCCTCCCTGTTTCTTTTTCAGTGTCCGTCTCTGCCCTGTGTCCTCCTGGAACCTGTTACCATCTCCTCCTCAGTCTCCTCATTAGTCTTCAGACCTTCTCCTCTTTGGTCTCCCTAGCCCTGTTGCCTCTTCTTGTGGTTACTCATCCTGCTTCTAACCCGCGTGGCTCTATCTCTCTTCCCTAGTCCCAGTCCCATCCCCTTGGTCCTGGCATCCGTGGTACTCGAGGCCTCTGAGCTTGCTCCCAAACTATCCCTGTATGGGGGTTGGTCCAATCTGGTGCGCTCACTTGGGGGAGGTTCAGTATCACAGTCCAGTGGGTCCACTCTTGGAACCTGCCAACTCCGGCATAACAGTACAATCAGGCCATGGACCCCGCTGGGACCTCTGCTCAGAAGGAGCTAGTATTTCTGCGAGAAAACCAGACTCGCATCATGTCTTTCATGAAGACAATGGATTCCTGCTTGTCTGCTTTACAGACCACGGATCCCAGTAATGCCTCCCAGTTAGCCAGTCTCCAGCAAGAGTTGGTCCAGCAGCGTGATACCCAGGCTCACATTTTATCCTATATGGCTTCCATGGATGACCGCCTGCTCTCCTTGCAGTCTGCCTCCTCGCAGTCACCATCCCGTGCCTCTGATCCCATGCCAGCTACTTTCCCCGTCTTGCTAAACCACCTCGTTATGGCGGTGACCCCAAGCTGTGTTGGGGTTTCCTTAATCAATGTCGCCTGCACTTTGAGTTGTTGCCCCAGCAGTATCCCACCGACCGGGCAAAGGTGGCTTTTATCGTGTCCCATTTGGAGGGAGAAGCCCTATCTTGGGTGAATCCTGTTTGGGAACGTGATGACCCCATTGTGTCCAGCATTGCTATCTTTCTGGACACCTTCTGGAGCGTTTTTGATGAACCTGAGTGTCTTGTCTCCGCCACGGAGTCCCTCTTTAATCTTCAGCAGGGCACTCTAACTGTTGGACAATATGCGATCCGCTTCCGCACATTGTCCTCGGAGCTGGGTTGGAACAACGAGGCCTTAGTTGGGGCTTTTTGGAGAGGGTTGTCTGGAAATATCAAAGATGAACTTGCTGGATGTGATACTCCAACCACTCTGGAGGATCTCATTTCGCTCGCCACGAGCATTGATTTACGCTTTCAGGAGCGTTCTTGAGAGGTTGCCAGGGAGAGGAGACCCTTTAGGCCTTCTTCCTCTTCTTCTGCCCTTAGATCACCCAGTCCTCGTCCTTCGGGTTCTTCCGGCAGCACTGCACCAGAGCCTATGCATGTAGACCTGGTTAAGTTGAACAACATCTGAGAGAGAGGTTGGCGCAGGGATTGTGCTTGTACTGCGGTGGAACATCTCATTTCCTGCGCTCATGTCCAGAGAGGCCGGGAAACGCCTCCACCTAGGTCAGGTAAGAGAGGCTTCTCTAGGTGTGTCAGACTCCTCTCCTCCCCTTACTCTTTCTGTTTGTCCAGGGTCAGAGACGTGGTTCTGAAGTGGCGTATGTGGATTCGGGCACGGCAGGCAATTTCATTCGGCTTAAGGAGGTGAAGAAATACCGGATCCCCGTGATCTCTTTAGAGCACCCTCATATGATTGCCTCCATAGATGGGAAATATCTGCAAGAGTCTGTCTCTATGGTTACTGAGCAACTGGTTCTGCAAATTGGGGCCTTAGATCAAGAGAAGATCGCCTTCTATGTCTTGCCCAACCTGTCTCATGCGCTGCTTCTCGGCCTTCCGTGGCTTCAGACACATGAGTCCGTTCTGGATTGGCATTCCAGTGAGGTCCTCTGGTGAGGACATCCATGTCAAGAGAGATGCCTAGGGTTGGTTCATCTGGTCACTTCTTCTCAACCTTCTTCTGGTCCTGCGGGACTGCCTTCCACCTATTGGTCCTTTTCAGATGTTTTTGATAAGGAGGCTGAGACCTTGCCACCTCATCGTCCCTATGACTACCCAGTAGAGTTACGACCTGGAACCAGCCCACCAAGGGGTCGAATCTATCCACTCTCTCTGGTCGAGACATCTGCCATGTCCGAGTATATCCATGAGAACCTTGCCAAGGGGTTTATATGAAAATCCTCCTGGCCCGCAGGTGCCGGCTTCTTCTTTGTACAAGATAAAGACGGTTCACTGCAGCCATGCATAGATTACCGAAGTCTGAATGACATCACGATTAAGAATAATTATCCTCTACCGCTCATCCCTGAGTTCTTCGATCGCCTGAGAGGGGCCAGGGTGTTCTCTAAATTAGACTTATGTGGAGCCTACAATCTCATTCGAATCTGCCCTGGAGATGAGTGGAAGACCGCGTTTAACACCCAGGAGTCAGGACGGTTGTTACGAGTACTTCGTCATGCCTTTCGGCCAGTGTAACGCTCCCGCGGTATTTAAGGAGTTTGTCAATGACATCTTTCGGGACCTGCTATACTCCTGCGTTGTGGTCTACCTGATATCCTCGCTTTTTCCCCGGATTTATCCTCTCACTGGAGGAGCATCCATCTGGTGCTGCAGCGTCTGCGAGAAAACTGTCTACACGCTAAGATGGAAAAGTGCATCTTCGAGCAGTCTTCCTTGCCCTTCTTGGGGTATATCGTCTCTGAGTCAGGACTGGAAATGGACCCTGAAAAATTGTCTGCGATCCTCCAGTGGCCACGCCCGGTTGGAGTAAAGGCTATTCAACGCTTCCTCGTGTAATAATTGTAGGGGATAACTCAGGAGACTCTTTGCGTGGAACAAGACAACTACAGGACACAGTTTTATAAGTGGTAAAGTCTATATTATCACACGGTGATTCAAACAGGTGCAGAGAGAAACTCAAGTCCACAACACTTGGTGCCAATATCAAATGCAGCTCAGCAGTCTATAGGAAACTTCAGAGGAAAATGCAATCACGCAGAAAGTCTATGAAGCACAATTATTCTTGAGGATACTTGACACGAATAAGTCCTTGCTTAGTCCAAAACACAGATAGATATGCTTATAAGGCAGTTCAAATAATATCTTAGCTCAACCAGGGAGGTCTGGGTAATAGTCTCAGGTTCTTGCAGAGCAGAAACAGCTTACATGTCCAGCAAATGCAGATGGAAGTTAACACGAGCAGCAGATGAAGGAGGATTACTGGAACTGGTGTATGCAGCAGGAACTCAGAGCAGAGTAGCAGGATAACCCCACAGGTTCACAGGAGCAGGTATATAGCCAGGGAGTCACCAGAGGTCAGGAGCTGGATGCAAGGCAGAATACTCTAGCACAGACTGAAGGCTGGGATGGAGTTTTATAGCAGGAAGACAAGTGCACATGAGACCAAAGACGCCATCTTGGAAAAGGGCAGTAATGCACAAAAAGGTAATAAAAAATGTTCAGAGTCCTGACATTACTCCATCCTTAGAAGCGGCCTCAGGACGATCCTGACCTGGTTTCTCAGGGAATCTCTGATGAAAACGAGAAATCTTCTGTTGGGCATTGATGTTGTCCACAGGTTCCCAAGAGTCTTCCTCAGGGGGATATCCCTGCCATCTTATCAGATATTGGAGCCGATTCCTGCGAATCCTGCAATCAACAATTTCCTCCACCACAAATTGTTCTTGCCCATCAATCACCACAGGCTGCAGAGGTAGCACAACACGTCCCTGGAAGGTATTAGGAGATACAGGCTTTAGTAAAGATACATGAAAAACTGGGTGTACCTTCATAGTCCTAGGCAGCTTCAGCCGGCAGGCCACAGAGCTCACAATACTGTTGATCTTGAAAGGGCCAATGAATTTCTGTCCAAGTTTTTGTGAAGGAACGTTTAACTTCAGATTCATAGTTGCTAACCACACGGAATCTCCTACCTTGTACATGGGTGCAGGTTTACGGAATCTATCAGCCGATCTCTTATAACGTTCTTGAGCTGTGATCAGGGATTCCTTCAGAACCTCCAGATTTTGCCTCATCGCAGTCAGCCTTTCCTCGACTGCCGGAATCGGAGAATTAATTGGAGACCTAGGTAAGATACACGGATGATAACCCAGATTGGCAAAGAAAGGTGTAAATTTAGTGGAGGCGCTCTGAGAATTGTTATAAGAAAATTCAGCTAACGGCAGCAACTCCAACCAATCATCCTGGAGATGGCTGACATAGCATCTTAGATATTGTTCCAGCGTCTGGTTGGTACGCTCAGTCTGACCATTTGTCTGGGGATGGTAAGCGGAAGAGAGACAGACATTAATATTGAGTGCAGAGCAAAACCCCTTCCAGAATCTTGAAGAAAGCAAGCAGCATGGATTCGGGATAAAACATCAGCCTTCCCATTACGAGAACCTGGACGGTACGAAATAACAAAGTTAAATTGATTTAAAAATAAGTACCAACGAGCCTGACGAGGAGAAAGACATCTAGCGGATCTAAGGAACTCTAAATTGCGATGGTCAGTGAGCACTATGATCTGTTGTGCCTCTCCTTGCAGATGATGCCTCCATTCTTTGAAAGCCGCAATAACAGCCAGCAATTCCTTGTCTCCCATGTCGTAATTCTTCTCTACTGAGGTTAGTCTACGGGAAAAGAAAGCACAAGGATGTAGCAGACCCTTTTCTCCAGTTTTTTGGGAGAGAATAGCCCCCAAAGCATTATCAGAAGCGTCCACCTCCACAATGAAAGAAAGTGTTGGATCTGGGTGTATCAACAGCGGTGCTGATGTGAAACAGATCTTCAGCCGATCAAAAGCTTCTTGAGCCTGTGATGACCACTTAAAGGGCTTTTCCTTCTTTGTCAAGGAAGTAATGGGACGGACAATATCAGAAAAATTTCGAATGAAGCGTCTGTAGAAATTTGCAAAACCAATAAAACGTTGGATCTCCTTAACGTTCTTGGGTACCGGCCAGTCAAGGATAGCCTGAATCTAACCAGATTCCATGTTCAGCCCCTGGGGAGAGATGATATAACCTAAGAACTGTATCTCAGAACGATGGAACTCGCTTTTCTCCGGCTTAATATACAGATGGTTCTCTTTCAGACATCTTAAAACAGTCTTGACATGTTCTTCATGTTCCTGTAGAGAGTCAGAAAAGACTAGTATATCGTCCAAATAGATCACTACAAACTGGTCCAGCAAATCTCTGAAAATGTCATTATGTCATTAGCAAGGTGTTGAGATGTTGCAGGGGCGTTACAAAGCCCGAAGGGCATCACAAGAGATTCAAAGTGTCCATACCGGCATCTGAATGCTGTCTTTCACTCATCCCCTGGATGAATATGCACCAAATTATAAGCCCCACGAAGATCCAGTTTAGAGAACACCTTAGCATGGCGGACTCTTTCCAGTAATTCGGGAATCAGAGGCAAAGGGTAACTGTCATGATCTCAATGGCAAGAGAACATAGCATAAGCATATATAGGAACTAGCTCTTGGAAGATGGGAACTGAGCTGACCATGAACTAAACCTAACGCACAACTAGCAGTGGCCGGGTAGCATGCCTACGTTGATTCTAGATGCCCAGCACCAGCCGGAGGACTAAATAATGCTAGCAGAGGAAAATATCAGTCCTAGCTCACCTCTAGAGAAATACCCCGAAAGGAGACAGAGGCCCCCCACATGTATCGGCGGTGAATAAAGATGAAATAACAAACGTAGTATGAAAATAGGTTTAGCAAATTTGAGGTCCACTTACTACATAGCAGAAGACAGAAAGGACACTTTCATGGTCAGCTGAAAACCCTATCAAAACACCATCCAGAAATTACTTTAAAACTCTGGCATTAACTCATAACACCAGAGTGGCAATTCCTGTTCACAAGAGCTTTCCAGACACAGTAACGAAACTACAGCTGTGAACTGGAACAAAAATGCAAAAACAAACATGGACAAGAGTCCAACTTATCTAGTAGTTGTCTAGGAGCAGGAACAAGCACAGAGAGGCTTCTGATAACATTGTTGACCGGCAAGCAACTAACAGAGCAGCAAGGTTATATAGCGACTCCCACATCTTGATGGGAACAGGTGAACAGAGAAGATGAAGACACCAGTTCAATTCCACCAGTAGCCACCGGGGGAGCCCAGAATCCAAATTCACAACAGTACCCCCCCCTCAAGGAGGGGGCACCGAACCCTCACCAGAACCACCAGGGCGATCAGGATGGGCCCTATGAAAGGCACGAACCAGATCAGAGGCATGAACATCAGATGCATTCACCCAAGAATTATCCTCCTGGCCGTATCCCTTCCACTTGACCAGATACTGGAGTCTCCGTCTGGAAACACGAGAGTCCAAGATTTTCTCCACAACGTACTCCAACTCACCCTCAACCAACACCGGAGCAGGAGGCTCAACGGAAGGCACAACCGGTACCTCATACCTGCGCAATAATGACCGATGAAAAACGTTATGAATAGAAAAGGATGCAGGGAGGTCCAAACGGAAGGAAACAGGGTTAAGAATCTCCAATATCTTATACGGGCCGATGAACCGAGGCTTAAACTTAGGAGAAGAGACCCTCATAGGGACAAAACGAGAAGACAACCACACCAAATCCCCAACACAAAGCCGAGGACCAACACGACGGTGGCGGTTGGCAAAAAGCTGAGTCTTCTCCTGGGACAACCTCAAATTGTCCACCACCTGCCCCCAGATCTGATGCAATCTCTCCACCACAGCATCCACTCCAGGACAATCCGAAGATTCCACCTGACCAGAGGAAAATCGAGGATGAAACCCCGAATTACAGAAAAACGGGGACACCAAAGTGGCAGAGCTGGCCCGATTATTGAGAGCGAACTCCGCCAATGGCAAAAAAGCAACCCAATCATCCTGGTCAGCAGACACAAAACACCTCAGATATGTCTCCAGGGTCTGATTAATCCGCTCGGTCTGGCCATTCGTCTGAGGATGGAAAGCGGACGAAAAAGATAAATCTATGCCCATCCTAGCACAGAATGCCCGCCAAAATCTAGACACGAATTGGGTCCCTCTGTCAGAAACGATATTCTCAGGAATACCATGCAAACGAACAACATTTTGAAAAAACAGAGGAACCAACTCGGAAGAAGAAGGCAACTTGGGCAGAGGAACCAAATGGACCATCTTAGAGAAACGGTCACACACCACCCAGATGACAGACATCTTCTGAGAAACAGGCAGATCTGAAATAAAATCCATCGAGATGTGCGTCCAAGGCCTCTTAGGAATAGGCAAGGGCAACAATAATCCACTAGCCCGAGAACAACAAGGCTTGGCCCGAGCACAAACGTCACAAGACTGCACAAAGCCTCGCACATCTCGTGACAGGGAAGGCCACCAGAAGGACCTTGCCACCAAATCCCTGGTACCAAAAATGCCAGGATGACCTGCCAACGCAGAAGAATGAACCTCAGAGATGACTCTACTGGTCCAATCATCAGGAACAAACAGTTTATCAGGTGGGCAACGATCAGGTCTATCCGCCTGAAACTCCTGCAAGGCCCGCCGCAGGTCTGGAGAAACGGCTGACAATACCACTCCATCCTTAAGGATACCTGTGGGCTCAGAGTTACCAGGCGAGTCAGGCTCAAAACTCCTAGAAAGGGCATCCGCCTTAACATTCTTAGAACCCGGTAGGTATGACACCACAAAATTAAACCGAGAGAAAAATAATGACCAGCGCGCCTGTCTAGGATTCAGGCGCCTGGCGGTCTCAAGATAAATCAAATTTTTGTGGTCAGTCAATACCACCACCTGATGTCTGGCCCCCTCAAGCCAATGGCGCCACTCCTCAAAAGCCCACTTCATGGCCAAAAGCTCCCGATTCCCAACATCATAATTCCGCTCAGCGGGCGAAAATTTACGGGAAAAGAAGGCACAAGGCCTCATCACGGAGCAGTCAGAACTTTTCTGCGACAACACTGCCCCAGCTCCGATCTCAGAAGCATCGACCTCAACCTGAAAAGGTAGAACAACATCAGGCTGACGCAACACAGGGGCAGAGGAAAAACGGCGCTTAAGCTCCCGAAAGGCCTCCACAGCATCAGGGGACCAATCAGCAACATCAGCACCCTTCTTAGTCAAATCGGTCAATGGCTTAGCAATATCCGAAAAACCAGCAATAAATCGACGATAAAAGTTAGCAAAGCCCAAAAATTTCTGAAGACTCTTAAGAGAAGAGGGCTGCGTCCAATCACAAATAGCTTGAACCTTGACAGGATCCATTTCAATGGAAGAGGGGGAAAAAATATATCCCAAAAAGGAAATCCTCTGTACCCCAAAAACACACTTAGAACCCTTCACACACAAAGAATTAGACCGCAAAACCTGAAAAACCCTCCTGACTTGCTGGACATGAGAGTCCCAGTCATCCGAAAAAATCAGAATATCATCCAGATACACAATCATAAATTTATCCAAATAATCACGAAAAATATCATGCATAAAGGACTGGAAAACTGACGGAGCATTTGAAAGACCAAAAGGCATCACTAAATACTCAAAGTGGCCCTCGGGCGTATTAAATGCGGTTTTCCACTCATCCCCCTGCCTGATTCGCACCAAATTATACGCCCCACGAAGGTCAATCTTAGAGAACCACTTGGCCCCCTTTATGCGAGCAAACAAATCAGTCAGCAACGGCAATGGGTATTGATATTTAACAGTGATTTTATTCAAAAGCCGATAATCAATACATGGTCTCAAAGAGCCGTCTTTTTTTGACACAAAGAAAAAACCGGCTCCTAAGGGAGATGACGATGGACGAATATGTCCCTTTTCCAAGGACTCCTTTATATATTCTCGCATAGCAGCATGTTCAGGCACAGACAGATTAAATAAACGACCCTTTGGGTATTTACTACCCGGGATTAAATCTATGGCACAATCGCACTCTCGGTGCGGAGGTAACGAACCAAGCTTGGATTCTTCAAAGACGTCACGATAGTCAGACAGGAACTCAGGAATTTCAGAGGGAATAGATGATGAAATGGAAACCACAGGTACATCCCCATGAGCCCCCTTACATCCCCAGCTCAACACAGACATAGCTCTCCAGTCGAGGACTGGGTTGTGAGATTGCAGCCAAGGCAATCCTAGCACCAAATCATCATGTAGATTATACAGCACCAGAAAGCGAATAATCTCCTGGTGATCCGGATTAATACGCATAGTTACTTGTGTCCAGTATTGTGGTTTTTTATTAGCCAATGGGGTGGAGTCAATCCCCTTCAGAGGAATAGGAGTCTCCAAAGGCTCTAAATCATACCCACAGCGTTTGGCAAAGGACCAATCCATAAGACTCAAAGCGGCGCCAGAGTCGACATAGGCATCCGTGGTAATAGATGACAAAGAGCAAATCAGGGTCACAGATAGAATAAACTTAGACGGTAAGGTGCAAATGGAAACAGATTTACCAAGCTTTTTAGTGCGCTTAGAGCATGCTGATATAACATGAGTAGAATCACCACAATAGAAACACAACCCATTTTTCCGTCTAAAATTCTGCCGCTCGCTTCGGGACAGAATTCTATCACACTGCATACTCTCTGGCGACTTCTCAGTGGACACCGCCAGATGGTGCACTGGTTTGCGCTCCCGCAAACGCCTATCGATCTGAATAGCCATTGTCATGGACTCATTCAGACCCGCAGGCACAGGAAACCCCACCATAACATCCCTAATGGCATCAGAGAGACCCTCTCTGAAAGTCGCCGCCAGGGCGCACTCATTCCACTGAGTAAGCACAGACCATTTACGGAATCTTTGGCAGTAAATTTCCGCTTCATCTTGCCCCTGAGATAGGGACATCAAAGTTTTTTCTGCCTGAAGCTCCAAATGAGGTTCGTCATAAAGCAACCCCAAGGCCAGAAAAAACGCATCCACATTGAGCAACGCAGGATCCCCTGGTGTCAATGAAAAAGCCCAGTCTTGAGGGTCGCCCCGGAGCAAGGAAATCACAATCCTGACCTGCTGTGCAGGGTCTCCGGCAGAGCGAGATTTCAGGGACAAAAATAATTTGCAATTATTTCGAAAATTCTGAAACCCAGATCTATTCCCCGAGAAAAATTCCGGCAAAGGAATTCTCGGCTCAGATACAGGTGCATGACAAACAAAATCTTGCAAATTTTGTACCTTCGTGGCGAGATTATTCAAACCTGCAGTTACACTCTGAAGATCCATTACAAACAGGTGGACACAGAGCCATTCAAAGATTAGAAGGAGAGAAAAAAAAAATAAAAATTTCAGCAGACTACTTATTTCTCTCCTTTCTCAGCCAAGGATTTTAACCCTTTAGTGGGCTGGTCAAACTGTCATGATCTCAATGGCAAGAGAACATAGCATAAGCATATATAGGAACTAGCTCTTGGAAGATGGGAACTGAGCTGACCATGAACTAAACCTAACGCACAACTAGCAGTGGCCGGGTAGCATGCCTACATTGATTCTAGATGCCCAGCACCAGCCGGAGGACTAAATAATGCTAGCAGAGGAAAATATCAGTCCTAGCTCACCTCTAGAGAAATACCCCGAAAGGAGACAGAGGCCCCCCACATGTATCGGCGGTGAATAAAGATGAAATAACAAACGTAGTATGAAAATAGGTTTAGCAAATTTGAGGTCCACTTACTACATAGCAGAAGACAGAAAGGACACTTTCATGGTCAGCTGAAAACCCTATCAAAACACCATCCAGAAATTACTTTAAAACTCTGGCATTAACTCATAACACCAGAGTGGCAATTCCTGTTCACAAGAGCTTTCCAGACACAGTAACGAAACTACAGCTGTGAACTGGAACAAAAATGCAAAAACAAACATGGACAAGAGTCCAACTTATCTAGTAGTTGTCTAGGAGCAGGAACAAGCACAGAGAGGCTTCTGATAACATTGTTGACCGGCAAGCAACTAACAGAGCAGCAAGGTTATATAGCGACTCCCACATCTTGATGGGAACAGGTGAACAGAGAAGATGAAGACACCAGTTCAATTCCACCAGTAGCCACCGGGGGAGCCCAGAATCCAAATTCACAACAGTACCCCCCCTCAAGGAGGGGGCACCGAACCCTCACCAGAACCACCAGGGCGATCAGGATGGGCCCTATGAAAGGCACGAACCAGATCAGAGGCATGAACATCAGATGCATTCACCCAAGAATTATCCTCCTGGCCGTATCCCTTCCACTTGACCAGATACTGGAGTCTCCGTCTGGAAACACGAGAGTCCAAGATTTTCTCCACAACGTACTCCAACTCACCCTCAACCAACACCGGAGCAGGAGGCTCAACGGAAGGCACAACCGGTACCTCATACCTGCGCAATAATGACCGATGAAAAACGTTATGAATAGAAAAGGATGCAGGGAGGTCCAAACGGAAGGAAACAGGGTTAAGAATCTCCAATATCTTATACGGGCCGATGAACCGAGGCTTAAACTTAGGAGAAGAGACCCTCATAGGGACAAAACGAGAAGACAACCACACCAAATCCCCAACACAAAGCCGAGGACCAACACGACGGTGGCGGTTGGCAAAAAGCTGAGTCTTCTCCTGGGACAACCTCAAATTGTCCACCACCTGCCCCCAGATCTGATGCAATCTCTCCACCACAGCATCCACTCCAGGACAATCCGAAGATTCCACCTGACCAGAGGAAAATCGAGGATGAAACCCCGAATTACAGAAAAACGGGGACACCAAAGTGGCAGAGCTGGCCCGATTATTGAGAGCGAACTCCGCCAATGGCAAAAAAGCAACCCAATCATCCTGGTCAGCAGACACAAAACACCTCAGATATGTCTCCAGGGTCTGATTAATCCGCTCGGTCTGGCCATTCGTCTGAGGATGGAAAGCGGACGAAAAAGATAAATCTATGCCCATCCTAGCACAGAATGCCCGCCAAAATCTAGACACGAATTGGGTCCCTCTGTCAGAAACGATATTCTCAGGAATACCATGCAAACGAACAACATTTTGAAAAAACAGAGGAACCAACTCGGAAGAAGAAGGCAACTTGGGCAGAGGAACCAAATGGACCATCTTAGAGAAACGGTCACACACCACCCAGATGACAGACATCTTCTGAGAAACAGGCAGATCTGAAATAAAATCCATCGAGATGTGCGTCCAAGGCCTCTTAGGAATAGGCAAGGGCAACAATAATCCACTAGCCCGAGAACAACAAGGCTTGGCCCGAGCACAAACGTCACAAGACTGCACAAAGCCTCGCACATCTCGTGACAGGGAAGGCCACCAGAAGGACCTTGCCACCAAATCCCTGGTACCAAAAATGCCAGGATGACCTGCCAACGCAGAAGAATGAACCTCAGAGATGACTCTACTGGTCCAATCATCAGGAACAAACAGTTTATCAGGTGGGCAACGATCAGGTCTATCCGCCTGAAACTCCTGCAAGGCCCGCCGCAGGTCTGGAGAAACGGCTGACAATACCACTCCATCCTTAAGGATACCTGTGGGCTCAGAGTTACCAGGCGAGTCAGGCTCAAAACTCCTAGAAAGGGCATCCGCCTTAACATTCTTAGAACCCGGTAGGTATGACACCACAAAATTAAACCGAGAGAAAAATAATGACCAGCGCGCCTGTCTAGGATTCAGGCGCCTGGCGGTCTCAAGATAAATCAAATTTTTGTGGTCAGTCAATACCACCACCTGATGTCTGGCCCCCTCAAGCCAATGGCGCCACTCCTCAAAAGCCCACTTCATGGCCAAAAGCTCCCGATTCCCAACATCATAATTCCGCTCAGCGGGCGAAAATTTACGGGAAAAGAAGGCACAAGGCCTCATCACGGAGCAGTCAGAACTTTTCTGCGACAACACTGCCCCAGCTCCGATCTCAGAAGCGTCGACCTCAACCTGAAAAGGTAGAACAACATCAGGCTGACGCAACACAGGGGCAGAGGAAAAACGGCGCTTAAGCTCCCGAAAGGCCTCCACAGCATCAGGGGACCAATCAGCAACATCAGCACCCTTCTTAGTCAAATCGGTCAATGGCTTAGCAATATCCGAAAAACCAGCAATAAATCGACGATAAAAGTTAGCAAAGCCCAAAAATTTCTGAAGACTCTTAAGAGAAGAGGGCTGCGTCCAATCACAAATAGCTTGAACCTTGACAGGATCCATTTCAATGGAAGAGGGGGAAAAAATATATCCCAAAAAGGAAATCCTCTGTACCCCAAAAACACACTTAGAACCCTTCACACACAAAGAATTAGACCGCAAAACCTGAAAAACCCTCCTGACTTGCTGGACATGAGAGTCCCAGTCATCCGAAAAAATCAGAATATCATCCAGATACACAATCATAAATTTATCCAAATAATCACGAAAAATATCATGCATAAAGGACTGGAAAACTGACGGAGCATTTGAAAGACCAAAAGGCATCACTAAATACTCAAAGTGGCCCTCGGGCGTATTAAATGCGGTTTTCCACTCATCCCCCTGCCTGATTCGCACCAAATTATACGCCCCACGAAGGTCAATCTTAGAGAACCACTTGGCCCCCTTTATGCGAGCAAACAAATCAGTCAGCAACGGCAATGGGTATTGATATTTAACAGTGATTTTATTCAAAAGCCGATAATCAATACATGGTCTCAAAGAGCCGTCTTTTTTTGACACAAAGAAAAAACCGGCTCCTAAGGGAGATGACGATGGACGAATATGTCCCTTTTCCAAGGACTCCTTTATATATTCTCGCATAGCAGCATGTTCAGGCACAGACAGATTAAATAAACGACCCTTTGGGTATTTACTACCCGGGATTAAATCTATGGCACAATCGCACTCTCGGTGCGGAGGTAACGAACCAAGCTTGGATTCTTCAAAGACGTCACGATAGTCAGACAGGAACTCAGGAATTTCAGAGGGAATAGATGATGAAATGGAAACCACAGGTACATCCCCATGAGCCCCCTTACATCCCCAGCTCAACACAGACATAGCTCTCCAGTCGAGGACTGGGTTGTGAGATTGCAGCCAAGGCAATCCTAGCACCAAATCATCATGTAGATTATACAGCACCAGAAAGCGAATAATCTCCTGGTGATCCGGATTAATACGCATAGTTACTTGTGTCCAGTATTGTGGTTTTTTATTAGCCAATGGGGTGGAGTCAATCCCCTTCAGAGGAATAGGAGTCTCCAAAGGCTCTAAATCATACCCACAGCATTTGGCAAAGGACCAATCCATAAGACTCAAAGCGGCGCCAGAGTCGACATAGGCATCCGTGGTAATAGATGACAAAGAGCAAATCAGGGTCACAGATAGAATAAACTTAGACGGTAAGGTGCAAATGGAAACAGATTTACCAAGCTTTTTAGTGCGCTTAGAGCATGCTGATATAACATGAGTAGAATCACCACAATAGAAACACAACCCATTTTTCCGTCTAAAATTCTGCCGCTCGCTTCGGGACAGAATTCTATCACACTGCATACTCTCTGGCGACTTCTCAGTGGACACCGCCAGATGGTGCACTGGTTTGCGCTCCCGCAAACGCCTATCGATCTGAATAGCCATTGTCATGGACTCATTCAGACCCGCAGGCACAGGAAACCCCACCATAACATCCCTAATGGCATCAGAGAGACCCTCTCTGAAAGTCGCCGCCAGGGCGCACTCATTCCACTGAGTAAGCACAGACCATTTACGGAATCTTTGGCAGTAAATTTCCGCTTCATCTTGCCCCTGAGATAGGGACATCAAAGTTTTTTCTGCCTGAAGCTCCAAATGAGGTTCGTCATAAAGCAACCCCAAGGCCAGAAAAAACGCATCCACATTGAGCAACGCAGGATCCCCTGGTGTCAATGAAAAAGCCCAGTCTTGAGGGTCGCCCCGGAGCAAGGAAATCACAATCCTGACCTGCTGTGCAGGGTCTCCGGCAGAGCGAGATTTCAGGGACAAAAATAATTTGCAATTATTTCGAAAATTCTGAAACCCAGATCTATTCCCCGAGAAAAATTCCGGCAAAGGAATTCTCGGCTCAGATACAGGTGCATGACAAACAAAATCTTGCAAATTTTGTACCTTCGTGGCGAGATTATTCAAACCTGCAGTTACACTCTGAAGATCCATTACAAACAGGTGGACACAGAGCCATTCAAAGATTAGAAGGAGAGAAAAAAAAAATAAAAATTTCAGCAGACTACTTATTTCTCTCCTTTCTCAGCCAAGGATTTTAACCCTTTAGTGGGCTGGTCAAACTGTCATGATCTCAATGGCAAGAGAACATAGCATAAGCATATATAGGAACTAGCTCTTGGAAGATGGGAACTGAGCTGACCATGAACTAAACCTAACGCACAACTAGCAGTGGCCGGGTAGCATGCCTACGTTGATTCTAGATGCCCAGCACCAGCCGGAGGACTAAATAATGCTAGCAGAGGAAAATATCAGTCCTAGCTCACCTCTAGAGAAATACCCCGAAAGGAGACAGAGGCCCCCCACATGTATCGGCGGTGAATAAAGATGAAATAACAAACGTAGTATGAAAATAGGTTTAGCAAATTTGAGGTCCACTTACTACATAGCAGAAGACAGAAAGGACACTTTCATGGTCAGCTGAAAACCCTATCAAAACACCATCCAGAAATTACTTTTAAACTCTGGCATTAACTCATAACACCAGAGTGGCAATTCCTGTTCACAAGAGCTTTCCAGACACAGTAACGAAACTACAGCTGTGAACTGGAACAAAAATGCAAAAACAAACATGGACAAGAGTCCAACTTATCTAGTAGTTGTCTAGGAGCAGGAACAAGCACAGAGAGGCTTCTGATAACATTGTTGACCGGCAAGCAACTAACAGAGCAGCAAGGTTATATAGCGACTCCCACATCTTGATGGGAACAGGTGAACAGAGAAGATGAAGACACCAGTTCAATTCCACCAGTAGCCACCGGGGGAGCCCAGAATCCAAATTCACAACAGGTAACGGTTTCGTACGGTTACCTTATTGAGTTCCCAATAGTCAACACAGGGTCTCAGGGTCCCATCCTTCTTCTTTACAAAAAAGATAGGTGCCCCTGCTGGTGAGGAAGAAGGACATATGAAGCCTTTGGCAAGATTTTCATCAATATACTCCTTTAAGGCTTGAAGCTCAGGTGCCGCCAAAGGGTATACGTTACCAAAAGGAATAGCTGCCCCAGGAAGCAACTCAATGGGACAGTCATAATGCCTGTGTGGAGGAAGCTGATCTGCATTCTTCTTGTCACAGATGTCAGAGAACTCTTTATATGCTGGAGGTAAAGAAAATACCTGTACATGTGGTTCCGTAGCCATGGACTCAGGGACAGCTTCTGTTAACGCTGAGTTGCTCCTTGTTGGATATATAATCTCCTTAGTCTCCCAGTTGATAATTGGGTTCTGAGAACACAACCAAGGAATGCCTAAAATCACAGGAAAATGAGGAGAAGAAATTAGCAAGAAATAAAGTTGCTCCTGATGATTAGGCTCCAACAAAATTTCAAGGGGTACGGTCTCCTGATCCACAGGCCCAGAGATTAAAGGTGACCCATCCACGGTTTCCATGGTAATTGGAGAGGCTCTTTGCTGAATTTCAATATCATGTTCCTTGGCAAATGCGATATCCATGAAATTGCCACCTGCACCAGAGTCAATCATAGCTGCACTGGAAATCCACTGTCCTGAACACAGGATCTTAATAGGGAGAGAACAGTGAGAGTTCTTTTCCTTAAGCTCCTTGGGGGGTGAAGTCATAGAAAATGAATGGAATATAGCGTTTAAAGGCAGGCTACATTCAGAGATGTCAGATTCATCATCACAGTTGTCATACTCCCCTACTGCTGCTAGCACCTTGTTAGGCCGTCTAGGACACTTAGGACAATTGATCAAGAAGTGGTCAGACTGGCCGCAGTAGAAACATAGACTTTCACGAAGGCAATGCTCCCGGCACTCAGTGATCTCGCGCCTCTGAACGGAATCAATTTGCATGGGCACCTCCTCCACCTCCCGAGATGTTTTACCTGCAGGCTCTTTGGAAGGAAGGGAAAAGTTAGAAATACGGTTATATGCAGCAAACTTCTCCTGCCTACGCTCAGTAAGGCGAATGTCAATGCGCACACAATGCTGTATAAATGTCTCTAGCTCTTGTGGTGACTGAGAGCGAACTAGTTCATCTTTTAGAATACTAGACAGACCCCTTTTAAAAATAGGCAATTGTACATAACTGTCCCAATTGGTATCTACCGCTAATCTCCTGAATTCAGTAACATACTCAATAACAGAACGTTTTGCCTGTCGTAAAGACAGCAAAGCAGATTCAGCGGTTGCATGGCGATTAGGATCATCAAACATTAATGCCATAGCAGCCAAGAAATCATCCAAGTTAATTAACCGTGGGTCACCAGACTCAACCATCGGATTCGCCCAGGCGAGCGCTCGTGCGGTCAGCAGCATTATTACACACAATACTTTGGATCTATCATTAGGAAAACGGTCGCATGCACATCAAAATATAGCATACATTAATTCACAAAGCCATGAAATTTGTCGCGATCACCATTAAATCTGAATGGGGGCAACTTAGGTGGGATAGCTGGTGGCGGTTGCCCAGAGGGAAAAGTCGCTTGTGCAGCTATTTGCGTGCTTATGTCCTGAAAAGCCCGTCCATACTGGGAGTCTATGCCAGCAAGTTTGTTTTCCTGGGCTGCCATGCGGGTGCATAAGTCCTGCAAAGTCTGTCCAAACACTTGTTGATTGTGTTCAAAGCTTCCAAACTTCTTTTGCAGACCTTCCACATCTTTCTGCAGTGATCTAATTATGGAAAACACCTGCTCTAGTCTGCTTTCTGCAGTCATTGTTCCAGCAGTCTCCTTTTTTTAGGCTAGAGTATTCTGTAATAATTATAGGGGATATCTCAGGAGACTCTTTGCGTGGAACAAGACAACTACAGGACACAGTTTTATAAGTGGTAAAGTCTATATTATCACACGGTGATTCAAACAGGTGCAGAGAGAAACTCAAGTCCACAACACTTAGTGCCAATATCAAATGCAGCTCAGCAGTCTATAGGAAACTTCAGAGGAAAATGCAATCACGCAGAAAGTCTATGAAGCACAATTATTCTTGAAGATACTTGACATGAATAAGTCCTTGCTTAGTCCAAAACACAGATAGATATGCTTATAAGGCAGTTCAAATAATATTTTAGCTCAACCAGGGAGGTCTGGGTAATAGTCTCAGGTTCTTGCAGAGCAGAAACAGCTTACATGTCCAGCAAATGCAGATGGAAGTTAACATGAGCAGCAGATGAAGGAGGATTACTGGAACTGGTGTATGCAGCAGGAACTCAGAGCAGAGTAGCAGGATAACCCCACAGGTTCACAGGAGCAGGTATATAGCCAGGGAGTCACCAGAGGTCAGGATATGGATGCAAGGCAGAATACTCTAGCACAGACTGAAGGCTGGGGTGGAGTTTTATAGCAGGAAGACACAGTGCACATGAGACCAAAGACGCCATCTTGGAAAAGGGCAGTAATGCACAAAAAGGTAATAAAAAATGTTCCGAGTCCTGACACCTCGGTTTGCCAACTACTACCATCAGTTTATCCCATATTTCTCATCCGTAACCAAGCCTATCTCGTGCCTCACCCGGAAAGGAGTCTGCTCCGCAACCTGGCCCCCGGAGGCCGAAGATGCTTTTCTAAAGCTGAGACAAGGACTCATCTTCCACTGGATCCGGTGCAGTGCTGTCCCAGAGGTCTTCTTCTGGTCGTTTGGTTTCCTGTGGGTTCTTTTTTAAGGCCTTTTCTTCCACGTAGAGCAACTATTCCATCGGGGACTGGGAACTGTTAGCCATAAAAATGGCCCTGGAGGAATGGTGCTACCTACTGGAGGGGGCAATCCATCCTTTTACCATCTTCACTGACCATAAGAACCTGGCCTACCTTCAGTCAGCCCAAAGGCTAAACCCCTGACAGGCCAGGTGGTCTCTGTTCTTTGCTTGTTTCAACTTCGAGTTGCATTTTCATTCTGGTCAGAAGAATGTCAAGGCTGACACTTTATCTCCATCTCTTCAGCCCCCTGACTTGGAAGAGGAGCCTTCTCACATTATTGATCCACTCAAGATTATCACGGTGCCTCCAGGCAAAACCTTGGTTCCTGAGGCTGATAGGAGAATAGTCTTGTGTTGGGGACACTCCTCCAAGATCTCCGGTCATGTCGGAGTCAAGAAGTCTCTGGACCTCATTTCCTGCTTCTACTGGTGGCCTTCTCTCCACCAAGAAGTGGCTTATTTCACTGCCTCGTGCCCATCTTGTGCCAAGGTCAAGGTTCCCAGGCATTTACCTTCAAGGCTTCTACTTCCTTTACCTGTTCCTTTGTCCCCATGGCAACATATAGCCTTAAACTTTATTACTGACCTGCCTCGCTCTTCCGGTTATTCTACCATTCTGGTGGTAGTAGACTGGTTCTCAAAGATGGTGCATTTTGTTCCACTTCCTGGGCTTCCCTCTGCTCCTGAATTAGCAAAGGTCTTTGTCCAGCACATCTTTCGACTTCATGGATTCCCACAACATGTTGTATCTGATCACTGAGTTCAATTCACGTCCCGATTTTGGAGAACCTTGTGTGGTCTCTTGGAAGTAAAGTTGGATTTCTCTTCTGCATACCACCCGCAAACCAACGGCCAAGTGGAGCTTGTAAATCAAGTGTTGGCATCCTATCCACGTCATTTCTCCTACTCTCATCAGGATGACTGGTCCGGTCTTCTCCCGTGCGCCGAGTTCACCTGTAATAATCATCCTAACAAGTCTTCAGTCAAGTCTCCATTCTTTGTAGTTTTCGGCATGCATACCAGCATTCCTTTACCGGTTTCTGACACCTCCGGGGTTCCTGAAGCCGACTCCGAAATCTTGGAATTCTCCAGAATCTGTCAAGAGACTAAAAAGGCGCTCAAGAAAGCTGGAGAGCGTATGAAGAGACATACTGACAAGAGGCGCTTGGATACCCCAACTTATCTGCTGGGCGAGAAGGTTTGGCTCTCGTCTAAATATATTAGACTGAAGGTGCCTTCCTACAAGTTGGATCCTCCTTACATTGGACCTTTTGAAGTCCTCCGGCGCAGCAATAATGTAGCCTACAAGCTGAATTTGTCTGCTTCGCTCCGCATTCCCAACGTCTTCCACGTCTCTCTCCTAAAACCAGTCATTCTGAATCGTTTTCATCCTGCTCCCAGCTCTTCTCCCCCACCGATCTGTTCCGATAACGTTTTTGAGGTGAAGGATATTCTAGCCTCCAAGAGAGTCAGGGGCAAGACTATCTTTTTAATTGATTGGAAGGGGTTTGGTCCCAAGGAGAGGTCTTGGAAACCTCGGGAGAACATTAATCCACCCCGTATTCTTAAGAAATTTTTGTCCAAGAAGAGAGGAGGGGGGTGTAAGGGAGGGGGTACTGTTAGCACCATGCTCACTGCCGCCGGTTCTGGGGATGTTGCTGCTGGTGCCGCACTCGCCGCTTCCTCCTCCTCCTTCATTGCTCCCGTGCTGCTGCGGACTCCTCTCTGGTCTGGCTCCCGGCGCGTGCCTGCTAGGGTGCGTTGGCATGCTTCCTCCCTGCTGCCAGCCGCACGCTCTGTCTCTTCCCATATGCATCTTAGGGATTGAGCGCGTGCACATTCCTCCCCCTTATCCAGCACTGTGACCTGACCTGGCAGTACTGCCGGGCCAATAGAGGGCTGGCATTTGGTATTTCAGGCCGCCCTCGGCTTGTGGAAGCGCCTGATTGTTGAGTTTTGCTCCGATTACCAGGCCCGTCCTTCTGCTCCTCACTTATGCCCAGTATCTCTGTGTCTTAACCCCTTGCCTCCCTGTTTCTTTTTGCCCAGTATCTCTGTGTCTTAACCCCTTGCCTCCCTCTTTCGTTTTCAGTGTCCTTCTCTGCCCTGTGTCCTCCTGGAACCTGTTACCATCTCCTCCTCAGTCTCCTCATTAGTCTTCAGACCTTCTCCTCTTTGGTCTCCCTAGCCCTGTTGGCTCTTCTTGTGGTTACTCATCCTGCTCCTAACCAGCGCGGCTCTATCTCTCTTCCCTCGTCCCAGTCCCGTCCCTGTTTGTTTGCTATCCTGGAGCCAACCCCTGGTCCTGGAATCCATGGTACTCAAGGCCTCTGAGCTTGCTCCCAAACTATCCCTGTAAAGGGGTTGGTCCAATCTGGTGCGCTCGCTCGGGGGAGGTTCGGTATCATGGTCCAGTGGGTCTACTCTTGGTACCTGCCGCCTCCGGTATAACAGATACTGTTGTTTTTAAACCAGCTATCAATGTAAAAAATAATTAACCTAATTGCTAAACAGCGTAACGAGAAATAACGTCAAAGCACCAGAATTGCGTTTTTTTTTATCGCCGCAACATTGCATTAAAATGCAATAATGGGTGAACAAAAGAACGTATCTGCACCAAATTGTATAATTAAAAACATCAGCTCAGCACGCAAAAAATAAGCCCTCATTCAACTCGAGATCCCGAAAAATGGAGACGCTATGGGTATTGGAATATGAGAATTATAAATCAGAGCACATACATATGTCATACGTTTATTGAATACTAAGATGTGTCAATATAATCATAGACTCCTACAAATATATATGTTTGACTCCAATTATTCTAATTTGATATATGGGTATTGGAATTTGATGTTTTGCTTTTTTAACAAACTTTGGAATTTTTTTTCACAACTTAAGTAAAAAATAATCTAGACATGTTTGGTGTCTATGAACTCATAATGACCTGTAGAATTATATCGGCAGGTCAGTTTTAGCATTTAGTGAACATGGTTAAAAAAAAAACAACTGTGGGTTTGCACTTTATTTGCAATTTCACCACATTTTTAATTTTCTTTTCCCCATTTTCCAATACACGACATGTTAAAACGAATGGTGTTGTTCAAAAGTACAACTCGTCCCTCAAAAACAAGCCCTTATTGGCCATATTGACCAAAAAATAAAAAGGTTATGGCTCTGGGAAGAAGGGGAGCAAAAAATGAAAATGCAAAAACAAAAATATCTCTGGTCATTAAGGAGCTAATAACTGTAAATTAGAAAACCATTTATTTGCATGCCCTTTTAGAAATCATTTAATCTTCATGTTGCTTAACTGTTCGCAATAACAGTAATTTTGACCAGGGGTGCCTAAATGCTTACATGCTACTGTACATATATGCATCTACACGCACACATATTTACTGCCGCTGTCAGAGCCTTACCATGTAGCAGAGGGCATACGCAAGTTGCTTTACAACTTCCAGCTTCCAGCTGATAGGTATAGGGCCTTTCTGTTGCCTTCGTTTCAGGTAAAGATCTAAAGCACCCAGAGAGGCAAATTCCTGAACCATTACAACTGCAAAAATAATATATACACATAAATTACTGTCATTTGGAATTGCAAAATAGTGGTCCTTCAAATTACAATACTAATACATTTTTTAGGACAACAATTGTAAGTTGAATATACTGTAACTCAACCATAACACTATATTCAAAAATTGCTGTGAAGCCCCAAAATAACCCTTGCAAAATAAGAAAAATAACAAAGACAAATAAGCAGATAAAAAATACCTATGAAGCAAGTCACACAGAATAGGTAGAAAGAGCTGCTGAAACCTGAAAAATATTTCTTTGTATAGGACAGGAGTGCATATATTGTACCAGAAAAATCCAGAGGGATTATAGGGAGCTGTAGTTGTCGTAGCACGCATTTATACTTTGTGCAGGGACAGATTTCCCTTTAAACTTGTCAGTGTGTGGTCCTGCTTCAGGAAGAGCTTTCGGAAGTGATCTATGTCAACCATAGGAAAGAGAGCACTGCCATGCTTGCTGCTGTGACTATTGGGGGAAGGAGTGGAAAAGTAGAAGGGAGTCCATGCTGTGACAAGTAACAAAATATACTAAGGAGAACTTACTAACACACAGCACAAAACGTTCTCAAATTAAGGTCTCCTTTCCACTTGCGAGATAAATGTCCGTGTCTCGCATGTGAAAACCAGGCTGTGGCGCCGGCACTTGGGAGCGGAGTGTGCGGCTGCATGTGTTGCTATGAAGCCGCACTCTCCGCTCCGGAGTGCCGGCGCCACAGCTTGGTTTTCACATGCGAGACTCGGACGTTTATATCGAAAATGGAAAAGAGCCCTAAGGCAGAAATCTGGTGCATTTGCCATGTTCGACATTTATTAACATATATTAAAATGACAATGTGGACCAAACACACTTACTCTGCTTTCCAACACATACACCATGAAGAAGGACTTGGTGTTTGTGTGAGAGTTGATTCATTAAGCTTGCTGCTTCTAGAAAAGACTAAAAGCAATAAATATAAATTAGCAATGTCATCTATTTCCTTTATTTTCTAATATTATTATGGATATACTAGAAATATGCTAGAAAACAAGTTGCAATACCATGTATTAATAACCTAGGCTCTTTCCCGTCTTATAATTAAAATATTCCAGAGCCAATTTAGTTTTTTCGTTATCTTCAAAGTAAATTTGTCACAAAGAAAATGGCATCCAATCCACAGATGTCATGTTATAGATCAGGGGGAAATGAGTAGATTGATATATAGTTTTGTGGGAAAATAGTCTGTATAACCTGTATTTTCACAATTTACACCTCTGCTCTTTCTGGGATTTTTGGTTCAGTGGGGGGTCCTATCAGTGACTGACAGCTATCTGTGTATGCACTCTTATACAAAGAAAGCTGATCAGACCGCCCACTGGACCAATAATCCCAGAAAGAGCAGAGGATTAAATGATGAAAACACAGGTTAGGGCTCATAACCATATGCAAGAAAAAAAATGTTCCGTAACTGGACCGAAAAAACGGATGAGTGCCATGCGAGTGTCATGCGAGTGTCATGCGAGTACAGTGTGATTTTCACACCTAGCATCCAATTTACATCCGAATGAATTACGATTGCTATCCAATTGCAATGCAATTTTAACATGAGCTTTTACATACAGTAGTTCTCTGTCCTATATATATATATATATATATATATATATATATATATATATATATATATATATGTACAGTATATATATATATATATATATATATATATATACAGTATATAATATATATATATATATATATATATATATATATATATATATATATATACTGTATATAATCAGACCTCATTTGCTTAAAGTCTATTGTCTATTGTGTATGTATAGACAAAACATGGACAAAACATGTAACTCTCAGGCTAAGCCTACAATTTATGGGCAGGTAGAGCTGATTACGGCCATCTGCAAGGTCAATAGGAGGAGTGCAAGATCAGTCTGGAGGCAGCCATCATCCAGTAACTAAGTAGATTAAAAAAAACACAACCAGCACTCCTAATGTGAACACGTGCAAGCTGAAAAACTGCATTATATAGACAAAAAAGAACACAGCAGCACATGTGCATGAATCTAGGTGCTGGTTGGATTTTTTGGAGCAACATAGTTACTGGATGCTGTCCATAGTTGTAAGCTGGTGGACCAAAAGTGGCATGTGCAGAAGAGTAGGACCCATCAGAGGGAGGTCACCTTGCCGTGGTTGATGGGCACACATGAGTTGGCCAATTTATGAACTAAGAACCTTCATTTTCATCTATAACTGTAAGTTTTGTAAACAAAATCTTTAAAAATAAAATGTTTTTGAGAAGTATAACCTATATTGTATGTTTTTAATGTTTTTCTGTGTTTTCACATGGCCTAATTCACGCACATGTGCTGCTGTGTTCTTTTTTGTCTATATATATATATATATATATATATATATATATATATATATATATAGTATATATATAATAAGACCTAAATTACTTACAGTCTATTGTTTTTTAAGCAGGTTTCTAAAGACCATTAGTTAATACTGTTCCAATGCTGTCCGGCCACCTTACTGAAAACCCGGGTATAGGGAGGAAATTAACTTTATTCCCACTGGGAACCGACGGCTTTTAGTCATTGACCTGTCCATGGAGCAGCTTCAGTCACCATTCAGTGATTACAGGTCTGTAGCACAACTGTGCAGAACTAGCTGATAATCAAACTGCTCGGGGGTACATAGAGTTCACAATGGCTCCCGGGAGGAAGTTCATTTTCTCCCAGCGGCCATACTTTCGTTAAAGTGGCCAGACAGCATTAGAACTCTATTAACCTGTAGAATAACCTTGTATCTGTAGGTTAACAGCATTTGGGGACTTGACAGGTTTCCTTTAAATCAACCTTCTTCCTGAAGCATAAATATTAAAATCTCAAAAATAATAAAAGTAAAAATGTATTTGGCATCACCAGGGGCGTAACAATAGTGGGTGAAGGAGTTTCAGTCACACCTGGGCCCTGGAGCCTAGAGGAACCCAAAATTTCCTTTGACCCATATAAAAAAGCCAATATTGGATGCCCTGTTGAAGATTTTGAATTTGTGCTCACACGATTCAAGTTACGCTAAGGGCTGATGCAATAAGGTGTTTATGTCATATTTTTGGCATAAAATAACTTATCCCCTTCCCAACATGGCTAGTTTCCGTTTTTGCATTTTCGCTTTTTTCCACTTCTTCTAAGAGACATAACCTTATTATTTTCCCATTGAAAAAGCCACATGAGTGCTTTTTGCAGAACGAGTAGTACTTTTGAATGACACCATCCAATTAATCGTGATGTACTGTAAAACGAAAAAAAAAAAATTTAAGTGTGGCAAATTTGTGAGAAAAGCACAACTCCACAATTGTTTTTTTATTTTGGGGGGGGGGAGGGGGGTTTATCCACCATGTTCACTATATGGTAAAAATGACCTGCCAATGTGATTCTCCAGGTCAGTTAGACTGTGAATATACCAAACATGCAAAAAAATGTAATTAAGTTGCAAAGAAAAAATCGGAAATTTGTAAAAAAAACCCGAAACTGTTAAATGTTGCTTGTGTTGCAATTTTCCAAGACCCATAACATTTAAAATTTTGGGTTGAAAGGGCTATGTGAGGGCTTGCTTTTTCAGCCTGAACCAACATTTTTATTGATACCATTTAAGAGTAGATACAATGTTTTGATTGCCTCTTATGCAATTGCAGTGCTGTGCCGGCTAAAAAAGTGTAATTCTCGTGTTTAGAGAAAAAAATTCTCATTTCCGATTGGGATAATTAATTTTGCATGTTAATAGATAGGACTTTTACTAATATAGCAATTCCATATATGGTTATACTGTTAATTTTCTTTTATTTCTTTAATTTAATTGGGGCATAGGGAGATGAATTGAACTTTTATATATCACTGAACCACTATATATTGCAATAATCACAGTCTCCTACGAATGACAATCAAAAGCTATCATTTACAGGAATACTGTCATGACAGGCACAAGGGTATTAAAGAGACCCTTTGCCATCATGGCAATCCATTGGTGCCCCGTGATCACATCACAAGGGTGCCGATAGGTGGCTTTAAATGCCGCTGTCAGAGCGGATTGGCATTTAACAGGTTAACAGCAACAGCTGTAGCTACACTCCACGCCCATCATTGAACATTAAGGGGTTAAACTAAATGACTTGGGTCAAACGTTTGGGATATCCTTCCAAAGCTTCTCCAATAGTTGTTCAGAATTTCGGCCCATTCCTCTTCAAAAAACTGGTGGAACTGATCCAGGTTTGTAGGTCACCTCGCTCGCACCTGCCTTTTAAGCTTTGCACATAAATTTTCAATATAATTGAGATCAGGGCTTTGTGATGGCCACTCCAAAACATTGACTTTGTTGTCCTTAAGCCAGTTTGTTACCATTTTGGCAGTATGCTTTGGGTCATTGTCAGTTTGGAAGACCCATTTAACTTCCTGGCTGATGTCTTAAGGTGTAACTTCAGTATTGCCACAATCTTCTTTTGTCATGATTCCATCAATTTTGTGAAGTGCACCAGTCCCTCCTGCAGCAAAAAACAGTTGGGATGGTGTTCTTAGGCTTCCAAGCTTCTCCCTTTTTCCTCCAAACGGAACAATGGTCATTATGCCCATAAAGTTCAATTTTAGTTTCATCAGACAACAGGACATGACTCCAAAAATTAAGGTCTTTGTTCCTGTGTGCATTTGCAAACATTAATCTGGCTTTTTTATGTTTCTTTTGGAGTAAAGGCTTCTTCCTGGCAGAGTGGCATGTCAGCCCATGTTGATACAGTATTTGTTTCACTGTGGATATTGACACAATCTTACCAGCTTCCACCATAAGCTTCACAAGGTCTTTAGCTTTTGTCCGTGGGTTGATATGCACATGTCGGACCAAAGCACGTTCATCTCTGGGACACAGAACCCATCTACTTCCTGAGCAGTGTGATGGCTGGACATTCCTATCTTGTTTGTACTTGCGTATAATTGTTTGTACAGATGAAAGAGGCACTTTCAGGTATCTTGAAATTGTACCCAAGAATGAGCCAGACTTGTGCAAGTTCACAATTCTCTTCCAGATATCTTGGCTGATTTCTTTAGACTTTCCCATGATGCTACACAAACAGGCAGTGTGTTTCAGGTGTGCATTAAAATACATCCACAGGTGTGTCTCTAATTAACACAGATGTTGCGAAACAAAGAAGCTTCCAAACACATGACATCATCTTACAGGCAGTCCAGAATTGTTTAACCCCTTCGCGCCACCCGCCGTACTAGTACGGCGCTGCCGGCACTGCATTAGTGCCAGCCGCAGTACTAGTACGGCGGCTCGATCACCGCGGTCTCGCGCTGAGCGCCGCGGTGATCGGGTGCGGGTGTCAGCTGTATATGACAGCTGACACCCCGCAGCAATGCCCACGATCAGCGCTATCGCCGATTGCGTGCATTTAACACCTCTGATGCTGCTGTCAATAGTGACAGCGGCATAGAGGGGGATCGCGCAGGGACGGGGGCTCCCTGCGCTCTCCCACCGGAGCAACGCGATGAGATCGCGCTGCTCCGGTGACCTGGAAGGAGTCCCCGGATCCAAGATGGCCACGGGACTCCTTCCGGGTCATGAGATGACCTAGCTTGCCGGCGCCTGCTGAGAGTTCCTAATAGCAGGCGCCAGCAAGCCTCTGGAACGTGCCCCTCAGATCGGTGATCTGACAGAGTGCTGCGCACACTGTCAGATCACCGATCTGTGATGTCCCCCCCGGGACAAAGTGAAAAAGTAAAAAAAAAAAATGTCCACATGTGTAAAAAAAAAGAAAAAAAAATTCCTAAATAAAGAAAAAAAAATAAATATTCCCATAAATACATTTCTTTATCTAAATAAAAAAAATCACACAATAAAAGTACACATATTTAGTATCGCCACGTCCATAACGACCCCACCTATAAAACTCTATCACTAGTTAACCCCTTCAGTGAACACCGTAAAAAAAACAAAAAAAAACGAGGCAAAAAACAACGCTTTATTCTCATACCGCCAAACAAAAAGTGGAATAACACGCGATCAAAAAGACGGATATAAATAACCATGGTACCGCTGAAAACGGCATCTTGTCCCGCAAAAAAAAGCCACCATACAGCATCATCAGCAGAAAAATAAAAAAGTTATAGCTCTCAGAATTAAGCGATGCAAAAACAATTTTTTTTTTATATAAAATAGTTTTTATTGTGTAAAAGCGCCAAAACATAAAAAAATTACATAGATGAGGTATCACTGTAATCGTACTGACCTGAAGAATAAAACTGCTTTATCAATTTTACCACAAGTGGAACGGTATAAACGCCCCCCCTAAAAGAATTTCAGGAATTGCTGGTTTTTGTTCATTCCGCCTCCAAAAAATCGGAATAAAAAGCGATCAAAAAATGTCATGTGCCCGAAAATGGTACCAATAAAAATGTCAACTCGTCCCGCAAAAAACAAGACCTCACATGACTCTGTGGGCCAAAATATGGATAAATTATAGCTCTCAAAATGTGGTGATGCAAAAACAATTTTTTGCAATAAAAAGCGTCTTTTAGTGTGTGATGGCTGCCAACCATAAAAATCCGCCCCAAAAATGCTATAAAAGTAAATCAAACCCCCCTTCATCACCCCCTTAGTTAGGGAAAAATAATAAAATTTAAAAAAATATATTTATTTCCATTTTCCCGTTAGGCTACTTTCACACTAGCGTCGGTACGGGGCCGTCGCGCTGCGTCGGCCCGACGTACCGACGCATACTGTGCAAGCGCCGCACAACGGGGGCAGCGGATGCTGTTTTTCCACGCATCCGCTGCCCCATTGTGAGGTGCGGGGAGGTGGGGGTGGAGTTCCAGCCACGAATGCGCGGTCGGAAATGGTGGACCGTCGGCACAAAAAATGTTACATGTAACGTTTTTTGCTGCCGGCGGTCCACCACAACACGACGCAACCGTCGCCCGACGGTTGCGACGTGTGTCAATACGTTGCAATGCGTCGCTAATGTTAGTCTATGGGGAAAAAAAGCATCCTGCAGATGACTTTGCAGGATGCGTTTTTTCGCCAAAACGACGCATTGCGACGTATGCAAAAAAACGCTAGTGTGAAAGTAGCGCTAGGGTTAGGACTAGGGTAAGGGCTAGGGTTAGGGCTGGGGTTAGGGTTGGGGTTAGGGTTTCAGTTAGAATTGGGGAGTTTACACTGTTTAGGCACATCAGGGGCTCTCCAAACGCTACATGGCATCCAATCTCAATTCCAGCCAATTCTGCTTTGAAAAACTAAAACAGTGCTCCTTCCCTTCCGAGTTCTTC
Source organism: Ranitomeya variabilis (assembly GCF_051348905.1). Lineage (NCBI taxonomy): Eukaryota > Metazoa > Chordata > Amphibia > Anura > Dendrobatidae > Ranitomeya > Ranitomeya variabilis. The sequence goes on from NC_135232.1 coordinate 511,126,234, forward strand.
TGTGCGCCCAAACAGTGGTTCCCCCCAACATATGGGGTATCAGCGTTCTCAGGACAAGTTGGACAACAACTTTTGGGGTCCAATTTGTCCTGTTACCCTTGGGAAAATAAAAACGTGGGGGCTAAAATATCATTTTTGTGGAAAAAAATATATTTTTTATTTTCACAGCTCTGCGTGATAAACTGTAGTGAAACACTTGATGGTTCAAAGTTCTCACAACACATCTAGATAAGTTCCTTGGGGGGTCTAGTTTCCAATATGGGGTCACTTGTGGGGGGTTTCTACTGTTTAGGTACATCAGGGGCTCTGCAAATGCAACATGACACCTGCAGACCAATCCATCTAAGTCTGCATTTCAAACGGCGCTCCTTCCCTTCCGAGCTCTGCCGTGCACCCAAACAGTGGTTCCCCCAAATGTATGGGGTATCAGCGTACTCAGGACAAATTGGAAAATAACTTTTGTGGTCCAATTTCTCCTGTTACCCTTGGGAAAAAAAAATTGCGGGCTAAAACATCATTTTGTGGAAGAAAAAATGATTTTTTAATTTTCACAGCGCTACATTCTAAACTTTAGTGAAACAATTGGGGGTTAAAAGTGCTCACCACACATCTAGATAAGTTCCTTAGGGGGTCTTCTTTCCAAAATGGTGTCACTTGTGGGGGTTTCCACTGTTTAGGCACGTCAGGGGCTCTCCAAACACGACATGGGTTCCGATCTCAATTCCAGCCAATTTTGCATTGAAAAGTCAAATGGCGCTCCTTCCCTTCCGAGCTCTGCCATGCGCCCAAACAGTGGTTTATCCCCATATATGAAGTATCAGCGTACTCAGGACAAATTGCAAAACAACTTTTGGGGTCGAATTTATCCTGTTACCCTTGGGAAAATAAAAAATTTGGGGCAAAAAGATCATTTTTTGTGAAAATTAATATGAATTTTTTTTTACGGCTCTACATTATAAACTTCTGTGAAGCACTTGGAGGTTCAAAGTGCTCACCACACATCTAGATTAGTTCCTTAGAGGGTCTACTTTCCAAAATGGTGTCACTTGTGGGGATTTCCACTGTTTAGGCACGTCAGGGGCTCTCCAAACACGACATGGGTTCCGATCTCAATTCCAGCCAATTTTGCATTGAAAAGTCAAATGGCGCTCCTTCCCTTCCGAGCTCTGCCATGCGCCCAAACAGTGGTTTATCCCCATATATGAAGTATCAGCGTACTCAGGACAAATTGCAAAACAACTTTTGGGGTCGAATTTATCCTGTTACCCTTGGGAAAATAAAAAATTTGGGGCAAAAAGATCATTTTTTGTGAAAATTAATATGAATTTTTTTTTACGGCTCTACATTATAAACTTCTGTGAAGCACTTGGAGGTTCAAAGTGCTCACCACACATCTAGATTAGTTCCTTAGAGGGTCTACTTTCCAAAATGGTGTCACTTGTGGGGGTTTCCACTGTTTAGGCACGTCAGGGGCTCTCCAAACACAACATGGGTTCCGATCTCAATTCCAGCCAATTTTGCATTGAAAAGTCAAATGGCGCTCCTTCCCTTCCGAGCTCTGCCATGCGCCCAAACAGTGGTTTATCCCCATATATGAAGTATCAGCGTACTCAGGACAAATTGCACAACAACTTTTGCGGTCGAATTTATCCTGTTACTCTTGGGAAAATAAAAAATTTGGGGCAAAAAGATCATTTTTTGTGAAAATTAATATGAATTTTTTTTTACGGCTCTACATTATAAACTTCTGTGAAGCACTTGGAGGTTCAAAGTGCTCACCACACATCTAGATTAGTTCCTTAGAGGGTCTACTTTCCAAAATGGTGTCACTTGTGGGGGTTTCCACTGTTTAGGCACATCAGGGGCTCTCCAATCGCGACATGGGTTCCGATCTCAATTCCAGCAAATCTTGCATTGAAAAGTCAAATGGCGCTCCTTCCCTTCCGAGCTCTGCCATGTGCCCAATCAATGGTTTACCCCAACATGGGGGTATCGGCGTACTCAGGACAAATTGTACAACGGCTTTTTTGGTCCAATTTCTCCTGTTACCCTTGGTAAAATAAAACAAATTGGATCTGAAGTAAAAATTTAGTGAAAAAAAAGTTAAATGTTCAATTTTTTTTAAACATTCCAAAAATTCCTGTGAAGCACCTGAAGGGTTAATAAACTTTTTGAATGTAGTTTTGAGTACCTTGAGGGGTGCAGTTTTTAGAATGGTGTCACTTTTGGGCATTTTCTGTCATATAGACCCCCTCAAAGTCACTTCAAGTGTGAGGTGGTCCGTAAAAAAAATGGTTTTGCAAATTTTGTTGCAAAAATGAGAAATCGCTGGTCAACTTTTAACCCTTATAACTCCCTAACAAAAAAAAATTATGTTTCCAAAATTGTGCTGATGTAAAGCAGACATGTGGGAAATGTTGTATATTAACTATATTATGAGATATAACTCTCTAATTTAAGGGCATAAAAACTAAAAGTTTGAAAATTGCTAAATTTTCATAATTTTCGACAAATTTTTGCTTTTTTCACAAATAAATGCAAGTCATATCGAAGAAGTTTTACCACTATTATGAAGTACAATATGTCACGAGAAAACAGTGTCAGAATCACCAGGATCCGTTGAAGCGTTTTAGAGTTATGACCTCATAAAGTGACAGTGGTCAGAATTCTAAAAATTGGCCCTGTCACTTAGGTGAAAACAATGTAGAAGAAATGACGTGCACTCTGAATTAAATGAAGAAGGTGCTGGTTGAACTTGGAGAGATCCAGACAATTCAGAGATTGAAGAAAACAACCGCACTCAATTTGTATATTTGCAACATGAATGTGAAGAGTCTTTTAATAGGAACACCACAGTGATACAGTCAGTAGCTGATGTAACGTTTCGACCTTATAGGCCTTTGTCAAACCTCACTGAAAAAATGCAGAAAGACATAATATTAGAAATCATGTATAACCAAGCAAAATTGTACATGTATAGTTACAATATACTGAATAAACATCAATAAATGTCAATCTTATATCAAACAGGGACTCCATTCCTTATCCATGCTATTCTCCTACAAGTGGTACGTTGTAATGTTGCTTTATCATCTCTCCCTGTCCCTTCCCTGACTCCCCCTGGCTGGAACAGCTGTGTTGCTGTGTTCTGCTTTGGTATTTCTTTCTTTATTTATTTATTCATTTATACTTCCTCTCTTCACCTTCTCAGGAGCATATGTGTCCCTCTGGACGTTCGCTCACTCTTCTTTTCTTCTTAAAGGTCAGTTTTGTCATACACTTTACATGCTATTAATGTTTACTATTATTTATCGCTCCATGTACTGTTTCACATATGGGTACAGTATCATATTGTATCATATTGGTCATATGCCTGATATAAGATTGACATTTATCGTCCACATCTTTTGCCCTCGCCTCCTTGTTCCACAGCGGTACATCACGTTCCTTGATACTCCGTTTTAGGGCAAGTTTTTGTAGGACATTTTTGTACATTTTTGTACATCTCTGTAGAATTTTTGTAGATATTTTGGTTGTTTTTTTGTAAATTTTGTATATATTGTATATATCTGATTGTGATGTTTATTCAGTATATTGTAACTATACATGTACAATTTTGCTTGGTTATACATGATTTCTAATATTATGTCTTTCTGCATTTTTTCAGTGAGGTTTGACAAAGGCCTATAAGGTCGAAACGTTACCTCAGCTACTGTCTGTATCACTGTGGTGTTCCTATTAAAAGACTCTTCACATTCATGTTGCAAATATACAAATTGAGTGCGGTTGTTCACTTAGGTGAAAACAGGCTTCGGGGTGAAGGGGTTAAAGGCATACTACTCTAAGTGTATGTAAACTTTTGACTTTGCAGTAAGTAATAAAAATGCCTTAAAACATTCTCTCTCTCTCATTATTCTGGCATTTGGCAAATATTAATAATTATAGTAATTATAATTATTCTAAAACGGGAAAGGTTTATTCTGATTTCATGTCAGCTATTGAGAAAAATATGCATATGTATTTTTTTTATACAGTCTATGTAAACTTCTGATTTCAGCTGTATGTAATCCATCTATTCTATCCTGTTGGGTAATGCTGTGATTTTACTGTATGCAGCTGCTGAATTGTTGCTTTTTTTATCTATTTATTTATCTATCTATCTATCTATATATTTATCTATCTATCTATTTATCTATTACCTACTTTAAAATACTTCAATGGCAACGCAATTATTTTCCCACACTTTTACCAAATTTTACCGACTTTTTCCAATTTGAAGAAATTGTGTTTCCTATCACAAATCCGAATGTGCCATATTCGTGCCGAATTTATGTTTGCCGATTGTTTTCTGAACATGTTTGCTCATCTCTATTCCTTACTGGCGATGCATTCCAATTAAGAGATGCACCCAATTCATTAAGGAGCAGGCACTTCTTAATGAATTAGGTGCATGTTACTCTAACATTGGCTTGCATAACGTCATTCTTAATCAATTGGCCTTGAAATCTATGTTTTTTTGGTCACACCTCCTCTCAAAAAATAGAATAAAAAACATCAGAAAGTATTATGGATCTAAAAGTTATACTAATAAAAATTAGTTATACCAATAAAAACGCCTAGTTACAACTATTACTACTACAACTTCAAATAGCAAAGTTGAAGTTCTTTTTGTGCAAACTTGACCAACTTTGTTCTATATTACTCTTACCACTAATCCATTAAAATAAAGCACACAAAATGACAACAGAATTGCTGTTTTTTTTAAGGGAACCTGACGTTTGATAGTTAATAAGTGCTGCTCAAGCCGTGGGCAGCATGCATCAGCTACTGGCTGTAGTACCCAAGCCAGGTATGTTTGCCTCTGAAACGCTGCAACATTTGAGAGAAAAACATACTGTACATTAATAGCTGCGGAGGACCTAGATAGTGCTATATATTAATGAGATGGGTAGGTCCCTGGCACCTTCTCCCTGCCCTCTGATCATGACTGACAGGTCATCTATGCAACTGGTTTTATCACTTGAAATAGACGCTAGTCAAATGTTGAAATGCATTGTGGAAATAAAAAGCATTCAACTCATCTTGGTCCTAGGGACTCCTCATTACAGCAGCACAGCCTAATATCATCCAAGTGGGTCTACATGCACATATACACTAGTAACCAAAATTGTGGAGACACTTCAAATTTTTGTAAAGTTTTTAGCATGCAATAATACAAATTGTTTATAACAATAATGCCAAAAGTTGTCTAAGGTAGATTAGAACATCTCTACATAGAAAAAAGGTAACCGTAATACAAAATATCTCATTACTTCTATAAGAACAGTAAAATGGCTGAATCAAAATATCATGTCCTAATATATTAATTTCATGCTATCCCTATGTGTTCTTTCTTTAGTAGCATGTAGGGTATCCTTTAGCATCGATAACAGCTTTGCATCTCCTTGACATTGTTTCAATAAGACTTCTCAGTTTCTCTGTGGTTATAACATGGTACCAGGAACTGATAACAGCTGCAATCAATACACTCCGGAAGACAGTCTTCCTTCGGCCTTCTCCGAAAATCACGCACTCCGTCACTACCAAAAATTGATATTCTCTTTTCATCGCTCCAGATCACTTTCTTCCAATCTTCAGTTGTCCAGCTAAGATGTTCTTTGGCCCAGGAAATTCTCCTACTTCTATGTTTAGGATTTAGGAATGGCTTTTCACTTGATGTTTGTGCTTTCAGACTGGCATCAAGTAATCGGCGACGTACTGTTCCATCCGACACCAAAACACCTCCAATGTGCAAGAACTGGTTGAGTTCCTTGGCTGATGCTCTTCTGTTCTGCAAGGCTAACCTAACAAATCTTCTGTCTGTTTTTGGAGGTGCTACCTTTTTCCTTCCTCTTCCACACTTAGCTTTGATGCTGCAACTATCAGGAAAACTTGAACAAAGCTTTTGCACTACAGAAGCAGTGACTCCACCACTAGTGCTGAGCATTCCGATACCGCAAGTATGGGGTATCGGACGATACTTGCGGGTATCGGAATTCCGATACCGAGATCCGATACTTTTGTGGTATCGGGAATCGGTATCGGGATTAATATCAATGTGTAAAAGAAAGAATTAAAATAAAAAATAGGGATATACTCACCTCTCCGACGCAGCCTGGACTTTACCGCCGTAACCGGGAGCCGTTGTACCTAAAAATGCGCGCTTGAAGGGCCTTAGATGACGTCACGGCGCTCTGATTGGTCCGTAGCGGTCGCGTGACCGCTACGGACCAATCACAAAGCAGTGACGTCACCTAAGGTCTTTCAAGCGCTTGAAAGACCTTAGGTGACGTCACTGCTTTGTGATTGGTCGCGTAGCGGTCACGCGACCGCTACGCGACCAATAAGAAGCTGCGGAAGTCTTCTAAGGTACTTCAAGCGCTTGAAAGACCTTAGGTGATGTCACGGCTTTGTGATTGGTCGCGTAGCGGTCACGCGACTGCTACGGACCAATCAGAGCGCCGTGACCTCATCTAAGGCCCTTCAAGCGCGCATTCTTAGGTACAACGGCTCCCGGTTACGGCGGTAAAGTCCAGGCTGCTTCGGAGGGTGAGTATATCCCTATTTTTTATTTTAATTCTTTCTTTTACACATTGATATGGATCCCAGGGTCTGAAGGAGAGTTTCCTCTCCTTCAGACCCTGGGAACCATACAGGATACCGTCCGATACTTGGTGACCCATTGACTTGTATTGGTATCGGGTATCGGTATCGGATTAGATCTGATACTTTGCCGGTATCGGCCGATACTTTCCGATACCGATACTTTCAAGTATCGGACGGTATCGCTCAACACTATCCACCACCCATCTTCCTAGCAATTTCTCTGAAACTGTATCCCTACTTCCTCAAAATAATAGCAGTAGCTCTTTTTTTGGAGACCAATCAGACCTCTTTGTGGCTGGCATGATTAAAATCTAAAAAAGAACAATCATTCAGGAGATTGTGAGCTCAAAATAGACATTTATAATTATTCAGTTAAAAATTAAATTTAAATATTAATAAAATATAATAAATAAAAATTATCAATAGTTTGTAAAGAAATTAAAGCCTGTACTAAAAGGATCAAGTGCCAACTGTAGCTTTAAAACACTATTTTAAATTGAATGTGGACATAAAGAAAAGTTAACACATAACTAAAAATTTATGAATTTTACTCACAGAGAACAAAGTCCAGTATTTCTTGCTAAAATTATAAAAAATACAGAAAAAATTTCAAAAACAAGTCTCCCGGTATCTTTAGTAACAGATTGCGTGCCTGGGCTATGAATATAATTATGTAATCAAGCACGTAAGATCGCTGAAAGATCCAGAAGCCTCGAAAATTATTAAAAGCTCCAAATATATCCACAATTTTGGCCACTAGTGTAGGTAGAAACCTGTCAGTCACTGTCAGCGGGCATGGAGAAACCGCCAGGGATCCACCACTTATAGTGTATAGCGCAGACTAGGTGCTTGGCGGCTATTAAACTGCAGCATTTCAAAGTCAAACGTACCTAACTGGGATACTAAAGTCAGTGGCTGATTGTAACGCTGGTGGGAGTGGGCCTACTGCACCACGGGCAGGGCTTATTTTGGAGGCACGCAACTAAGTGACTACCTGGTATTCGCTAGAACCTCTGATGGTGAGGATAGGTTGGCTGCAGGAAGGGCAGTTCCTGGGTCTGCAGCAACTGACTAGACGGTCATAGACATGGGTACGAGGTACAGGTGTAAGAAAGCAAAGACATGGTCAGGCAATCCAAGGTCAGAGCATGCAGCACAGGTTCAATATATGTAGCTGAGATCATGAGAGGAAAAATCAGGATAAACGGTAAATGATCCGGGTCAATAATGGTAGAAATAACAAACATGCACAAACACCAACTAGAGGCAAGCTACTAGGAACCTACGCTCAGGCAAGGAGTGGTAGAAGTAGTTGTCTAATAAAGCCCCTGCTGCCTAGGGATTGGCTAGGGAAACCAAACTGCAGGACACTAGTGGTTAAGTTCCTGCAAAGTCTGACTGTGCAGCAGCTCAGAGAGTTGACCTAAGACAGGGAGGAGCAGAGCAGTGACTGCAGTGAGTAGAGCGGCGTTTACTGCTCATGTGAGTCACTGGCGTGACACTGATACATGCTGCCCATGGTTTGGGCAGTATGTATCAGCTGTCAGGTTCCTTTTAATTCCACCACACTTGGATTTTTTTTTTTTTCCATTTTCAATAGATGGTAAAATAAATTGGGTCATTCAAAACTGCAACTCTGTCTGCCAAAAAGTTATGGCTCTTGAGAGAGGAGGAAAAGCTAAAGCAAAAGAAAGAAAAATGGCCATGTATATAAAGCATAAAATATGGATAGTCAACATGACAATGAAGAAATGAAACAATCATTTACTTAGATTTCTAAGCTAAAAAAAATGTTATTATGGAAAAGCAACTTCACTAAGTGAATATGAAGAAAAGAGAGTACAGTAAAAGCTATCTCTACCAAGGAAAAAATAGTAAAATAATATTAGATGATCCAGAAAAAGATTATTGTTTGGCATATACAGTGGGTACGGAAAGTATTCAGACCCCTTTAAATTTTTCACTTTTTGTTTCATTGCAGCCATTTGGTAAATTCAAATAAGTTTATTTTTTTCTCATTAATGTACACTATGCACCCCATCTTGACTGAAAAAAAAGAAATGTAGTAATTTTTGCAAATTTAATAAAAAAGAAAAACTGAAATATCACATGGTCATAAGTATTCAGATCCTTTGCTCAGACACTCATATTTAAGTCACATGCTGTCAATTTCCTTGTGATCCTCATTGAGATGGTTCTACTCCTTCATTGGAGTCCAGCTGTGTTTAATTAAACTGATAGGACTTGATTTGGAAAGGCACACACATGTCTATACAAGACCTCAAAGCTCACAGGGCATGTCAAACCAAACGAAAATCATGAGGTCAAAGGAACTGGCCAAGGAGCTCAGAGACAGAATTGTGGCAAGACACAGATCTGGTCAAGGTTACAACAGAATTTCTGCAGTACTCAAGGTTCCTAAGAGCACAGTGGCCTCCATATTCCTTAAAAGGAAGAAGTTTAGGACCACTAGAAGTCTTCGTAGACCTGGCCGTCCAGCCAAAATGAGCAATCGTAGGAGAATAGCCTTGGTGAGAGAGGTAAAGAAGAGCCCTAAGATCACTGTGGCTGAGCTTCAGAAATGCAGTAGGGAGATGGGAGAAAGTTCCACAAAGTCAAATATCACTGCAGCCCTCCCCCAGTCAGGCCTTTATGTCAGAGTGGCCTGATGTCAGCCTCTCCTCAGTGCAAGACATATGAAAGCCCACATAGAATTTGCTAAAAACACATGAAGGACTCTTAGACTATGAGAAATAAAATTCTCTGGTCTGATGAGACAAAGATAGACCTTTTGGGCGATAATTTTAAGCGGTATGTGTGGAGAAAACCAGGCATTGCTTATCGCCTGCCCAATACAATCCCAACAGTGAAGCATGGTGGTGGCAGCATCATGCTATGTGGGTGTTTTTCAGCTGCAGGGACAGGACGACTGGTTGTCATTGAAGGAAACATGATTGCGGTCAAGTACAAAGATATCCTGGATGAAAACCTCTTCCAGAGTACTCTGGACCTCAGACTTGGCTGAAGGTTCACCTTCCAACAAGACAATGACCCTAAGCACCTAGCTAAAATAACAAAGGAGTGGCTTCAGAACAACTCTGTGACCATTCTTGACTGGCCCAGTCAGAGCTCGGCCCTAAACCCAATTCAGCATCTCTGTAGAGACCTGAAAATGGCTGTCCACCAACGTACACCATTCAACCTGATGGAACTGGAGAGGATCTGCAAGGAAGAATAGCAGAGGATCCCCAAATCCAGGTGTGAAAAACTTGCTGCATCATTTCCAAGAAGACTCATGGCTGTTCTAGCTCAAAAGGGTACTTCTACTCAATACTGAGAAAAGGTCTAAATACTTATGACCATGTGATATTTCAGTTTTTCTTTTTTAATATATTTGCAAAAATTTCTACATTCCTGTTTTTGTTCAGTGCACATTAATGAGAAAAAAATGAACTTTTTTGAATTTACCAAAATGGCTGCAATGAAACAAAGAATGAAAAATGTAAACGGGTCTAAATACTTTCCGTATCCACTGTATATTTTTTTTAATGTAGGGATTTCCACCTCCAAAATCTAATAGAAAAGTAAAGTTATTAATTGTCTGTTTGCACACATGCATGCATCATGTAGCCATAACATTTTTACCTCTTGGTAGTGTTGATGAGTGGCATCCAGAATTTTCAGCAGAACATCGACTTCATGCTCTTCTTCTCCATGCGTATTTCTGTGCAATCCATGAAATATTTTGGTGAACGAGCCTTTTCCCTGGCTTTCTAACTAGAAAAGAATTGTGTGACATTCTGCATCATGGCCATCACTATTCTACCTTACTCTGCTATTATTACAACAATAAACTATAGCCTAAACCCATAGGGATGAATTCATAGTTCTGTTTACACCACTACTCAGGTTTAAGAAGTCAACTTTGACAAAACACAAATATCTTTGCAACACTTGCAATTTTACGCCAACACACCACAGTTCTAGAAAAAATAGTGTGTGGAGATGAAGCAGCGGGAGGGTATAGGTGAGGGATAGAAGGACTTCAGTCAAAGGTCGAGGCAAATTGTAGCCTAAATAATTAAATGCTTTTTATACCAGAAAGTGGCATAAATTGTAGCAGAAAAACCTTCTAAATCTGGCCCATGGTAGCTAGGAGATATCAAATTCCAGCTGCTTGTTTTCAATTCTGGGATGTGAACTACAAGTCTTGATGAATCAGCCCCCATAATGTACACCATGTATGAAAATCAGTGTACACAAGAATAAGAATTTTTGCCCTTGTTATTAGTGATGAGCGAGTGTATTTTTTACTATTCGCACGGATAGTACAGTATTTGGGGTACTCTTAAGGCTGGGTTCACATTGCGTTAAACCCGTCCGTTAGATGGACTATGTTACACCGCGGCATAACGCAGTGTAACGCAGTCCGTTAACGCCGCCATTGAATCCAATGTCGGATGCATCGCTTGCGCATGCCCACAATCGGCGTGCGCTAGCGATGTGCTGTCATTGAGTGACAGACCCCGAGACGCGGGCTGCAGCATTTCCGGGCCCGTCACCGCTAGCGCAGAAAGAGCTAGCAGATGCTCTATCTGCGCTAGCGAGCTGCCATGCCGGCACTTGCGTTAACAGCAGCCCGTTAACGTATGTGTTGAACGGGCTGCTGTTAACGCAATGTGAACCCGGCCTTACATTGCGAGTACTTGTGCACTCACTATATTAAGATCTCCCACCCTTCAGTTTTGGCCCCTCCTTTGCAGGCAGCCACTAAACATGCTGGGCTTCTTAACCAATCACAGTAATACTGCAGACATTTTGGTTGTTAAATAGCTGCGTTCGCCACCTGGGGTCCATCGTGCAGGAGAGAACCTGCTGCTAGCAAATGGTGGCGCTATATGGAGGTATAAGCGAACTCTGTTACTTCACAGAATCGCAAAGATATGAAAACACTATGCCCTGTTAACCTCACAGAGGATCACAGCGACCTAACTGAACAAAAGTAAAGAGTGGTCATGCAGTCAGCCTAGCACACGAACAACTCCTCTCCGATGGAGCCGGAATTCTAGGGGCTTATTTCAGCCAACCCTGAATCCATATACACAAAACTCCTCACCGGAGGTGCCAGTATTCTAGCGGCTTATTTCAGCCAACCCTGACCACATGCAGACATGACCACAAGATAGGAAAGCTCATAACATAGGTTGATAATAGCGCATGGCCATGCGGCCATGCGAACCTTTTATAGCTGCAGCAGACAAGGACCTTCCTAAAGGACCAATGGGAGTTGCTACAGGACGTGAGCGTGTGACCCCCTACCTCCAATGAGAAGTCTTCCTTTGGGCATGCTCAGAAGGGGAAAAGCAGGACTTCGTCCCAGAGGCGTCTGCTCACCGCTGACCAGTACTGGCTACAATGGCTGAACCTGGAAGAGCAGCAGCAACCAAGCGCAGAGTATCTGCCTGAGCCAGACGCTGGGACCAACGTCTCCGCTGAGCAGACTCCACTGCAGCTGGAGAAGAATGGGAGACCGCAGCAGAGGAGGTTCGAGATTCCCCCTGTGCAGCGGCGGAAACTCGACACCTAACATTACTCCCCTCCAAGGGCCCCCCTCTCCTTGTACCTCGCTACGCTTGAAGGCAGCAATGAGCTGCGGAGCTTGAATGTGCTCAGCAGGCTCCCAGGACCTGTCCTCTGGACCATAACCCTTCCAGTCCACCAATTAATTTTTTTTGCCACGTACCACCTTGCACCCCAAAATAGCTTTCACCTCGTAATCGTCCATAGATGAACCCGATGTCCCGGCAGATGACTTGGAAAAGTGGGACATGTGTATGGGCTTTAAGAATAACACATGAAAGGTGTCGGTGATGCCTAGGCATGGAGGAAGGGCCAGACGGTAGACCAAAGGGTTAACCTGTTCGAGGACCTTGAAGGGACCCAAGTAGCAAGGTGCAAACTTTGTGGACTCAACTCGCAGCCTGATGTTATGGGCGGAGAGCCACACTAAGTTGCCAGGAGCAAAGGTTGGAGCGGGGCGCCGATATGCATCGGCGGAGGACCTAATTCTCTCCTTGGAGGCCCGGATGGCATCCAGAGTGCGGTCCCAAATGTCACATTCCTCCACAGCCCAGTCTGCCACCCTGGAGTAAGGTGAAAGACACGGGCATAGGCACAGGAACCCGCTGATGCTGGCCGTAATTAAGGAGGAATGGGGTCTGACCAGTGGAGTCGGCTACGGCGTTGTTTAGCGCAAACTCCGCCCACGGTAGCAAGGATGCCCAGTCATCCTTCCTGGCTGAAACAAAATGTCACAGATATGTGACCAGGGTCTGGTTGGCCCTCCCTACCAACCCATTTGTTCTTGGGATGATATGCTGAAGAGAGATTCAACTCAATGCTGAGTAGACAACAAAGCCCTCTCCAGAACCGAGATGCAAACTGGAGACCCCGGTCACTGACAATTTTGTTTGGCATACCGTGTAGGCAAAAGATATGTTTGATAAACAATGCTGCCAGAGCCCGTGCAGAAGGTAGCCGTGCAAGAGGCACCAAGTGCACCATTTTAGAAAAATGGTCGGTGATCACCCAAATAATGGTGCAGCTACGAGACTTGGTTAAAGGGAACCTGTCACCTGAATTTGGCAGGACCAGTTTTGGGTCATATGGGCGGGGTTTTCGGGTGTTTGATTCACTCTTTCCTTACCCGCTGGCTGCATGCTGGCCGCAATATTGGATTGAAGTTCATTCTCTGTCCTCTGGAGTACACACCTGCGCAAGGCAATATTGAGTCCACTGATCCGACCTGGACCGTTGGCACGTATAGCCATCACAGCAACACAGAGGAAGATGGATATGTAGCACCAACACAGGCACCAAGGGGTGGTTTGTCTAGAGTGATAACTGGGTCAACAGCATCCCCACTGTGTGCCAAGTCAGAACAAGGGGGTGTTCAGTCGCTGTGTGGAATTTTTTTCTGAGAGTTCTTCAGAGAAAAACATTGTAGTCTGTAGCATCTGCCATACCATATTGAGCAGAAGCCAAGTCAAAGGCAACATGAGCACCACCAGTATGCGAAACCACATGGCAGCCAAGCTCCCCAGTAGGTGGGCGGAACACCAGAGTACCAAATCTGTGTCTGCGGGTCAAACCACTGTCATGTTGCCTGGGCTATGTCCTTCAAAAAGTGCTGTTCAGGAAGGAGGCGATCATACCTCTTACCCACAAGCTGCGGTTGCTCACACATAAGAAACATCAGCCACATCCACTTCCTTGACCCAGCAAAGTGTCCAAATGTCCATGCCTGAGAGCTTGGAAAGACAGCGTAAATACCCAGCCACGTACCCACAGGCACAAATACTAAACTCACGCATTGCCACATTGCTAGCTGCAGGGATGTTGTTGTTTAGGCTTGTGGGAACACAGTCTTTCTGTGATCTCTTGGCTGTGGCTTCCCCACGATACAGTGTTCCCAGCAGCCAGTGTGCCATCCCAGCGTTACACAAGCACGTGTTAAACAATCTGAACTGTGTTCTCACCAATGCCGTAACTGGGAAGGTCCACCTAACAACAGACACTGGACAAGTTACTGTGGACAGGGACAGTACATTTCTTTCACGGCACACTGAGTGTTTCCTCCTCTTCATATTCCATTCCTCTTGCTCCTCATCCTCTGCTGAAGTATCCCCTCCCATCACTGTCAAGCTGGGACCTGTGCAGCAGTGCACTGGCAAAGCGGCAACACGCTCTGCTGAAGCTGATCTGTTTAGGTCATAAACCACACAATGCAGCAGAGCTGTGGCAAGCTTTAAAATAACAGACCGTTCAGTGGCTCTCCCTGCTGCACCTCCAACCCAGTCTGGTCGTCTGCGATAATAGGCATAACCTGGTGGCAGCTTTAAAGGTCGGCAAGCTAGTACACATGCCATGCATGGCTCATGTGCTGAACCGAGTTGTTCAGAAATTTCTGAAAAGTTACCCTGCCTTGCCGTACCTACTTGAGAAGGTGCGCCGTATTAGTGGCCATTTCTGCCATTCCTATACCTCTTTTGCTGGTTTTACAGCGCTGCAAAAGCGCTTGAATTTGCCAGGTCATCGACTCATTTGCGACCTGTCCACTTGATGGAACTCATCCTATCATATGTTGGTGAGGATTAGTGAGCAGCAGAGAGCAGTAGTTGAATACCAGCTTCAACATGCCCGTCAGACTGAGAGTCAGCCACCACCCATAACAAGGTCGAATGAGTGTGGACCGCTAACATTTGTGAGGTTCTTGAGAACATTGAGTACTGCACCAAGCTTGTGAGCGGTGATGAGGCTATTATCAGCGTAACCATCTCACTGCTGTGTCTTTTCAAACAATCACTGCATAATCTCAAAGAGGAAGCTTTGAGTGCCTAGCATGTTGGTATGGAGCCTGATTTCACAATGGGTGATACTACCCAGCCCAGCCAATATTATGAGGCAACATAGGGTGATGAGGAGGAGGATGAGGAGGGAGAGGACTTGCTTTTCTGTGCTACTGAGGGGACTCCTAATGCTGCAGAGGGGACATCCAACCCCAGTTTCATGTCTGTGCAGCCTAGATGGGCTGGAGAGGAGGAGTTGCTGGAGGAGGAGGCGAGTCAGTGTGAGGAGAGGATGGGTACTGCTCCTAGTGTTGGGGACACAGAATATTTGCCTTTTTTCAGCTTGGCTCACATGGCACAGTTCATGTGTAAGTGTCTGTGGCAAGACCTTCGCGTGATATACATTTTATCCAACAACCAATACTGGTTGGCCACCTTTCTCAATCCAAGGTACAAGGAGAAATTTCCTCTCCATTTGGAGTCACCAAAGAGATTTACAATGGAATCGTTCAAGAGGGCTGTTGTAGATCAGTTGCTGAAAGCATCACCCTCAGACAATGCTGGTGGCAGAGGTAGCGGCTGTTTTTAATACCAAGGGATAATGGGGAGAGACGCAAACTCCAGGTTCAACAGAGGTGGGGGGAAAATGTGCACAAATTGTGCAATTTTCAATAAACCAGCACAACTGCAAGGGATATCTGTGCCTGTAAAAATGCCAAGGAGAGAGCAGTTGCAGAATATGGTCAAGGGGTACTTACTTAAGTGACCATACGTGCATCCTTTCTGATGCTTCTGTTCCCTAAAATTATTGGGTGTCCAAGCTGAGCACTTGGCCCGACCTCTCCTTATACGTCTTGGAGGTGCTGGCCTGCCCGACTGCTAGTTTGATGTCAGAGCGTGTTTTCAGTTCCGCTGGGTCAATTATCACTGATAGGCGCACTTGCCTCTCCATGGAAAATGCAGACAGACTTACTCTGATTAAATTCAACAAGGACTGGATATCTCCATAGTTTGCAATTCCTCCAGATGACAGCAAGCCAACCTAAGTTCACCAAAAATGCTGATTCATGCTACTGCTGTTAACCTCAACCCCTTCCCATAAAAAACGGTTTCCTTCCTTCGTCAACCATTACTCACCCCATAGGGCTAATTTTTACAAACCCTATGCACAATGTGCAGTGGACAAACCAGGACAATATTCCTACTCCAGCCTAACTACTTTTTGTGATTGGAGGCCCTTGGGATGGTGGCTTTCTGTTTCAACCATGATTCAACCCATAGAGCTAATTTTTACAAACCCTATGCACATTGTGCAGTGGACAAACCAGGACAGTATTCCTACTCCAGCCTAACTACTATTTGTGATTGGAGGCCTTTGGGATGGTGGATTCCTGCGTCAAGTATGGCTCAGCCCATAGAGCTAATTTTTACAAACTCTATGCACATTGTGCAGTGGACAAACAGGACAGTATTCCTACTCCAGCCTAACTACTATTTGTGATTGGAGGCCCTTGGGATGGTGACTTCCTGCATCAACCATGGCTCAGTCCATAGAGCTAATTTTTACAAACCCTATGCACATTGTGCAGTGGACAAATCTTGAATGTAGAGTTGTCCTACCAATATTTGTCATTGAAGGTCCTTGTGACAGATTATCCCATATTGTGCCTGATATAGGGGATACATATTCAAAAGAAATCTAGGTTTGGTAGTTGTTCTTGTGTATCTGTAAAAGTGGCGTAATACTGCGACAAACTTATTCCCAGAAACCATATGTGAGTCAGAAATGCATGGAAGCATATTCTCCAGGCTCTTCCCATTCTGTTTCATATTTTCCCATCCATTTCAGCCTTTTCCTCTGGCCCCAGACCCCTTTTTAGGGTCCAGCACAAAAATACTTGCATTTCCCATTGACTTGCATTGTACTCGCTATTCGGAATTAAAACACAATTTTTACAAAGTACTCATTACGAGTATAGCGATTACGAATATTATGGTACCCGCTCATCACTACTTGTTATCCAATTTTTGGGAGTTTTCCAAAGTTTATACTCTACAATACATCAAACTTTTACAAGGATATTTTTAACCTCTTTCTACCATTTGACATACTATCCCATCCATGTGCCCTGGGGCCATATGACCTTGGATAGGATAGTATGTCATCAGTGATTGGCCGCGCACACGGGTGGTGAGAATCAGCTAACACCCGGCACTAAGTGCCAGGAGCGGTCACAGACAGCTCCCGGCACTTTAACCCCCAGAACACTACGATCAAACAAGATCACAGCGTTCTGGTGCCAGCAGACGCATAGAGAAGCATGAGGGGGCTCCCTGCGTGCTTCACTCAGAACACCGCAATGTGATCGCGTTGTCCTGAGGTTCTCCTTTCAAACCCTCGGCTCCACGATGGCCGTAGGTTCCTTCCAGGTCCTGCAGGGTGATGGCTTCTCAGTGCCTGCTGAGAGCAGGCACCGGCAAGCCTACTTCACTGCCTGTCAGATCGCTGATCTGATACAGTGCAGTGCAAAGTGTCAGATCAGTGATCTGACTTTATATAGTGATGTCCCATCTTGTGACAATGTAAAAAAGTAAAAAAAAAATATTAGCATGTGTAAAAATATATATTTTTAAATTCCTAAATAAAGAAAAAATAAATATTTTTCCATATATTTCTTGATGTAAATAAAAAAAACCATAAAAGTACACATATTCAGTACTGCCGTGTCCGTAACGACCCAACCTATAAAACTGTCCCACTAGTTAACCCCTTTAGTGAACCCCATAATAAAAAACAAGGCAAAAAAAACAGTGCTTTATCATCATACCTCCGAATAAAAAGTAGAATAACACACGATCAAAAAGGTGGATATAAATAATCATGGTACCGCTGAAAATGACATATTGACCCACAAAAAATTCAGCCTCATCAGCAAAAAAATAAAAAAGTTATAGCTCTCAGAATAATGCGATGCAAAAATAATTGTTTTTTATATAAAATAGTTTTTATTGTATAAAAGCGCCAAAACATAAAAAATGATATAAATGAGGTATCACTGTAATCGTACTAACCCGAAGAATAAAACTGCTTTATGAATTTTACCACACGCGGAACAGTATAAAAGAAATTCATAAATGGCTGTTTTTTGTTCATTCTGCTTCCCAAAAATCGTAATAAAAGCGATCACAAAATGTCATGTGCCCGAAAATGGTATCAATAAAAACGTCATCTTGTCCTGCAAAAAACAAGACCACACATGACTCTGTGGGCCAAAATATGAAAAATGTATCCTTCAAAATATGGTGATATAAAAACTATTTTTTGCAATAAAAAGCATCTTTTGTGACAGCTGCCAAACATAAAATCCCATTATAAATAGTAAATCAAATCCCCTTTATCACCCGCTTAGTTAGTGAAAAATAATAAAATTTAAAAAATGTATTTCAATTTTCCCATTAGGGTTAAGGTTAGGGTTGGAGCTAAAGTTAGGGTTAGTGTTGGGGCTAAAGTTAGGGTTAGGGTTGGGGCTAAAGTTAGGGTTGGGGCTAAAGTTAAGGTTAGCGTTGGGGCTAAAGTTAGGGTTAGGGTTGGGACTAAAATTAGGGTTAGGGTTGGGGCTAAATGTAGAGTTAGGGTTGGGATTAGGGTTAGGGTTAGGATTAGGGTTAGGGTTGGGATTAGGGTTAGGGGTGTGTTAGGGTTAGGTTTTTGGTTAGGGTTATGGTTAGGGCTAGGATTAGGGTTAGGGGTGTGTTGGGGCTAGGGTTGGAGTTAGAATTGGGGGGGGTTTCCACTGTTTAGGCACATCAGGGGCTCTCCAAACACGGCTTGGCGTCCAATCTCAATTCCAGCCAATTCTGCGTTGAAAAACTCAAACGGCGCTCCTTCCCTTTCGAGCTCTGCTGTGCACCCAAACAGTGGTTTACTCCCACATATAGGGTATTGGCATACTCAGGACAAATTGCACAACAAATTTTGTGGTCCAACATCTCCTGTTACCCTTGTGAAAATAAAAGGTTGGGGATGAAAAGATAATTTTTGTAAAAAAACATAATTTTTTATTTTTACGGATGTACGTTATGAACTTCTGTTAAGCACTTGGGGGTTCAAAGTGCTCATGACACATCTAGATAAGTTCCTTAGGGGGTCTAGTTTCCAAAATGGTGTCAATTGTGGGGGCTCTCCAAACGCGACATAGCGTTCAATCTCAATTCCAGCCAATTTTGCATTGAAAAGTCAAACGACGCTTCTTCCCTTCCAAGCTCTTCCATGCGCCCAAACAGTGGTTTAGCTGCACATATGGGGTATCAGCATATTTAGGACAAATTGTACAACAACTTTTGCTGTCCAATTTCTCCTGTTACCCTTGTAAAATAAAAAAAAATTGGATCTGAAGTACATTATTGGTGAAAAAAAGTTAAATGTTCATTTTTTTTAAACATTCCAAAAAATCCCTGTAAAGCACCTGAAGGGTTAATAAACTTCTTGAATGTGGTTTTGAGCACCTTCACGGGTGCAGTTTTTAGAATGGTGTCACACTTGGGTATTTTCTATCATATAGACCCCTCAAAGTGACTTCAAATGTGATGTGGTCCCTAAAAAATATGTGTTGCAAAAATTAGTAATCGCTGTTTAAGTTTTAACCCTTATAACTTCCTAACAAAAAAAAAAATTTGGTTCAAAAATTGTGCTTATGTAAAGTAAACATGTGGGAAATGTTACTTATTAAGTATTTTGTATGAAACAACCCCTGGGAAAAATTATGGAATCACCAGCCTTGGAGGATGTTCATTCAGTTGTTTAATTTTGTAGAAAAAAAGCAGATCACAGACATGGCACAAAACTAAAGTCATTTCAAATGGCAACTTTCTGGCTTTAAGAAACACTAAAAGAAATCAAGAACAAAAAATGTGGTAGTCAGTAATGGTTACTCTTTTTAACCAAGCAAAAGGGGAAAAAATATGGAATCACCCTGTAATCACCCTCTGTGATTTAAGGGCATGAAAAGTTCAAAGTTGGAAAATTTCAATTTTTTCACAAATAAACGCAAGTCATATTAAAGAAATTTTACCACTAACATGAAGTACAATATGTCACAAGAAAACAGTGTCAGAATCACCAGGATCCATGGAAGCATTCCAGAGTTCTTACCTCATAAAGGGACAGTGGGGAGAATTGTAAAAATTGGCCTTGTCATTAACATGCAAACCACCCAGGGGGGTAAAGGGGTTAAACAAGTTACATTTTTTTTTATAAAACTTTATAAACCCAGCTACTGTTTCAATTGCTTGTGAGTACCTACCCACTTTGAGTTGCAATACATAACGGTGAAAAATGCTTCTGCAACACATTACCAGCAGGAAACCAATATAAAAGCAGCCAAACTGCCATGTATCATTTCATTTTTAAAACATTTAATGACATATGTGTAATCTACTTACAAAGGTGATATCTTTTAAATCAATCTTTTGAAAAGTCAATAATGGGATGTTTTTTCTTTGTCTTCCTGGTGACATAAGTTGCTGATGGCAACTGTCACGCAGAATTAGAAGGTTTGATTTATCTGGAAAAGAAATTAAACCTCTCAGTCATGTTATTTTGTTATTTATCACAATAAACAAATAAACTCAAGTAGATTTCTATAACTGTTTGGATGGATGAATGGAAGGATGCAGGCTTGGTGTCACGAGGTTACTGCGATGAAGCAGAGCCAAAGACCACAGAGTCTGATTGCTTCTACTCTGGCGCTTAGGAGAAGCACTACTCCGTCTTATTAAACATGATTATTTCTTACAGCAGAACAGGGGTTAATCGGCCATATTGAAAATCCCTGTTCTGAGCTATGCACATTAGCCACTCCTTTTCCCTATTTAATTTGGGCTCGTCAGAGTTAGCTTTGTGCTGTATGGCTAAAGGAGGGAGAGAAGCTGGTATGAGAAGGAGTGCTGGAGGAGTGTCAGGACTCTGAACATTTTTTACCTTTTGTGCATTACTGCCCTTTTCCAACATGGCATCTTTGGTCTCATGTGCACTTGTCTTCCTGCTATAAAACTCCACCCCAGCCTTCAGTCTGTGCTAGATTATTCTGCTTTGCATCCAGCTCCTGATTACTCCCTGGCCTTGCACCTGCACCTGCTCCTGTGAACCTGTGTTGGAGTTCCTGCTACTCTGCTCTGAGTTCCTGCTGCATACACCAGTGTTCAGTAATCCTCCTTCATCTGCTGCTCGTGTTACTTCCATCTGCATTTGCTGGACATGTAAGCTGTTTGCTGCTCTGCAAAACCTGAGACTATTAACCAGGCCTCCCTGGTTGAGCTAAGATATGATTTGAACTGCCTTATAGCATATCTATCTGTGTCTGGACTAAGTCAAGGATCTATTCGTGTCAAGTTTCCGCAAGAATATTTGTGCTTCATAGACTTTCCGTTTGTTTGCATCTACCTCTGAAGTTTCCTATTGACTGCTAAGCTGCGTTTATTATCTGCACCAAGTGTTGTGGACTTGAGTTTCTCTCTGCACCTGTTTGAATCACCGTGTGATAATATAAACTTTACCACTTATAAAACTGTATCCTGTTGTCTTGTTCCACGCAAAGAGTGTCCTGAATTATCCCCTATAATTATTACAAGGAGTTATAAGCGACTGTTTGATTTGTACGCTTGGTAATTCCTTATCCTTTTCTATTTTGCTTTCTTGCCCTTTCTGCACACTCCGGTGGATTCCACTGTTATATGTGAGTGAATATTTTGTGTGCCTGGAGTTTTCACCTATCCCTTGTCTTTGTTGCCCTGTTTGTTGGGTTGGTGTACTGAGGTGCACAGTAGCACGGAGGGCTATCTTAGGAGATAAGGCAAAGGAGAAGGCCCTGGCATTTTTGCCATCTGAAGTATCCCAGGAACAGGGTGAGCTAGGGTGCCCTCCAGTGTTATGGCCAGGAAACAAGCCCCTCGTCCCTGGTCACCCGACAGCTGTGTCGTGTCACTTGGACTGGCCCACAGGAGAATCCTCTGGTGGGCCCCTGTGCAAGAGTAGACCACCAACCTCTTAAATTAGCTGTACTTTACACAATATACTTGAATCACTATTTACAGACAAAGGCAGCATCTTATACATGTACCGATCTACCCAGTTCTTTGTTATATAAATTTGTGACTGAGAATAATGTCACATTTGCATGAAGCTGAAAAGTGGTGTTCTGGAGTGGGTTACTGGTAGGCCTTTGGCCCCCCAGTCCGAGACTGGAAGGATGGATTGATGAACAAAGTACAACTTTCTACCTTTAGCTCAAAGAGATCTTCTAGATATACGATAAATTATATCACATTTTATAGTATATCACATTTTATAGAATTTTATTCATAAGAATCTGCTGTTTAGCATATTAGCAGATATTTTCATTTTACTTTAAATCAATTATAAATAACTTGTGTTCTCTATGTTTAAGTTTCAAATACCTTTGGCTCTTGGAGGGCAGCAAGATGTCAGACATGTGGAGACACCACCCAGACGCAGATTATTATACTGGTAATACTCCAAGAGAGACCGCAAACTGGTGAAGTAACGGGAAACACCAGCCAAACAAAATGTGTCATTCTTACACTGAATGGAACATCCCTGAAAATCCTTACCCAAAGAACTCTGTAGAGATAGATGCAATAAAATTGGCTATAGATACATTTATATGTGTTTTTAGCTTAAGAAAATAAAAGAAAACCAAAGAACATCTAGATACAGTCATGGCCGAAAGTGTTGGCACCCTTGAAATTGTTCCACAAAATTAAGTATTTTTTTTGTAGAAAATTATTGCATGTACACATCTTTTATTATACACGTTTATTTCCTCTGTGTGTATTGGAACAACACAAAAAAAGAGAAAAAAAAGTCAAATCGGAAATAAAATTCACATAAAACCTCAAAAATGGGCCAGAAAAAAATGTTGGCACCCTTTGGAATAAATAACTGCAATCAATCTCTTCCTCTAATCATTTATAAGCTTCTTAACCCCTTAATGACCGCCAATACGTCTTTTAACTGACCTGAGATATAAGAGAATATTCTCCCCATACAGGTGACAATCCAGCAGCTGTCGGCTGTCCACTATAGCTGACAACTTGCTTTATCAGGCATGATCACTGTTTGCCCCATCCAAATCTGTTTAACCCCTTAGATGCTGCTGTCAATAGTGACTACATCATTA
This sequence comes from Ranitomeya variabilis, assembly GCF_051348905.1. Taxonomy (NCBI): domain Eukaryota; kingdom Metazoa; phylum Chordata; class Amphibia; order Anura; family Dendrobatidae; genus Ranitomeya; species Ranitomeya variabilis. The sequence goes on from NC_135232.1 coordinate 511,149,425, forward strand.
TAAATGGTTAACAGAGTGCGGGGGCTTCCTCTTTATCCAAATTGGTGCCCTCAGATCATGATTGTGTGGTCCTGATGTTTGCCATGGCAATTCATGACCAAATAATGGCCTTAGGTTCTGCCGGCTATAGTAATCTGTTTAGAAGTTAGCGGCATTTAGGTGGTAAAAATACACATTTTCATTTCTGTTATATCACTTGGCATTAATTCCTGTAAAACACCTGAAGGGTTAATAAACTACCTGACTGCAGTTTTCAATATGTCAGGGGGTTCTGTTTTTAAAATGGTATCACGTTTGGGGGTTTCCCAATATATGAGACCCCTAAAGTCACTTCAAACATGGATAAGTCCCTAAAAAAATAAATTTTGTAAATTTCCTTGAAAAAAATGAAAAATTGCTGCTACATTTTTAAACCTCCTAAAATACTAACAAAATAAAATAACATTTTACACATGGTCCTGATGTAAAGCCGACATGTGGGAAATGTTATTTATTAATGGTTTGCTGTGGTATGACCATCTGGATTAAAGGGATAAACATTCAAATTTAGAAAATTGCAAATTTTTTAAACATTTTTCTCAATTTTTTTTATATTTTTTATAAGTAAACACAAAACATATTGACCTAAATTTACCATTATCATAAAGTATAATGTGTCATGAAAAAACAATCTCAAAATCACTGGGATTTGTTGAAGATTTGCAGAGTTATTACCACATAAAGTGACACTGGTCAGATTTCAAAAATTTGGCTCCGTCACTAAGGGGTTAAACCACTCAACTGGAGTTTTGTTATACTCTTCTTTTGCAAACTGCTCCAGGTGTCTCATATTTGAAGGGTGCCTCTCCCAACAGCAGTTTTAAGATATCTCCACAGGTGTTTAATGAGATTTAGATCCGGACTTACTGCTGGCCACTTCAGAACTCTCTAGCACTTTGCGTCCATCAATTTCTGGGTGCTTCTAGAAGTATGTTTGGGGTCATTGTCCTGCTGGAAGACCCATGACCTAGGACGCAAACCCAGCTTTCTGACACTGGCACAACATAGTAATCCTTTGGTAACCTTCAGATTTCATGATGCATTGCACACAGTCAATGTACCCAAAACATCTTTGAACCTCCAACGTATTTGACGGTAGATACTGTGTTCTTTTCTTTGCAGGCCTCATTATGTTTTTGGTAAACAGTAGAATGATGTGTTTGGAGAAAGAGGTAGTTTTTCAACACAGTAGCCCAGGTAAAATCAAATATCTTTTTTTGAAAAAAATAGAACATGGTTAGAAAGGAAAAAATTTCATGGCCTGACAATTGGAGAAGATATCTCAGGAGGGAGAGAAAACATAGATATTACCACTGAGTGAGAATGTATAGAGCATCATTGTTCTAACCCCACTATTCTATCATATGCACATTTTGATATCCTTGCAAAAGGTTTAAATTACTTTTCCACCTGCAGTTTTGATTTTTTGAACACCATTAGGGATGTCAACAAATTTACTAGACTTTTGATGATTAAAAAACATTTTTTTCAGAAAAATAATCATCAGCTGAAGGAATTCCATCGAAGATTGCATCTATTACAACAAATGATGCATCTTTATCATTTGTGCAACAGAATGCAATACTTAACCTGTCCAAACTTCAAAACACTGAGGATAATACAGATAAGATAAGGGACTCTGACATCTCAGTTATGCCATGAAATCCCACCTATTAACCACTTCAAGCCATAGTTCCATCATTGTCTTTATTCCGGAGTCTCATCATACAGGATCTGAAGAGACCATATGAAAAAACTAATTCATCAAAACTCCATTGCAATTTAAATGATGAATAGTGTTGAGCATTCCGATACTGCAAATATCAAGTATCAGCCGATATTCGCGGTATCGGAATTCCGATACTGAGTTCCGATACTTTCTCAATATCGGATACCGGAATCGGAAGTTCCCATAATTCAATGAGCCAGTGTGATTTAATTCAACCAATTAGGAATACTAAGAAGTGTGGGCACATCCTGTAATACATGTTAGGCATGTAAGTAAGGGCATGGCTATGATTGGCTGCTGAAATGATGTCATGATGCACTATAAAAGCCGCTGCCGCCATTTTGGGTTCACTCTGCTGTGAATTCAATTAGGGACAGGATGCTGCTGTTCTGACTGAGGGATAGTTTGAGATAGCAATTTGCTTCATTGTGCTTTACCCAGGCTAATCTAGCAACCGCTGTGTGAGAACCTTGTTTTTGCCTTGCAGCGCTGTTCACTGCTGTCTGCAAGGTCTGTGTGTGAGTGCAGCTCACTCTGTAGTCTGTTCTGCAGCCACCGCAGGTTGTAGTCAGCTCAGAGTGCGTCACTGCCTCATACAGTTCCATTGTCCTTTTTTCAATTAGTGCAGCCTGCTGCACATTTTTTCAGATTTATCCTATTAGTGGATTTCCATCCGTATCTTGCTAGATTGAGGAAAAACACTATATAAGATTACATAGAGGAGTTTTTTTGGCCTTGCAGCGCTGTTGAAGGCTGTCTGCAAGGTTTGTGTGTGAGTGCACCTCACGCTGTAGCCTGTTCTGCTGCCACAGCTGGTTATAGTCAGTTCAACGTGCGTCACTGCCTCATACCTTTCCATTGTCCTTTTTTTAATTAATGCTGCCTGTTGCACATTTTTTCAGATTTATCCTATTAGTGGGTTTCCATCCGTATCCTGCTAGATTCTGGAAAAACACTATATAGGATTACATAGAGGAGATTTTTTTGGCCTTGCTGCGCTGTTCACGGCTGTCTGCAAGGTCTGTGTGTGAGTGCAGCTCACGCTGTAGCCTGTTTTGCCGCCACAGCTGGTTATAGTCAGCTCAGCGTGCATCACTGCCTCATACTGTTCCATTGCCTTTTTTTTAATTAGTGCTGCCTGTTGCACATTTTTTCAGATTTATCCTATTAGTGGGTTTCCATCCGTATCCTGCTAGATTGTGGAAAAACGCTATATAGGATTACATAGAGGAGCTTTTTTTGGCCTTGCAGCGCTGTTCACGGCTCTCTGCAAGGTCTGTGTGTGAGTGCAGCTCATGCTGTAGCCTGTTCTGCCGCCACAGCTGGTTGTAGTCAGCTCAGCGTGCGTCACTGCCTCATACCGTTCCATTGTCCTTTTTTGAATTAGTGCTGCCTGTTGCACATTTTTTCAGATTTATCCTATTAGCGGATTTCCATCCGTATCCTGCTAGATTGTGGAAAAACACTATATAGGATTAAATAAAGGAGTTTTTTTGGCCTTGAAGCGCTGTTTACGGCTGTCTGCAAGGTCTCTGTGTGAGTGCAGCTCACGCTGTAGCCTGTTCTGTGAAAAAAACAAAAAGTCGCCCCCCAGGCATTTTTAACTAAAAGAGCCACCTTGTGCAGTAGTAATGCTGCATTCTGAAAAGGTGGCTCTTTTAGTTCTGGTTGCTGTAACTGCCGAAATAATCAGTTTTGTAATTTGTCCTAAATACCTTTTCTTCAGTCAAGGAGACGGGCCTTTCCCCCCCTGCTGCAGACGCCACACAGCCGTCACTCTAATCCTCTTGGCGCCGGGTGCCACCTCCTCAGCGCTGTTTTGAAATGAGCCGGTGCCTGCGCGCTTTTCTTCTGCCTTGGGCAGGTGCAGTGAGCGCTGCCCGTCTGTCCTCATATGCAGTCTAGCTGACTGCGTCTGTGTGGCCGCCCTGCCTGTGAATACCCGCCCCACAGTGTCTTCTGATTTATTCTCACTGCGGGGCTGGGATTCCGCCTTTCGGAACATCGCATCATATGTGCCTACCCACCAGGTGGAATTCAACGTTACATATGTTGGAGCGGTTGTGTGAGCAGCAGCCAGCAGTAATGGAGTACCAGCTGCATCAGGCGCAAAGTAGTTGCACTGCGCGCTGTTCAGACTTCACAACCACAGAGTGGGCCACTTTGAAGGACATCTGCCAGGTTTTGCATGCCTTCAATGATTCCATGTGGATGGCGAGTGCAGATGATGCACTAGTCAGCATGACTGTCCCCCTTATCTGCCTGCTTCAACAAACACTGCAAGCGCTAAGGGATGAGGTTGTGGAAGAGGTGGAGGATGAGGAGTCACAAATGCCATCTGCTTCTGGACAGTCTGCGCAATGTGGTTTCGCACTAAGGCCTATGCAGGGGACACTTTGTGAGGATGAGGAGGAGTCAATGGAGGAGGAAGACATCTGTACAGAGGAGGTAGTTACACAATGCTCCAGTAGTCAGTATGTAGAGTGAGGGTGGGGTGATGCAGAGCAGGCAGAAATCACACCTCAAGCAGGGGACAGCGTTTCTTGGCAAGTTGGCAGTCTGCAGCACATGGTTGATTTCATGCTGCAGTGCCTGAGAAACGACCGCCACATCGCCCACATTCTCAACACGGCTGATTATTGGGTGTACACCTTCCTAGATTCTCGCTACCGGGACAACTTACAAAGCCTCATAACACCGTTGAACCGGGAGCGTAAAATGTGGGAGTACCAAGACACACTGGTGAATTCCATCATCTTCTCCAGTCCAAATGAGAGCAGTGCTGCTAGTGCTTTACAAAGCAGCTCAGTGCATCGAGGCAGTGGAGGAAGCTCTGCACAAAGAGGGAGCAGAAGCAGTGCGTCAGCACAAGGCAAGACCAGTATGGCCCAACTGTGGCAAAGTTTTGTGTGCTCGCCACAAATGTCTACGCCATCACAGACGGCTCCAGTCAGCAGGAGGCAACATTTCTGTCAGATGGTGACAGACTACATGTCTTGCCCTCTCAGTGTACTCCCAGACGGCTCTTCCCCCTTCAAGTTTTGGGTCTCTAAGCTGGATACATGGCCAGAGCTTAGCCAGTATGCATTGGAGGTGCTGGCTTGCCCTGCTGCTAGTGTATTATCGGAATGCGTCTTTAGTGCCGCAGGTGGTGTACTAACAGACCGTCGCATGCGATTATCCTTCGATAACGTTGACCAGCTTACTTTTCTGAAAATAAACAAGGCCTGGATCTCGCAGGAATTTGCCATTCCTCTTCCAGATTAAATAATTGGTTGGCAACAGTATCCAGGTCTCCTGTTGTGTTCATGTTTCTACCACCTGAACTGCAATCCCTGGGCTCCAACACCGCCAGTTGATGCTCAGAAGTGCCGTCTGCACAGTCAACACATGACCCAGTATAATTGGGTTTCAGTAACATCAGCTGATCCTCAGCTGTGTATCTGGCAATTTCTCCTGCTCCATCCACACTCACACTACAACAGATATTAAACTTGCTCCAATTAGGCCTCAGCCTACACTCTGCTTCTCCTGCATTCCCTGGGCTCCAACACCACCAGTTGCTGCTCAGAAGTGCCGTCTGCACAGTCAACACTTGCTGCCGTGTTATTGGGTTTCAGTAACGTCAGCTGATCCCCTACTGTGTATCCAGCAATGCCTCCACTCTGCTTCTCCTGAATTCCCTGGGCTCCAACACTGCCAGTTGCTGCTCAGAAGTGCCATCTGCACAGTCAACAGTTGCTCCTCTGTTATTGGGGTTCAGTAACGCCAGCTGCTCCACTACTGTGTGTGTGGCAATTTCTCCTGCTCCCTCCACACTAAGACTACAACAGATAGTAAACTTGCTCCAATTAGGCCTCGGCCTACACTATGCTTCTAGCATTGACCCTGGGCTCCAACACCGCCAGTAACTGCTTGGAAGTGCCGTCTGCACAGAAAAAAACACTAGCTCCTGTGTTAGTGGGGTTCAGTAACGTCAGCTGCTTCCCTGCTGTGTGTCCGGCAATGTCTCCTGCTCCCTCCACATTCACATTACATCAGATATTAGACTTTGGGCTCCAACACCGCCAGTACTGCCCGGAAGTGCTGTCTGCACACTCAACCCCTGCTCCAGTGTTATTGGGGTTCAGTAACGCCAGCTGATCCCCTGCTGTGTGTGCAGCAATTTCTCCTGCTCCATCCACACTCACACTACAACAGATATTAAACTTGCTCCAATTAGGCCTCAGCCTACACTCTGCTTCTCCTGCATTCCCTGGGCTCCAACACCACCAGTTGCTGCTCAGAAGTGCCGTCTGCACAGTCAACACTTGCTGCCGTGTTATTGGGTTTCAGTAACGTCAGCTGATCCCCTACTGTGTATCCGGCAATGCCTCCACTCTGCTTCTCCTGCATTCCCTGGGCTCCAACACCGCCAGTTGCTGCTCAGAAGTGCCATCTGCACAGTCAACAGTTGCTCCTCTGTTATTGGGGTTCAGTAACGCCAGCTGCTCCACTACTGTGTGTGCGGCAATTTCTCCTGCTCCCTCCACACTAAGACTACAACAGATAGTAAACTTGCTCCAATTAGGCCTCGGCCTACACTATGCTTCTATCATTGACCCTGGGCTCCAACACCGCCAGTAACTGCTTGGAAGTGCTGTCTGCACAGAGAAAAACACTAGCTCCTGTGTTGGGTGTGTGGGGTTCAGTAACGTCAGCTGCTTCCCTGCTGTGTGTCCGGCAATGTCTCCTGCTCCCTCCACATTCACATTACATCAGATATTAGACTTTGGGCTCCAACACCACCAGTACTGCCCGGAAGTGCTGTCTGCACAGTCAACCCCTGCTCCAGTGTTATTGGGGTTCAGTAACGCCAGCTGATCCCCTGCTGTGTGTGCGGCAATTTCTGCCATTAGATTCTAGCATTGACCCTGGGCTCCAACGCCGCCAGTTGCTGCCCGGAAGTACTGTCTGCACAGTCAACACCTGCTCCAGTGTTATTGGGGTTCAGTAATGCCAGCTGATCCCCTGCTGTGTGTGCAGTAATTTCTGCCATCAGTTTCTAGCATTGACCCTGGGCTCCAACACCACCAGTTGCTGCCCGAAAGTGCTGCCTGCACAGTCAACACCTGCTCCAGTGTTATTGGGGTTCAGTAACGCCAGCTGATCCCCTGCTGTGTGTGCGGAAATTTCTGCCATCAGTTTCTAGCATTGACCCTGGGCTCCAACACCGCCAGTTGCTGCCCGGAAGTGCTGTCTGCACAGTCAACACCTGCTCCAGTGTCATTGGAGTTTAGTAACGCAAGCTGATCCCCTTCTGTGTGTGCAGCAATTTCTGCCATCAGTTTCTAGCATTGACCCTGGGCTCCAACACCGCCAGTTGCTGCCCGAAAGTGCTGTCTGCACAGTCAACACCTGCTCCAGTTTTATTGGGGTTCAGTAATGCCAGCTGATCCCCTGCTGTGTGTGCGGCAATTTCTCCTGCTCCCTCCACACTCACACTACTACAGAAATTAAAGGGAACCTGTCCTCCCCAGGCGTTTGTAACCAAAAGAGCCACCTTGTGCAGCACTAATGCTGCACAAGGAAAGGGTGGCACTTTTAGTTATGCTCCTTGCACACGCTGAACTAAACACTTATAAAATGTGTCCCCTCATACCGTGAAAGTTCTGGAGGTGAGACTTTCCTTCCTAATCAGACGCGGCACAGATGTCATTCATACCCCCTTTGCACCATATGCCGCCTCCTGAGCGTTGTTTGAATCTGTCCCGGAGCCTGCACTGTTATGTTATCCCTTGGCCGTGTGCAGTTAGCGCTGCCCGTCTTCTGACATCATTTGATGTCAGGCTGACTGCACCTGTGCGGCTACGCTGCCCAAGATCCCGCCCCGCAGTGTCTTCTGATTTATTCACACTGCAGGGCTGAGATTCATGGCCATGCGCAGGGGGTATGAATGACAGTTGTTCCACGTCTGATTAGGAAGGAAAGTCCTGACATCTGGGACGGTTTCACGGTATGAGGGGGCACATTTTATAATTGTTAACATCAGCGTGTGCAAGGAGCATAAGTAAAAGAGCCACCTTGTCCTTGTGCAGCATTAGTGCTGCACAAGGTGGCTCTTTTAGTTACAAACGCCTGGGGGCTTAAAGGTTCCCTTTCAACTTGCTCCAATTAGCCTCAGCCTACACTCTGTTTCTCCTGTAATCCCTGGGCTCCAGCACTGCCAGTTGCTGCTCAGAAGTGTCTTTGGCACGGGTACTCCCTCCTGCCCAGGCTGGTTCCAGCACTCCAGCTGTTTCCGGGAAGTGTCAAGGTCACTTTGCCTCCAATACGTTGTCCTGTCGGGTTGCGGTTGGGTTAGCCAACTCTATGGTGTCTGCAGTTTAGGTGCTTCCTATGTGGGCTGCGGGATCTGGCAATCAAGGCAGGTTCCGTTGTGCCAATAGGACAAGCTCCCCTTGTAGGACTGTGTGTTTTCGGTAACTCCGGCCGGCTCGCGGCCTAGCAATTTTTTTTCATGTGGACCTTCTGCTGGCTATCTGAGTTTCAGCACCATTAGCTGGTTCTTTGGAAGACAATCTTGAATAGGTCCCCCTGGTTCCAGTACCATCAGCTGGTTCTGGGCAGAGCCTTTGGCTTAGGTGCCTACTTCTGGGTATCCGAGTTCCACCAATGTCTGGTGGTCCTTGGTAGTGCTTTCTGGCATGGGTACCTCCTGCTTAGTAACCGTGTTCCAGTAGCGTCAGCTGGTCCTCGGTAGTTCCATTGGCTCTTGTACCTTCGGCTACCCATCCGGGTTCCAGTACCGTCCGCTGGTTCTTGGCAGTGTCTCTGGCTCTTGTACCTTCTGCTCCCCATCCGGGTTCCAGTACCATCAGCTGGTTCCGGGCAAAGCCTTTGGCATAGGTGCCTCCTTCTGGGTATCCAAGTTCCACCAACGTCTGGTGGTCCTTGGTAGTGCTTTCTGGCACGGGTACCTCCTGCTTAGTAACCAGGTTCCAGTACCGTCAGCTGGTCCTCGGTTGTTCCATTGGCTCTTGTACCTTCGGCTACCTATCCGGGTTCCAGTACCGTCAGCTGGTTCTCGGCAGTGTCTTTGGCATGGGTACTCCCTCCTTCCCAGCCTGGTTCCAGCACGCCAGCTGTTTCCAGGTAGTGCCAAGGTCACTTTGCCTCCAATACATTGTCCTGTCGGGTTGTGGTCGGGTTAGCCAACTCTATGGTGCCTGCAGTTTAGGTGCTTCCTATGTGGGCTGCGGGATCTGGCAATCAAGGCTGGTTCCGTAGTGCCAATAGAACAAGCTTCCCCTGTAGGACTGTGGGTTTTCGGTAACTCCGGCCGGCTCGCGGGCTAGCAATTTTTATTTCATGTGGACCTTCTGCTGGCTATCTGAGTTCCAGCAGCATTAGCTGTTTCTTTAGAAGACAATCTTGAATAGGTCCCCCTGGTTCCAGTACCGTCAGCTGGTTCCAGGTAGAGCCTTTGGCTTATGTACCTCCTTCTAGGTATCCGAGTTCCACCAATGTCTGGTGGTCCTTGGTAGTACTTTCTGGCACGGGTACCTCCTGCTTAGTAACCGAGTTCCAGTACCGTCAGCTGGTCCTCGGTAGTTCCATTGGCTCTTGCACCTTCTGCTACCCATCCGGGTTCCAGTACCGTCAGCTGGTTCTCGGTAGTGTCTTTTGCTCTTGTACCTTCTGCTCCATATCCGGGTTCCAGTACCGTCAGCTGGTTCTGGGCAGAGCCTTTGGCATAGGTGCCTCCTTCTGGGTATCCGAGTTCCACCAACGTCTGGTGGTCCTTGATAGTGCTTTCTGGCACAGGTACCTCCTGCTTAGTAACCGGGTTCCAGTACCGTTAGCTGGTCCTCGATAGTTCCATTGGCTCTTCTACCTTCGGCTACCCATCTGGGTTCCAGTACCATCAGCTGGTTCTCGGCAGTGTCTTTGGCTCTTGTACCTTCTGCTCCCCATCTGGGTTCCAGTACCATCAGCAGGTTCCGGGCAGAGCCTTTGGCATAGGTGCCTCCTTCTGGGTATCTGAGTTCCACCAATGTCTGGTGGTCCTTGATAAAGCTTTCTGGCATGGGTACCTCCTGCTTAGTAACCGGGTTCCAGTACCGTCAGCTGGTCCTCGGTAGTTCCATTGGCTCTTGCACCTTCTGCTACCCATCCGGGTTCCAGTACCGTCAGCTGGTTCTCGGCAGTGTCTTTTGCTCTTGTACCTTCTGCTCCGTATCCTGGTTCCAGTACCGTCAGCTGGTTCTGGGCAGAGCCTTTGGCATAGGTGCCTCCTTCTGGGTATCCGAGTTCCACCAACGTCTGGTGGTCCTTGATAGTGCTTTCTGGCACAGGTACCTCCTGCTTAGTAACCGGGTTCCAGTACCGTTAGCTGGTCCTCGATAGTTCCATTGGCTCTTCTACCTTCGGCTACCCATCTGGGTTCCAGTACCATCAGCTGGTTCTCGGCAGTGTCTTTGGCTTTTGTACCTTCTGCTCCCCATCTGGGTTCCAGTACCATCAGCAGGTTCCGGGCAGAGCCTTTGGCATAGGTGCCTCCTTCTGGGTATCTGAGTTCCACCAATGTCTGGTGGTCCTTGATAGTGCTTTCTGGCACGGGTACCTCCTGCTTAGTAACCGGGTTCCAGTACTGTCAGCTGGTCCTCGGTTGTTCCATTGGCTCTTATACCTTCGGGTAGCCGTCCGGGTTCCAGTACCATCAGCTTGTTCTCGGCAGTTCCTCACCTTCTTGTACCTTCTGCTACATTTCCAAGTTCAAGCTTTTGGAAATGGTTTTTGCTAATCACTCTGGATCTCTCTGACAATAACCCTAAAGACGACGACCCTGAAGACCACCCCAAAGAAGACGACGACCCCGGAGACGACGACCCTGGAGACGATGACCCTGAAGACCACCCCGAAGAAGACGATGACCCAGAGAAGACGACCCTGGAGATGACGACCCTGGAGACGACGACCCTGAAGGCCACCTCGAAGAAGACCAAGAAGCAGAAGAACAAGAAGCTGCAGAACAAAAAGCAGAAGAACATTAAGCATAAGACTAAAAATCAGAGCAAAATACATTATCTAAATTATAAGCAGAAGAAGACTAAGCAGTGCATGGGGGTGAGTCCGTTCCTCCTCATGCTGCCCCTGGAAAAACCTGCTGCTGCAGGCCAAACTGAACACGAACAAATCCCGTTGTAAATCTTTTGTGACAGGCAGAACGGAAGGTGTAATTTTCAAACTTTTATCGATGACAACTACAGAAATGCCTGTCACAAATAAGAATATGATGAAGAAGAAGAATATGAAGAAGATGAAGAAGTAGAATATGAAGAAGAATAGTAGTTGAATAAAAGAATATGAAGAATGTAAAAAAAAGAATAATAGGAAGAAGGTAAAGAAGAAGATGAATAAGGTGAAGAAGAAGTTGATGAAAAAGATGCTGCTGCTGAGGATGATGAAGAAGAAAGTGTGGGAGAGGTAAAAAAGAAGGTGAAGAGCATGGAGGTAGTGAAACATAAATATCTGACAAAATATAAAAAATCATAGTCAATATCTTTGTAACTCCGAACGTTTAAAAAAAATTTAATTCCTGCTATTCCATTTGATTGGGCTAAACCTCTATGCCTTTAATGTCTCCTCCACCTCCCCCAATACATCCTACATTATTCTTAGATGTTTTCCTTCATGTAGAATTAACCTACAAGGAAAGAAAGGGTTTATTTTAATTCCGATATTTTTGTCCCATTGACTTGCATTGGTATCAGGTATCGGTATCCGATATTTTTGGGATATCGGCCGATCCAATCCGATACCGATATTTGCGAATATCGGAAGGTATCGCTCAACACTAATGATGAACATTCTGAGGCTATCAAGAACTTGCAGACAAATTATAACATCACTAAAATACAGGCTGATAAGGGTGGGTGTGTAGTTGTTCTTGACACTGCTTTTATGGTAAATTAGTATGGGCTATTCTAAGAGATACCGCTAAGTACAAATCACTCAAGTATGATCCCACTATGTCATTCAAATGTGAACTGTCTCTTTACATCAATGATGACTTAAGATTAGGGGTTATGACTGATCACCCCATTACTTCGATTTTTCACAGACTTTCAAAAGTCCATGCAAGGACATTTTTCCACCTCCCTTCCATCCTATAATCTCAGGCATAAGATTCTCTTAATAAACACATTAGCCAGTGGCAAGATGAACACCTTCAACCTCTCATTCCCCTTACTCCAGTGTATTTGAGGGATACCTCTTCAGTCCTTAAATCTTTGAATACATTTCAGTGGCAACAAAATTTTCTTTTCATTACATGTGACATTATAAATCTTTATTTTTAATTTTTTTATGTTTGAGTCAGAATATTTTTTGCAGACACTAGTTGCCCAGTTGGTTGCACATTTCCCCGTACTTAGCTATATTTTTTATGTCATGTGGAAGATATTTTTTCTTTTTTCTTATATAAATCCCTTTTTTTCATACATAATTTGGTATGGAAGATATGTGGACGATGTTCTAATGGTATAGAGAGAGGATTCCATACATTTTCTTGATTTCACTAGGTATTTGAATACCAACCAATGAAATTTGCATTTTATATGTGGTACCCCTTCAATCTAAGCTCCCTTTTCAGACGTGTTACTCATTGGAAATAATACCACATGCAGAGTTGACACTTCCCTTAATAGAAAGGATACTTTGGGGAATGCAATTCTGCTATCCACTTGCTCACACCCCAAGAACACTATTCAGGCCATTCCTAGGGATGAATTTATTAGAGCGAGATGCATTTGTTCAAGCAATGACAGTTTTTTTGGCTGAGAGTTCCATTATCAACCAAAGATCTTTTATAGTGGCTACAAAGACAAAAAATGTCAAATACGTCTGCAGACAGGTTGCTAGCCTACCACGTTCTAGTTTACTACCAGAGAAACAATGCTTTTGAATCTACAACGCCAGTAACATTTTTAACATCTTACTGCCCCCAATATAAGGATATAAAAAAAAAATCACCCTTAAATATTTCCATATTGTGAACCAAGACAATACCTTATGAACCATCATTAAAGGGGGCTGCAGATGTGTAGCCAAAAGGGGTCGTACAATAGGGAATATCATGTCTCCCAGTCTATCACGCCTACCTGAATCTGCCTCCTCTTGGTTGTCTGTAAAAGGGTTTTACAGTTGCTCTGGGAGCAGATGCACTGTGTGTAATTATGCTATAAACAAAAAAAAATCTTTTTTTCAGGACATAATAAGAAATATTACATCAAGCCATTCATTAATAGTGAATCGGTTCACATAATATATTGTATAGAATGTTGAGCTTGTAAAGTTTTCTACATAGGTTATACTGCTAGAAAACTTAAGAAAAGGATATCGGAACACATAGCCAATATTATCGGGAACAACCAGGGTTATACAGTAGCAGCAAAACATTTTTCTGCCATTCATAAAGCTGATCTATCTAACTTTCCCTTTTTTGGCATTGAAAAATTAACCTGTTCTGCCAGGGGTGGCAACAGGGAGAAGCAATTGGTGCTACACGAAGTGTACTAGATCCTGACACTGGATGCTAAATATCTCAATGGGATGAATTATAAAAATGACTTACTTTACATTTATTAACTTTAATTTCCCTTAATATTTTAATCCGGTGTCAGGATCCAGCATGCAGGTACCATTTGCTGCCTTCCACTAAATTAGTATGAACTAGCAAAGTTTTACCTCAAGTTGTTTTTTTTTTTGTGTGTCAGTCCAATATTATCTTTTGTGTACAATATGATAATTGCAAGAGTTCAGGATTTTCTTATGTAATTAGTGATATTAAAAGTGAAAGTAAAACATCAAAAGTTTTTTTTTAAAATGCAATTGAATCAGTATTGCCAGGGCAAGCCATCAGGGCATTACTGTCCTGATTGGCATATGGGGCTCGATGAGCACAGGGGGCCTGCATCGGGCCCCCTCATTTCTACTCACTGTGCACCAGCGGCAGGATTCTGCTGATGCAGTGACTGAACCTGTGTCTTTGACACAGGTTCAGTTAAACTCTAATGCCGTGTGGGCCCACATGTCTCCATAGCTAAAAGCCGCCAGCCAATCGGAGGCTGGCAGCTGACATCAGCTCGCACGTCACCGTTGTATGACAACATTGTCATTGATCGGCGAGTCTGTGCTTGAAATGCCTGGAAGGAATATGACTGCTGGACTGTGGCCAGGTAAGGAGAAAGGTTTTTTATTCGGTTACCCATGACAGCACCAATGAGAGAGGGGATTCGCCCTTCAGGAACAGGAAACCTACAGATACAAAAGTGCGGCACTTCTCCCATGCATCAGTTGTTTTCTTGTTCCTGAAGAGGATAGTGTTCCTACAGATACCTGGAGAAGGATTCATCAAGATCCCAGGCCTGGCCGGTCTGTTTAGGTAATGGGGGTCCCCTGCCTCAGCTGGTGTGGGGTCCCTGGAAGCGCCACGGTGGGTCCGGGGAGGATTCCGCAGCAGTGAGCGGGCAGGTGGAGCGGTGTCCAGGGGATTACTGACTCCGGAGGACCAGCACCGGAAGGTAAGTATTCCCCCTAATGGTCCCGATGGCTCCTGGCATGCGCTCTCCAGCATGCTGTGGCGTCTTCTGGGTCTGCCGGTGTCGGGGGGGTGCCAAGTGGCGTGGCGTGCCAGAGGCGGGTCGGAGGCTCGGCTGGTGACATCTCTGGGCAGTCCTCTAACGCGGTGTCATTGGAAGTCGCGGTGGTGACGTGTCGGGGTGAGGCCTAAGGACGTGACCCAAGCCCCTTTTGAGCAGCAGGAGGGCCAGCAGCTGCGGCAGACTATGGAGAGGCCCCGTACAGTCCAACAAAAGACCTGGAAAGCAGGTAATAACCGGGCAAGTGGTCAGTCTAGCCGCAGGAGCTTCAGTCTGGCTTCGCCTTTCCCTCCTTATCTCTGTTACCTCTAGTGGTGAGGAAAATCAGAAAGTACAAAGCAAGAGTAATAGTGATCGCCCCCTTTTGGCCCAGGAGAGCATGGTTCTCATGTCTCAGGACCATGTCTGTGTCCATGGGTGCTGCTGGAGGTTTCAGATCTCCTCTCCCAGTCTACCATCCACAGGTGGCGGGCCTCCATCTGACGGTGTGGAGTTTGAAAGGACGTTACTGAGGGATAGAGGCTTTTCCCCAACCTTGATAAATACCCTTCTTAAAAGTAGAAAGGAGATTACAACCAGGATCTATGCTAGGACCTAGAAAAGATTTTTACATACCACAGTGTTTAGAGCCGGGGAGGGGGTTCCAATAGCTCAAATCTTGGAGTTTCTTCAGAAAGGTCTGGACATGGGTCTTTCCACCAGTACCCTTAAGGTACAAGTGTCAGCCCTGGGGGCCCAATTTAGTTGCGATATCGCTAGTAACTACTGGGTCAGCAGGTTTATTAAAGCAGTAGGCAGGTCCAGGCCAATACGTAGAGAAAGGTTTATGCCTTGGGATTTAAACTTAGTACTCACGGTCATGACGGAAGCCCCTTTTGAGCCTATTTCATCGGCTTCTGTGAAGATACTCTCCCTTAAGGTAGTTATTCTGGTGGCATTAACATCAGCGTGGAGGGTGAGTGACATGCAGGCATTTTCTAGACTCCCACCATATACACAGTTCCAAGATGATTAGGGTAGTACAGTCAGATCCAGCCTACTTGCCTAAGGTAGCTTACAGTTTTCACAGGTCACAGGAAACAGACCTTCCTTCTTTCCTCCCAACCCTACTAACCAGAAAGAAAGGAAGCTCCATACTCTGGATGTCAGGAGATGTCTTCTAGAGTACCTGTTGGTCACTGATTTTTGGAAGAGGGACAATACCTTGTTTGTCTCATTTCAAGGTGCCAGGAAGGGTCTTAGGGTGTCAAAGAGCACATTGGCTAGGTGGATTAAGGAGGCTATTTCTGCAGCGTATACATCCAGTGGCAGGCCGGCACCAGAGAAGATGAGGGCGCATTCCATCCAATGGAAGCCTTGTGGGCAGAGAGGTCGGAAGTCTCCATTGATCAAATATGTAAGGCAGCCACTTGGTCTTCTCCATCCACCTTTTACAATCATTACAATCAGGTTAGACTTTGGTGCTGCGGTATAACGGTACTGCAGGCTGTGATCCCTCCCTAAGTAGTTATTACTCCTTTGTAATTCTTTCATTGGTGCTGTCATGGGCAACCGAATAAAGTCATAGTTACTTACAGTTAATGGTATTTTTCGGAGCCCATGACAGCACCCTTAGATTACCTCCCTTTTTTCACATTGGGTGTGCACTTTTTCCTCTTTTAAGGTTCACTTGTGTGAAATAGTTAGTCGTTAGAGTATTGTATAATTTGCCATTAACCATGGTGGTCCTCTCGAGCTCTGTAATCCAACTAATGCGTGGGAGAGGTGCCGCCCTTTTGTATCTGTAGGTTTCCTGTTCCTGAAGGGTGGAACCCCTCTCTCATTGGTGCTGTCATGGGCTCCGAAAAATACCGTTAACGATAAGTAACTAAGACTTTTAATTTTTATTGAAAGTGGCAAGCCACAATATGTTTCGACGTCAGGATAGAGAAACATGTACCATGTGTCTCCATCCTGCCCCATGATCCTGCACCATGTAACATGGGACAGTATGTAGACACATGGGGCAGGATCATGGGGCAGGATGGGGACATGGGGCAGGATGGAGACATGAGGCAGGATGGAGACATGAGGCAGGATGGAGACATGGGGCAGGATGGAAACACATGGTGCAGGATGGAGAAATGGTGCAGGATGGAGACATGGGGCAGGATGGAGACATGGGGCAGGATGGAGACGTGGGGCAGGATGGAGTCATGATGTAAGATGGAGACAGATAGGGCAAGATGGAGACGGGGTAGGATGGAAACAGATGGGGCAAGATGGAGACAGATGGGGTAGGATGGAGACAGATGGGGCAGGATGGAGACATATGGTGCAGGAACATGGGGCAGGAAGGAGACACGGTGCAAGATGGAGAGAGATGGTGCAGGATCATGGGGCAGGATGGAGAAAGATGGGGCAGGAACATCTGGCAGGATGGAGAAAGATGGAGCAGGATGGAGACAGATGGTGAAGGATCATGGGGCAGAATGGAGACAGATGGGGCAGGCACATAGAGCTGGATGGAGTCAGATGGGGAAGGATGGAGACAGATGGTGTAGGATCATGGGGCAGGATGGAGACAGATGGGGCAGGATTGAGACCCATGGTGCAGGATCATGGGGCAGGATGAAGACATGGGACAGGATGGAGAGAGATGGTGCAGGATCATGGGGCAGGATAGAGACATGGGACAGGATGGAGACAGATGGGGCAGGAACATGGGGCAGGATGGAGTCAGATGGGGAAGGATGGAGACAGAAGATGCAGGATCATGGGGCAGTATGGAGACAGATGGGGCAGGATGGAGACAGATGGGACAGGATCATGGGGCAGGATGGAGATATGGGGCAAGATGGAGACACATGGTGCAGGATGGATACAATGGAGACAGATGGGGCAAGATGTCAGGACTCTGAACATTTTTTACCTTTTGTGCATTACTGCCCTTTTCCAACATGGCGTCTTTGGTCTCATGTGCACTTGTCTTCCTGCTATAAAACTCCACTCCAGCCTTCAGTCTGTGCTAGATTATTCTGCTTTGCATCCAGCTCCTGATTACTCCCTGGCCTTGCACCTGCACCTGCTCCTGTGAACCGGTGTTGGAGATCCTGCCACTCTGCTCTGAGTTCCTGCTGCATACACCAGTGTTCAGTAATCCTCCTTCATCTGCTGCTCGTGTTACTTCCATCTGCATTTGCTGGACATGTAAGCTGTTTCTGCTCTGCAAAACCTGAGACTATTAACCAGGCCTCCCTGGTTGAGCTAAGATATGATTTGAACTGCCTAATAGCATATCTATCTGTGTCTGGACTAAGTCAAGGATCTATTTGTGTCAAGTTTCCTCAAGAATAACTGTGCTTCATAGACTTTGTGTTTGTTTGCATCTACCTCTGAAGTTTCCTATTGACTGCTAAGCTGCGTTTATTATTTGCACCAAGTGTTGTGGACTTGAGTTTCTCTCTGTACCTGCTTGAATCACCGTGTGATAATATAAACTTTACCACTTATAAAACTGTGTCCTGTTGTCTTGTTCCACGCAAAGAGTCTCCTGAATTATCCCCTATAATTATTACAGGATAATCTAGCCATCAAAAAAAAAGGAGACTGCTGGAACAATGACTGCAGAGAGCAGATTAGAGCAGTTTTTTTCCCATAATTAGATCACTGCAGAAAGATGTGGAAGGTCTGCAAAAGAAGTTTGGAAGCTTTGAACACAATCAACAGGTGTTTGGACAAACTTTGCAGGACTTAAGCAATCGCATGGCAGCCCAGGAAAACAAACTTGCTGGCATAGAGTCCCAGTATGGACGGGCTCTTCAGGACATAAGCACGCAAATAGCTGCACAAGTGACTTTACCCTCTGGGCAACCGCCACCAGCTAGCCCACCTAAGTTGCCCCCATTCAGATTTAATGGTGATCGCGACAAATTTCGTGGCTTTGTGAATCAATGTATGCTATATTTTGATGTGCATGCTGACCGTTTTCCTACTGATAGATCCAAAGTATTGTGTGTAATAATGCTACTGACCTCACGAGCGCTCGCCTGGGCGAATCCGATGATTGAGTCTCGTGACCCACGGTTAAATGACTTGGATGATTTCTTGGCCGCTATGGCATTAATGTTTGATGACCCTAATCGCCGTGCAACTGCTGAATCTGCTTTGTTGTCTTTACGCCAGGCTAAACGTTCTATTATTGAGTATGCCACTGAATTCAGGAGATTGGCGGTAGATACCAATTGGGACAGTTATGCACAATTGCCTATTTTTAAAAGGGGTCTGTCTAGTATTATAAAAGATGAACTAGCTCGCTCAGAGTCACCACAAGAACTAGAGACATTTATACAGCATTGTGTGCGCATAGACATTCGCCTTACTGAGCGTAGGCAGGAGAAATTTGCTGCATATAACCATATTTCTAACTTTTCCCTTCCTTCCAAAGAGCCTGCAGGTAAAACATCTCAGGAAGTGGAGGAGGTGCCCTTGCAAATTGATTCCGTTCAGAGACGCGAGATCAATGAGCGCCGGGAGCATCGCCTTCATGAAAGTCTATGTTTCTACTGCGGCCAGTCTGACCACTTCTTGATCAATTGTACTAAGTGTCCTAGACGGCCTAACAAGGTGCTAGCAGCAATAGGGGAGTATGACAACTGTGATGATGAATCTGACATCTCTGAATGTAGCCTACCTTTAAACGCTGTATTCCATTCACTTTCTATGACTTCACCCTCCAAGGAGCTGAAGGAGAAGAACTCTGACTGTTCTCTCCCTATTAAGATCCTGTGTTCAGGAAAGTGGATTTCCAGTTCAGCTATGATTGACTCTGGTAGAGGTGCCAATTTCATTGATATCGCATTTGCCAAGGAACATGGCATTAAAATTCAGCAAAGAGCCTCTCCAATTACCATGGAAACAGTGGATGGGTCACCTTTAATCTCTGGGCCTGTGGATCAGGAGACCATACCCCTTGAAATATTGTTGGAGCTTAATCATCAGGAGCAACTTTCTTTCTTGCTAATTTCTTCTCATTTTCCTGTGATTTTAGGCATTCCTTTGTTGCATTCTCAGAACCCAATTATCAACTGGGAGACAAAGGAGATTATCTTTCCAACAAAGAGCAACTCAGCGTTAACAGAAGCTGTCCCTGAGTCCACGGCTACGGAACCACATGTACAGGTATATTCTTTACCTCCAGCATATAAAGAGTTCTCTGACCTCTGTGACAAGAAGAATGCAGATCAACTTCCTCCACACAGGCATTATGACTGTTCCATTGAGTTGCTTCCTGGGGCAGATATTCCTTTTGGTCAGATATACCCTTTGGCGGCACCTGAGCTTCAAGCCTTAAAGGAGTATATTGATGAAAATCTGGCCAAAGGCTTCATACGTCCTTCTTCCTCACCAGCAGGGGAACCCTTTTTTTGTAAAGAAGAAGGATGGGACCCTGAGACCCTGTGTTGACTATTGGGAACTCAATAAGGTAACCATACGAAACCGTTACCCTTTGCCTCTGATTCCTGAATTACTGGACAGAGTCCGCCATGCTAAGGTGTTCTCTAAGCTGGATCTTCGTGGGGCTTATAATTTGGTGCGTATTCGTCCAGGGGATGAGTGGAAGACAGTATTCAGATGCCGGTATGGACACTTTTAATCTCTTGTGATGCCCTTTGGGCTTTGTAACGCCCCTGCAGCATTTCAACACCTTGTTAATGACATCTTAAGAGATTTGTTGGACCAGTTTGTGGTGATCTATTTGGACGATATACTAATCTTTTCTGACTCTCTACAGGAACATAAAGAACATGTCAAATCTGTTTTGACGTCTGAAAGAGAACCAACTGTATATCAAGCCTGAGAAATGCGAGTTCCATCGTTCTGAGATACAGTTCTTGGGTTATATCATCTCTCCCCAGGGGCTGAATATGGAATCTGGTAAGATTCAAGCTATCCTTGACTGGCCGGCATCCAAGAACGTTAAGCAGGTCCAACGTTTTATTGGTTTTGCAAATTTCTACAGACGCTTCATTCGAAATTTTTCTGATATTGTCCGTCCCATTACTTCCTTGAAAAAGAAGGAAAAGCACTTTAAGTGGTCATCACAGGCTCAAGAAGCTTTTGATTGGCTGAAGATCTGTTTCACATCAGCACTGCTGTTGATACACCCAGATCCAACACATCCTTTCATTGTGGAGGTGGACGCTTCTGATAATGCTTTGGGGGCTATTCTCTCCCAAAGAACTGGAGAGAAGGGTCTGCTACATCCTTGTGCTTTCTTTTCCCATAGACTAACCTCAGCAGAGAAGAACCACGACGTGGGAGACAAGGAATTGCTGGCTATTATTGCGGCTTTCAAAGAATGGAGGCATCATCTGCAAGGAGCTGCACAACAGATCATAGTGCTAACTGACCATCGCAATCTAGAGTTCCTTAGATCCGCTAGATGTCTTTCTCCTCGTCAGGCTCATTGGAACTTATTATTAAATCAATTTAACTTTGTTATCTCGTACCGTCCAGGTTCTCGTAATGGGAAGGCTGATGCTTTATCCCGAATCCATGCTGCGGATTCCGTACCTGGAGCCCCGTCCAAGACCATTCTATCTGATGCCAATTTCATCGGAGTTATCCTCGATCAGGACTTGTGGAAGGAGTGCATGGAGGCCTATGAAGGTGATGTATTTCTGGCCAACCCACCTGTGGATATTAATCTTGTCTTTAAGGGTGGCATGTGGTTCAGAGATCAACGTATCTACATCCCAGAGGTCGTCCGTCTGCAGATCCTCAAGTTGGTACATGACTCCAAGTTGGCTGGTCACAGGGGGGTACAGAAGACACAAGAGTTCCTGAGCCGATTCTTCTGGTGGCCAACTTGTCTGAAGGATACCAAGTACTATGTTCTCTCTTGCGAGGTATGTGCTCATTACAAGACTCCTCATGTGGCACCTACGGGTCTTCTACAACCATTACCTGTTCCATCCCGCCCTTGGGGGTCTATATCAATGGACTTTATTGTGGAGCTGCCTAAATCAGGGGGCATGAATACAATCATGGTGGTAGTTGATCGCCTGACTAAAGCTGCTCATTTTGTTCCGTGCACCGGCCTCCCCTCTGCTAAAGATACAGTGAACTTGGTTATACAGAATGTCTTTCGGTTGCATGGGGTGCCGGATGAGATCATCTCTGACCGTGGAGTACAGTTCACTTCAAGATTCCGGAAGGGGTTTTGCTCTGCACTCAATATTAATGTCTGTTTCTCTTCTGCTTACCATCCCCAGACAAATGGTCAGAGTGAGCGTACCAACCAGACGCTGGAACAATATCTAAGATGCTATGTCAGCCATCTCCAGGATGATTGGTTGGAGTTGTTGCCGTTAGCTGAATTTTCATATAATAATTCTCAGAGCACCTCCACTAAATTTAAACCTTTCTTTGCCAATCTGGGTTATCATCCGTGTATTTTACCTAGGTCTCCAATTAATTCTCCAGTTCCAGCAGTGGAGGAAAGGCTGACTGCGATGAGACAAAATCTGGAGGTTCTGAAGGAATCCCTGACCACGGCTCAAGAACGTTATAGTAGATCGGCTGATAGATTCCGTAAACCTGCACCCATGTTCAAGGTAGGAGATTCCGTGTGGTTAGCAACTAAGAATCTGAAGTTGAATGTTCCTTCACAAAAACTAGGACAGAAATTCATTGGCCCTTTCAAGATCAACGGTATTGTGAGCTCTGTAGCCTGCCGGCTGAAGCTACCTAGGACAATGAAGGTACACCCAGTTTTTCATGTATCTTTACTAAAGCCTGTATCTCCTAATACCTTCCAGGGACGTGTTGTGCCACCTCCGCAGCCTGTGGTGATTGATGGGCAAGAACAATTCGTGGTGGAGGAAATTATTGATTCCAGGATTCGCAGGAATCGGCTCCAATATCTGATAAGATGGCAGGGATATCCCCCTGAGGAAGACTCTTGGGAACCTGTGGAAAACATCAATGCCCAACAGAAGATTTCTCATTTTCATCAGAGATTCCCTGAGAAACCAGGTCCAGGATCGTCCTGAGGCCGCTTCTAAGGAGGGAGTAATGTCAGGGCTCTGAACATTTTTTACCTTTTGTGCATTACTGCCCTTTTCCAACATGGCGTCTTTGGTCTCATGTGCACTTGTCTTCCTGCTATAAAACTCCACCCCAGCCTTCAGTCTGTGCTAGATTATTCTGCTTTGCATCCAGCTCCTGATTACTCCCTGGCCTTGCACCTGCACCTGCACCTGCTCCTGTGAACCGGTGTTGGAGATCCTGCCACTCTGCTCTGAGTTCCTGCTGCATACACCAGTGTTCAGTAATCCTCCTTCATCTGCTGCTCGTGTTACTTCCATCTGCATTTGCTGGACATGTAAGCTGTTTCTGCTCTGCAAAACCTGAGGCTATTAACCAGGCCTCCCTGGTTGAGCTAAGATATGATTTGAACTGCCTAATAGCATATCTATCTGTGTCTGGACTAAGTCAAGGATCTATTTGTGTCAAGTTTCCTCAAGAATAACTGTGCTTCATAGACTTTGTGTTTGTTTGCATCTACCTCTGAAGTTTCCTATTGACTGCTAAGCTGCGTTTGTTATTTGCACCAAGTGTTGTGGACTTGAGTTTCTCTCTGCACCTGCTTGAATCACCGTGTGATAATATAAACTTTACCACTTATAAAACTGTGTCCTGTTGTCTTGTTCCACGCAAAGAGTCTCCTGAATTATCCCCTATAATTATTACACAAGATCATGGGACAGATGGGGCAGGATCATGGAACAGATGGGACAGGATCAAGGGACAGATGGGGCCAGATCATGGGACAGATGGGGCAGGATCATGGGATGGATGGGGCAGGATGGAGACAGATGGGGCAGGATGGGACATCACATGGGGCAGGATGGATACTCATGAGGGAGGGATGGGAGATCATATGGCTGCAGCCATAAATGAGACACACGGGGGCCAGGATGTGGATATTATTTGCATAGGGGCTAATTAAGGAACATTATTACCACAGTGATGTATTTATTTTATTTTTTGAGGATACTGTTTTAAATGGGGTGGTCCTGTTACTGTGCAGAGCAACACTATGTCGCCTTTTTTCTTCGCCTGGTGTAGTGTAGAAGTTGGGGAAAAATAAGTAATGTGCTCTGCAAGTGGTGATTTAGATAACTGTTATTTTCTGCAGAGACGAGCCCTGGCTGGGAGAAGTGATGGCGGTCTTTGCTGGATGAAGATGAAAAGCGAAGAGACGTCGCTGGTGAGTAAGTGTGTTACCTGTACACTGACACTTTGCACTGCATTCTATATAATAATAATAATCTTTATTTTTTATATAGCGCTAACATATTCCACAGCGCTTTACAGTTTTGCACACATTATCATCACTGTCCCCAATGGGGCTCACAATCTAAATTCCCTATCAGTATGTCTTTGGAGTGTGGGAGGAAACCGGAGTGCCCAGAGGAAACCCACACAAACACGGGGAGAACATACATATACAGAGGTCCTGTGTACAATGTCACCAGTGATCACTGTATTACCAGTACACTGACACTGTATACAGAGCTCCTGTGTATAATGTCATTGATCACTGTATAACCTGTACAATGTATACAGAGCTCATGTGTATAATGTCACTGTTGATCATTGTATTACCTGTACACTGATACTGTACACAGATCTAGTGTATATAATGTCACTGCTGATCACTGTATACGGACACTGCATATTAAGTACAGATCTCCTGTGTATGATGGCACTTATGGTGATATTAGTGTTATTTTTTTTAATTAATGATCAGTATTGTAGTATTTGGTCGCTATGTTGGGGTAATATGTGGTCTGGCCATGGTGTGGCTGTATTTGTTCCTTGTATGTGGTATTATAGGTCACTATATGGTGGTAATATGGTGTCTGGTTATAGTGTGGTGGTATTTGTCCCTTGTATGTGATATTATTGGTCATTTTAAAAATTGAAAAATAAATAAAAATATACCTAAGTTGTATTGCATAGTTTAACAAATGTTTAATAAGTTATAGTAGAGTTGGGCCCGGCCAAAAGAGTCTACTTTGTCGTGGTGGCAGATTAAAAAATCTTTTGGCCAAAACAAAAGCTGCAGGCTATGTATGTGATCTGGTGTTGGCAACTGTTAATGTGTGGTTGGTGAGAAGTGGAGTTTTTCCAAGAGAGAGCGGTGGGACTGCAGACAGTTCGAGGTGGTGACAGAGCTGGGGTGGAGCTTGGGCGGAGTCTCAAGGGGGGCCCCGAAATTCTTATTAGCAGCCCTGAGTAATGCCCTCCCCACTCCTGAAACTACTTATATGCATGTGGGTTATGGAAAAAAAGGGTAGATTAATGATTGCTTGTTGTAGATTAATGATTTGCTTTGTTGCAAAAAAAAATCCACTTTGGAAGTGGTGTGCCAGTGGGTCTGGAAGTACTTCGGGTGTAACATTGCATGCCTTTCATCTCCATTTTTAGCCTAACTCCACCCTCCACAAGGTTGTCAAAATATCGGAATCTGGTGTCAGAATTCAGTATGTAGGCAACACTTGCTTTCTTTAATTCAATTAGTATGAAAAAGTAAAATTTTGCCTTGTCTTTTTGCACTTAGGTTTTCTTTCGTTTCATCTAGATATTTGAAATGTTGCTATTTGCTATTACCCGTATGCACGTACACACACACAGCATTAATGGGGTTAACTGCATTGAAAACCACAGTTTCTTTTGAAGCAAACACACCTGATGGTTATTCTGATTACTAGTATGCACAATAGTGGTTGGTTTAATTATCATTATTATTATTTATTTATTTAAATAGCGCCATTGATTCCATGGTGCTGTACATGAGAATGGGTTACATACAAGTTACAGTAAACAGACTAACAAAAACAGACTGATACAGAGGAGAGAGGACCCTGCCCTTGCTGGCTTACATTCTACAGGATGGTGGGGATGGAGACAGTAGGTTGTGGGGTTGCATCAGCTCCCGTATTGGTGAGGCGATAGCTCCGATAGGGGAGTCATTGCAGGCTGTAAGCTTTCTTGAAGAGGTGGATTTTCAGGATCTGTCTGAAGGATCCGAATGTGGTTGATAGTCAGACGTGTTGGGGCACAGAATTCCAGAGGATGGGGGATATTCGGGAGAAGTCTTGGAGGTGATTAGGTGAGGAGCGAATAAGTGTGGAGGAGAGAAGGCGGTCTTGGGGATGTTTAATGCATTTTTATACACCTTGTGATTACCTCAATATTATATCTGTTGACTAAGGGCGTCCCAGTATGCAAGAAATTAGTCCGACCATGAGGTTTCTTCTTTTTTAACCATGTTTTAACTTTTTTCAATAAAAGTTATTTGATTTTACCTGGACGGTTGTGCTGAAAAACTAATTATTTCTAAAAGTCCTTCAAGTTGCAATTAACAGCAGGTATGGCACCCGACAGAGGCTATTTTCACTGCAATGGATCGTCTCACATTTGCAGCGTGACAAGCTCCCCACAGCCTCCTCTTGTTATGGCTAGCGGAACGCACCAAATAAATAGAGATGTTTTTATTGATATTGGTGCGTTCGCAGCCCGGGGTCCACCGTGCAGGAGTACCTGCTGCTAGCAACGGCGGCACGATATGGCGGTATGGACTAACTCAGTTACTTCACCGAGTAGTCGTGAAAGAAAAGCACTGTGCCCTGTTAGGCTTCACAGAGGCACAGGCTAACTGCCCACACAGAGAGCAGTCAGTGGTCACGCATGCACACAAAACTCCTCGCCGGAGGTGCCAGCATTCTAGGGGCTTATTTCAGCCGGGTCCCTGAACACATTCAAACACAAACTCCTTGCCAGGGGTGCCAGCATTCTAAGGGCTTATTTCAGCCGGGTCCCTGAACACATACTCTCGTGACCACACTGGCGCAAAGCACTTAACAAAGAACAATTCTAGCGCATGGCCGTGCGGTCATGCGAACCTTAAATAGCTGCAGCACGTACAGGACCTTCCTAGAAGGACCAATGAGAAGCTACACCAGAGCGTGAGCACATACAGGACCTTCCTGAAGGAGCCAATGACCTTAGCTGCAGTATCAGATCATGTGACCCTCGATCTCCACTGAGAGATCTTACTCTGGGCATGCTCAGAACGAGCAAAGCAGGACTTAGACCCAGAAGCGTCTGCTCACTGCTGCCCAGCACCGACTTCAATGGCAGAAGCAGGAAAGGCAGCAGTAACTCTTAGCACAGAGTCAGACTGAGCGAGACGCTGGGACCTACGTCTCGGCTGAGCAGGCTCCGATGCGGCAGGAGAAGAATGGAAGACCGCTGCGGAGATGGACCGAGATTACCCCTGTGCAGAGGAGGGAACTCGACCCCTAACACCTCTCCTCTACCTTTCATGTGTTCAGTAGAATGATATGCTTTATTAAAAATCACTATCTTGGTCTCATCTGTCCACAAGATGCTTTCTCAGAAGGATTTTGGCTTGCTCAAGCACATTTTGGCAAACTGCAGTCTAGTTTTTTAATATCTCTGAATCAGTAGTGGGGTCCCCCCGGGTCTCCTACTATAGTTTTTAATTTTTATCAAATGTCGATGGATAGATTGAGCTGACACTGATGCATCCTTAGCGTGCAGAACAGCTTGAATTTCTTAAGAACTTCATTGGGGCTGCTTATACACCATCTTGACTATCCTGCACCCTTCTATATCACAACCTTTCATCAATTTTTCTCTGCCGTCAACGTCCAGGGAGATTAGCAGTGCCATGGGTTGATAACGTATTGATTATACTACTCACAATGTTCAAAGGAATATCAAGCTCTCTGGAGATGGACTCGTAGTCATGAGATTGGTGATACTTTTTAACAATTTCAGTTCTCAAATCCTTTTGACAGTTTACTTCTCTTTCTGTTCTCCATGCTCCCAAAGTGCTCCCCTTTTTATCTGGTTTCAGGTGTGATTTTAATATTGCCCACACCTGTTATTTGCCACAGGTGAGTTTGAACGAGCATCACATACTTGAAACAAAGTTGTTTACCCACAATTTTGGAAAAGTGCCAACATTTTGTCCAGCCCATTTTTGTTTTTCAGTTGTTTCAATACACATAAAGAAAATAAACACGTGTAATTGCAATAATTTTATGGGAGAAATAGTTAATTTTCTAGACCAATGTGTCAAGTAATTTTTTTATATTGTTTTCTAAGGTATTCCTGAATAACAAAGTGGTTGATATATTGCAATTATGAGTGAAGCAATGACGTACCTCTAAACATACAGTTAACAAAAACTTGTCATAGTCCTGCGGAGAATTACGAAGTATATAGCTTCCGCTAATGCCTCCATTTAGTTTCAGCTTGTTGATGGCAAACTCTGAGCTAGAAAGAAATTTTTTTTATTGTAAATAGTAGAAGAAATAATTTTAATATACACTTATTGATAAGAAATGATACCGTAAGTTTATTAAGTTTTCAATTTCACGAACAATTTCAGTACACTATATGTACCATATGTAAAAACAAATTGAATTAAAACATACGAAGTAGAGCGGAGTGCATGGATAAGTTTCAAGAATTGTTTTAAAAAGATTTAAAAACTCTAAAAGACGATTATGATCGGAGTACAAAGAAGAAAAAAATCCAAAACAATCTCACTTATAAGCAACGGAAAGCTCTGCATGAACTAAAAGAAATGAAGAATACAATAATTAAGAAAAGTGACAAGGGGGGTATGATAGTCGCAATGAATGATAGTGACTATAAAAACAAGATGTATGAACTTCTCTCTGATAATATCACTTATGAGAAATTGAGAAAAAATCCAACTAAGGAATATAATGAGAAATTTGTAAACATTATTGAGGAAGGTCTTAGCTTGGGAGTCCTTGATAAAAAGCAAGCAGATTATCTATATGTGCAGTCTCCTAGATTACCCATTATGTATGGCCTCCCTAAAGTTCACAAGAGTAGCGGGTTGCCGGCAATGAGACCAATAGTATCAGGTGTAGGTTCAATGACGGAACATTTGTGTGAGTGGATAGACTCATTTATTCAACCTATGGTCACTAAAATGCCGGGTTACATTAAGGACTCAAGAGAAGTATTAAGAACTTTCTCAAATAAAATATGGAAAGAGGATTTCACGTGGCTGTGTTGTGATGTCATGTCATTGTACACGTGTATACCTCACGACTTGGCCATGAGAGCTTTGCAATATCATTTAGTCAGTTTTGGTCAATATTCACAGGATTTGATTGATTTTGTGTTACAGGTCAATTTTTTCTAATTAAGCACAATGTTTTCTCTTTTGATGATGTCATATATGCTCAGAAGGTGGGCGTTCCCATGGGGGCTAAATATTCTCCATCTTTAGCAAATTTAACCATGGCTTTTTGGGAGCAAAAATTTCTCTATTCTGTTGATAATCCATTTATGGGGCATCCAGTTTGGTATGGCAGATACATCGATGACACCCTCATCATTTTGGGGGGAGGGGGGCGCTGTGTCTGCCATACCAAAATTTGTCGATTACATAAATTCAAATGATTTTGGCATCAGATTCACCCATAAGTTGGACACATGTCACATATCTTTTCTGGATTTGGAACTGTGTGGCGTTGTTGATGAAATCATCATCAGCAAAACGCATGCTAAACCTATTAGTGGGAGCACAGTGTTACATGCTAAAAGTAGTCACCCTGCACATACAATAAAGTCTATACCTGTGGGGGAATATACTAGACATAAAATAAATTGCAGTAGGGAAGAGGATAGATTAAAGGAGTTTGAGTGCACGCAAATACCGAAAGTGGTCATTAAAAAGAGCTGTGAATATAGTAGACAGTAAAAATAGAGATAATTTGTCAGTGCCCAATCTCTCAAGTAAAGAAAAGAGAAGGAATAGAAAGGATAAACCTTTTATGTGCTTACAATTTAGTCCCCAATTTAATCAGATTAGGATCATCATCACTAAGAGGCTACCTATATTATATGAGGGTGAAATACTGACTGACATTCTGAAGGATGGTGTTAATATAGTGACTAGAAGAGCACCCACCATTAGCAATATTATCTCTCCTAGTTTATTTATATCGAAACCTAAATCCAGCACATGGTTGGAGTGCAAAGGCTTTTTTAAATGCGGTACCTCTGCGTGTAGTACCTGTGCGCATATTCAATTGGGTAGTAGTTTTACTGACTCAGACAAATCTAATAGTTTTAATATTAAAAACTTTATTAATTGCCACACTAAAAATGTGGTATATAAAATTGATTGTCTAAATTGTCAGGTTTCTTATGTAGGGTGCACCACGAGGAAGTTGAAGACAAGGGTTTCTAAACATCTGAGAGATATTAACAACTATAACATCGCCAATAGAAACATCTCAATGGTAACGAAACATTTTGTTACTTGTCACAGTGGAGATACTACGGCTATGAAAATCCATGGTATAGAACAGGTTAAAAATCAGAGTCGTGGAGGTGATGTTAGGAGATGCCTTCTCACAAGAGAGGCGTATTGGATTTACAATTTAAAAACCAGATTCCCCATGGGTTTAAAATAAAGGGAGCACTAAAATCCCACATCCTAGATATCACTGAATGAAATATTCCAGTTGTAAATCTTTATTCATTACATAGTGGAATATGTTGAGAACAGTAAAAATCTAAAAATTCTCGACGTAAATAACTAATATCCCACGGAGGTCTGGAGTTGGAATGATGCTCAAAATAAAAGTGTAAAATGAAGTTACAGACTGATCCAACTTCAGTGGCAATGCCTCAAGACAAGGAAATGATGTTCAGTAGTGTGTGTGGCCTCCACGTGCCTGTATGACCTCCCTACAATGCCTTGGCATGCTCCTCATGAGGCGGCAGATGGTCTCCTGAGGGATCTCCTCCCAGACCTGGACTAAAGCATCCGCCAACTCCTGGACAGTCTGTGGTGCAATGTGACGTTGGTGGGTGGTGCGAGACATGATGCCCCAGATGTGTTCAATCGCATTCAGGTCTGGGGAATGGGCGGGCCAGTCCATAGCTTCGATGCCTTCATCTTGCAGGAACTGCTAACACACTCCAGCCACATAAGGTCTGGCATTGTCCTGCATTAGGAGGAACCCAGGGCCAACTGCACCAGCATATGGTCTCACAAGGGGTCGGAGGATCTCATCTCGGTACCTAATGACAGTCAGGCTACCTCTGGCGAACACATGGAGGGCTGTGCGGCCCTCCGAGGAAATGCCACCCCACACCTTTACTGACCTACTGCCAAACCAGTCATGCTGAAGGATGTTGCAGGCAGCAGATCGCTCTCCATGGTGTCTCCAGACTCTGTCACGTCTGTCACATGTGCTCAGTGTAAACCTGCTTTCATCTGTGAAGAGAACAGGGCGCCAGTGGTGAATTTGCCACTCCTTGTGTTCTGTGGCAAATGCCAAGTGTCCTGCAAGGTGTTAGGCTGTGAGCACAACCCCCATCTGTGGACATCGGGCACTCAGACAATTGGTTTCTAACCGTTTGTGCAGACACATGTGCAGCGCCCCCAGAGTCCTGGTCGTTGCAGTACTGTCGCTCCGCCGCTAAGGGGAGTAATGGTATGTCTGATGGCACTAAAGGAGTTCACCTGACCAGGTATCACAGACACACATTACACTTCACACTCTGGCCACCAGGGGGAGTGGTTCTATCTAGTAGGCCACTCCTCACACTTTGGTAAAACTGGGGGTTGGACAGGAAGTTGGGGAGAAAGTAGCTGGGAAGAGCTCGGGAGAGGACCTGTCAGGGCTGGGATCCTGGCAGAGTACTAGAAAGGGACAAATCGTTACGGAGTTGTGCCTGTGCCTTACAGCGGCAGACTCCTAAGAAAGGACAAGAATCGAGGTTTATTGTGAAGAGTGAGAAACGGGAATACTGCAAAAAGGAGATAATACCAGAAGGAGTTGTGCCTCAAGAATAGCAACATCCTTCTGAGGCGCGTAGCCGGTGGCCGGAACGCCGAGAAAGTAAGAGACTTCACGCATTACTTTAAACTACGGCCGGGCAGTTAACTATAGGTTGGATGTCTCACCATTACACCTAACAAAGACAACAGAGGCAAACTGTGGGAGAGAGGCGTCCCTAGGGTCCCTATAAAATAGCTCCAGGCCTACCCCGTCATACGGGTGCATCCTACCCATATCATCTGGGGGACGAAGAGAGAGAAAGAACAGAAACATACACGACAGTTGTGAGGACTATCCCGTGGTGCTCAGCAGGGAGGTACTACAACACACAGGCGCTAGAAGGTAGACATTGATTTCCACCTGCAAAGGGAACTCTGGATGTGCCTTCGGACCGGCCGGTCTCAGAAGCCCTGTTAACAGTACTCTGGATTGAAGACCCTGAAGCTTTCAGTGAAGAGGTAAAGAGACTGCAACCCTGTGTCCTCGTTATTCACCGCGAACCGCACTACGCACCACCACCATCACATCTTGTATTGGACGCCCCTTAGCAGGGTCACGGACCAGGTCTAGCCACCGTGACAACCCCAGAACTGAGACAGAGAGGCCCGGTACCGAGTACTCCGTGGCCCTGCGTCTGGGGGCACTCCAAACTTGGCGTCACGAACAGGATCTACTTAGGCCTGAAGAATCAGGTCATGTGTGCCTTGGAACTGTGATTTATTGTGCTTGAACCGTGATTTATTGCAAAGACTGTGTGTTGCTATTTGCCGCCAAAATCCGCCATCGCCGCACACGAAGGGAGGAGCCATAGCTTCGTGGGCGGAGCTGGTCAAAAAGAGCACGAAACTAGAAGACGCGGTAAAGCGACGATCCCGGAAGAGGAACACCAACTTCCAGCAGGTTAGCAGGGGGAAGGAGTGGCCATGTCTGAGTCGGGGGGAGCAGAGGCGGCGGTCGCAGCCGTAGACCCAGAGGCATCTTCGACCCCCGCAGTAGACGCAGCCGCGGGCCTTGTACCACAGCCGGTTGCTGCAGAGCTCGCTGCCCCTACCCGCCAGCCGGGGGCTGCTGCAGCTACAATAGCCTTCATGCCCTTCTCCATGCTGTACCTACCTGGAGCAGCCTGGCTCCCACGATACTCTGGAGAGTCACATACATTAACTGACTTTAAAGAGGGGATCTGCAGCCTGCTCGAGTTCTATCCCTTGACAGAGCCTCAGAAAGTTCATATGATAACAGGCCAACTCTTTGGGGCGGCTCTGAGAGAAGTGAAGTCCTGGCCCACCGCGGATAAGGGAACTGCACAGCAGGTCTTTGCAAAGCTTAAAGCTACCTTTGACACCCGCACCGCTACAGAAATTAAGTTGACTTTCTATGGGTGCAAGCAGAGGCCGCAGGATAGCTTACGGGACTATGCCCTTAACCTCCAGGAGGCACTGCGGGCCATCAAGCAGAGTGACCCCGACAGCATGCAAGATGAAGATAAACTCCTGAAGGAGCGGTTCATTGAGGGGCTCCTGTGCAGCCACCAAAGGGGTCAACTGCACTTCCTGGCCATGCAGAATCCAGACCTGACTTTTGCGCAATTCAAGGATAAAGCCATACAGGCGCTACAAGAGAGACAGCCCAGCCGTGCAGTGCCTCCCAGGCGTCCCGCTCTCATATACCACCAGGAGGTGGCGCCGGATGCCCCAGTCGCCGCCGAGGCCGATGCCCAGAGCCTATAGGACGATTCCCCCTCAGGACTCCGCCTCCAGGTGCAGGAGCTGACCAAGAGTGTTGCTGCCCTAGCCCGGACCATGCAGTCCCTACAGGAGGCCCCCAAGGAGAAGATCCAGCTGGCCTCCAGACCAGAGGATGTCCCCTGGATGCGACAGAGGAGGACTCCACCGACCAGAGGCAGGGACGACGATCGCTTCCATCGGGACGGACGACCTATCTGCCGCCACTGCCACCAGGTGGGCCACCTTGCCAGGTACTGTCCTTTAAACGAGCAACCCCTGGGGCAAAGGGCCAACCCCCAGGAGTAGGACGATCAGGCCCGCAGCATTGGAGAGCAAAATACATTGGAGGGTGACCAGTTCTTCCTGTTGTGATCGACGGTATCCCCATGAACGCTCTACTGGACACCGGTTCTCAGGTGACGACTATGCCTTACGTGCTTTATAGATGGTATTGGGAGGACACCGATATTACTCGTGGCCCCGATGACGATTTCACCATAATAGCCAGTAATGGTCAGCCATTGCCACAAGTGGGGTATAAAGAGGTCACCATCAAAGTGGGGCGGGTGGAATTGAAGGCCCAAGAAATTGTAATTGTTGATATTGACCGCCGTGAGTGTAATCCCATGATGACCATTGGTACTAATGTTATAGAGAATTGTCTTGCAGAAGTTATTGTCCTATTACAACAGGTCTCATAAACAGCTGGCTACAGTGAACAACGTGTCCTGCAAAAAGAGATCAGGGCCCTAATGCAAAGACAGCAGGTGGAGCTGACAGGTGGTGAAATTGGTCGTGTCACAGTGAGTGATTCAAACCCCATTGCGATACCCCCCAGGAGTGAAATGTTAATATGGTGTCGGGCAGCCATAGGCCTCAGGGGTAAAGACTATCAGGCCCTGGTAGAACCTGTATATTCGGATAACAGACCTACCCTCCTGACAGCCAGAGGGGTGGTTGACGTCCGCAAGGGGAGGGTGCCAGTACGTGTTCTCAATTGTGGGGAGGAAGAAGTCCAGCTAACCAAATATGCCACACTTGCCAAACTGTTTACTGTTAATAGTAGTGTGATAGAGGCACCTGGGCCCTTGGTCTTGTCCAATCCGGCAGAGAACAACGGTTCTGCAGGGCAACCGAAAGATTGGTGTCGGGAATTACACGTGGGCACTGACTCTACTCCACCTCACCAGAAACAGGGGGCCTACAGGGTGGTTCATGAGTACGAACGGGTCTTTAGCAAACACCCCCTAGATTTTGGGCAGGTGAAAGGGATCCAACATCATATCCTCACAGGGGATCATCGACCCATAAAAGAGAGATACTGTCCTGTACCCCCAGCTCATTATCAGTGTGCCAAAGACATGTTGCGAAAGATGAAGGAGGCTGGGGTAGTGAGGGACAGTTGTAGCCCCTGGGCAGCTCCATTAGTTCTCGTTAAGAAGAAAGATGGCACAATGAGAATGTGTGTGGATTATAGGCAGTTAAATCGCATTACACATAAAGATGCATACCCACTGCCCAGGATAGAGGAGTCACTGGCTGCGTTAAAATCTGCTAACTACTTCTCTACCTTGGATCTCACCAGTGGGTACTGGCAGGTTCCCGTAGCGGAGGCGGACAAGGAGAAGACGGCCTTCACGATGCCGATGGGTCTCTGTGAATTCAACTACATGCCCTTTGGACTGTGCAATGCCCCGGGGACGTTCCAGAGGATGATGGAGTGCTGTCTGGGGCACAAGAACTTTGAAACCATACTGCTGTATCTGGACGATGTCATTGTCTTCTCCAAGACCTATGAAGACCATCTGAAGCACCTGGCCGAGGTGTTTGAAACCCTGTCCAACTTTGGCTTGAAGGTGAAACCATCCAAATGCCACCTGCTGAAACCCAAAGTGCAGTATCTCGGCCATGTGGTGAGTGCTGAAGGAGTGGCCCCAGACCCCAACAAGGTTACGGTGATTAAGGACTGGCCGAAACCCAGCAACCTCCATGAAGTCCGGCAGTTCCTCGGGTTGGTAGGCTATTACAGGAGGTTCATCAAGGACTTCACCAAGAAGGCCACGCCATTGCAAGATCTGTTGGTGGGCCAATCCTAGAAGACCAAGGGGAAGAGCACCCCATTCGATTGGAACAAAGGAAGATGGCGCTGACGGGAGACGAGGTACTGGCCTACCCTGAGTATGATCAACCGTTTGTACTGTATATGGATGCCAGCAACGTAGGACTGGGAGCTGTGTTGTCCCAGGTCCAGAAAGACAAGGAGAGGGTAATCGCTTACGCCAGCAGGAAACTTCGTCCCACGGAAAGGAACCCTGACAACTACAGTTCCTTCAAGCTGGAATTCCTCACCATCGTGTGGGCAGTGACGGAGAGGTTCAAGCACTACCTGGCCTCAGCGAAATTCACCGTCTTCACGGATAAGAATCCACTAACGCACTTGGACACAGCAAAACTCGGGGCCTTGGAACAGCTGTGGATGGCCCGGCTGTCCAATTACGATTTCACCATCAAGTACCGGGCAGGACGCAAGAATGCGAATGCCGATGCCTTGTCCCGAATGCCTAATTTTCCAGAAACAGGGGAGGACCCGGAGGCACTTGAAGAAGTAGAACTGCCCGCTTTCCATCGCCCCAAGGCCACTCAATGCTCCCATCATGTGAAGAACAGGCACAAAAACAACCAGGAAGCCATGCTGAATCCCCTGCCCCACCACGGGTGGGCAGAGACCCAGGATGGTGACCCTGCGGTCCGTCGGGTGAAAGAGCTCCTGACGCAGGCAGGTTTTCATCCCGGCCCGGATGATCCACAAGAAACCCAACAGCTGTGGAAGGGGAGAAGCAAACTGTTTATTCACGATGGTAAGCTGTGCCGAAGGATTATCGACCCCCGCACCCATGAATTGGTATGGCAGATAGTGGTTCCAATGCAAGATGCACCCATGGTTCTGGGAGCGTACCACGATGGGGCTGGACGCTTCGGGTGGAGGAAGTTGGAGAGACTACTCCGAGGGAGATTCTATTGGATTGGCATGAAAAGAGCCATTGAGCAGTGGTGCCGGTAGTGTGGCCCGTGCAGCCTACGCCGGAAGGACCGTGACAGCCAACGGGCTCCCTTGCAGCCCATCATCACCAAACGGCCGCTAGAACTGGTCGCCCTAGACCACGTGAAGCTGACGCCTAGCCGGTCAGGCTATATCTATGCTCTCACCATAGTGGATCACTACTCCAGGTTCCTGGTGGTTGTACCTGTCAAGGATCTAACGGCCAGGACGGCCGCCAAAGCCTTCCTGCAGTACTTCTGTAGGCCCCATGGGTATCCGGAGAAGGTACTGACCGATCAGGGACCGGCATTTGAGGCGGAGGTGTTCCAGGAGTTCTGCCATCTCTAAGATGTGTAAGAAGATCAAAACCACACCGTACGATCCACAAACCAACGGGATGTGTGAAAAGATGAACCAAGTGGTGATCGACTTACTGAAGACCTTGCCTGTAGAAGAACGGAACTTGTGGCCAACAAAATTGCCCGACCTGGTAGACATGTACAACCACATCCCAGTGAACTCTACTAACTGCACTCCGGCGTACCTGATGCGAGGAAGGCCTAGCAAGTTGCCCGTTGATCTGGACATGGGGGCTCTAACCCCCGAAGACACCTCGCCAGATGCCGATTGGGATACAGAGAGGCAGCAAAGGTACCACAAAGTACAGGAGTGCGTGGAAAGAAGCCTCGCTCAGGCCAGGCAAAAACAGGAAAGGGACTACAACCAGCATGCTCCTGCGATTCCCTTGCCACCTGGTGAGCAAGTACTCAAGCGGAAGAGAAGGCTACACAAGCTTGAAGACCAATGGGAAGCGGAACCGTATACCATCCTGCCGTCCGATTTCGACAATACTAAAGTTTGTCTCATCAGCAAAGATGGGGGGGAAACCTCAACGACAATATCCAGAGACCACCTTAAGGTATGCCCTGACAAGTTGAGAGAGAAGGAAACAGATCCAAGAACCTCTCACCTGTAGAAGAGGAGAAGATGATACAGTCGTGGTACCTGTATTAACGTTTCGTCAACCGAACCCGCCTGAACTGAATGTGATGCCAGATCCCCCGGACCTGCCATCACCACAGACCCCTCCGGACGATGCCATGCCCACCGTCGGACTGGCGGAGCCTCCCTCTGTTATTGGCGAATCTGCCATACCCACTGTTGCTAGCAGCAGCTCTGAGAGATCCAGCATGTCAGTGTTACCCAGACTCACTAGAAGTGTAGCTAGAAGGCAGTGCACTACACCAGTGGTAGCAAGCATAGTGAGCCCTGCTAGGCCAATAGCAACCCCTACACTACAGAGGTCTACAAAGAATCAAACTCCCCTTCGCTACAAAACTTGGAGGTATTAACAAAAGTTGCTAATTGTGTTTGTGTAAATATCTTTGTTACAAGTTTAAAAATGGACAACGGGGCAATGGACAGTGAATTGCTCCAAAACTTTCAAAAGGGACCCCTTTGTTTACCCGGGGTCCCTGCTGTTTTAAAGTTACAACCACTGGACTGAGAGTCATAAACTGTGCATGACCAAACTTTTGCATCGTTCAAGAGTCCTCACCTCCTATAAAGGGAAGCACTGTTATTATTACTTGTTTATTGCATTTCAAAATTTGATATGTTTGTTGTTAGCATGTATTGTTGTTTTTCTTTTCCCAGTCCGGGAGTCCTGGATTTAACCGGGGGGGAGTGCAGTGCCCCAGAGTCCTGGTCGTTGCAGTACTGTGGCTCCACCGCTAAGGGGAGTAATGGTATGTCTGATGGCACTAAAGGAGTTCACCTGACCAGGTATCACAGACACACATTACACTTCACACTCCGGCCACCAGGGGGAGTGGTTCTATCTAGTAGGCCACTCCTCACACTTTGGTAAAACTGGGGGTTGGACAGGAAGTTGGGGAGAAAGTAGCTGGGAAGAGCTCGGGAGAGGACCTGTCAGGGCTGGGATCCTGGCAGAGTCCTAGAAAGGGACAAATCGTTACGGAGTTGTGCCTGTGCCTTACAGCGGCAGACTCCTAAGAAAGGACAAGAAGCAAGGTTTATTGTGAAGAGTGAGAAACGGGAATACAGCAAAAAGGAGATAATACCAGAAGGAGTCGTGCCTCAAGAATAGCAACATCCTTCTGAGGCGCGTAGCCGGTGACCAGAACGCCGAGAAAGTAAGAGACTCCACGCATTACTTTAAACTACGGCCGGGCAGTTAACTATAGGTTGGCTGTCTCACCATTACACCTAACGAAGACAACGGAGGCAAACTGTGGGAGAGGGGCGTCCCTAGGGTCCCTATAAAATAGCTCCAGGCCTACCCAGTCATACGGGTGCATCCTACCCATATCATCTGGGGGACGAAGAGAGAGAAAGAACAGAAACATATACGACAGTTGTGAGGACTATCCCGTGGTGCTCAGCAGGGAGGTACTACAACACACAGGCGCTAGAAGGTAGACACTGATTTCCACCTGCAAAGGGAACTCTGGATGTGCCTTCGGACCGGCCGGTCTCAGACAGCCCTGTTAACAGTACTCTGGATTGAGGACCCTGAAGTTTTCAGTGAAGAGGTAAAGAGACTGCAACCCTGTGTCCTCGTTATTCACCGCGAACCGCACTACGCACCACCACCATCACATCTTGTATTGGACGCCCCTTAGCAGGGTCACGGACCAGGTCTAGCCACCGTGACAACCCCAGAACTGAGACAGAGAGGCCCGGTACCGAGTACTCCGCGGCCCTGCGTCTGGGAGCGCTCCACATGCACATTTGTGGCCTGCTGGAGGTCATTTTGCAGGGCTCTGGCAGTGCTCCTCCTGTTCCTCCTTGCACAAAGACTGAGGTAGCGGTCCTGCTGCTGGGTTGTTGCCCTCTTACGGCCCCCTCCAGGTCTCCTGGTGTACTGTTCTGTCTCCTGATAGCACCTTCAGTCTCTGGACACTACGATGACAGACACAGCAAACCTTCTTGAAACAGCTAGAATTGATGTGCCATCCTGGATGAGCTGCACTACCTGAGCCACTTGTGTGGGTTGTAGAGTCTGTCTCATGCTACCACAGGTGTGAAAGCACAACCCACATTCAAAAGTGACTAAAACATCAGCCAGAAATCATTGGTACTGAGATGTGGTCTGTGGTCCCCACCTGCAGAATTACTCCTTTATTGAGTGTGTCTTAATAATTGCCAATAATTTCCATCTGTTGTCTATTCCATTTGCACAACAGCATGTGAAATTGATTGTCAAACAGTGTTGCTTATAAGTGGACAGTTTGATTTCACAGAAGCTTTATTTACTTAGAGTTATATTCTGTTGTTTAAGTGTTCCCTTTATTGTTCCCTTTATGTGTAATAATGTTTTGTGTGCTTCTCAAGAACTTACAATGTTAATGTGTCAACCCTGTTGTCACATTTTTTGTGTCCTCATCAATTGACCTGCTACTATTGCTTTTTTATTATATGTAATTATTGCCTATTCATACATTTTGATCTTTATAACCAAAGTTACATTTTTAGCATAATAGGCTTTCATATGTTTGCATTCACCTCTGGGTTCAGATATTCCATCTCTTGTATTTGTGTTCATTTGTAAGGGGTGGCTGACACAGTAAGTAGGCCCAAATAAGTAAGTAGGCTAAAAGCAGTTCAAAATTGGTAACAGGACTAAACTGGTGGCATTGCTTTGTTCAGCGGAGGACAATTGTAAGGAGTGGCTGACACAGTAAGTAGGCCCAAATAAGTAAGTAGGCTAAATGCAGTTCAAAATTGGTAACAGGACTAAACTGGCGGCATTGCTTTGTTCAGTGGGCACACCCACCTGTCCAGGCAAACGGAACTCGCACGGGTGCTTGCGCCAGGCGGTGACCACGGCCCTGTGTGGGGAGTCAGCCCATTTAGGGAGGTATAAAAATGACCTATGGTGGACATTCAGCAGCTGCAAATGGAGGAATTGGAGAAGTCAGTAAGAGGAGGCCAAAAGCAAGACATTTTTCAGGCAAGCTATGTGTCAGCACGGGAAGGTGGGGCCAAATAATTTGAAATCCATGATTGGTTCATTGTAATGAAGGTTAGATCATCAACATTTCGGGTAGCCAGAAGTGTCAGTATTGAACCAGCAGCATTGAATACTCTTTCTGATAGCACACTAGCAGCAGGGCATGCAAGCTCCTGTAATGCATATTCTGCCAATTCAGGCCAGGTGTCCATTTTAGATGCCCAGTAATCAAAGGAGAATGACCTGTGAGGGAGAACATCGATAAGGGCGGAAAAGTAGTTCGTAACTAGGGTTGAGCGAAACGGATCGTTCATTTTCATAAGTCGCCGACTTTTGGCAAAGTCGGCGTCTCATGAAACCCGACCCAATCCCTGTGTGGGGTCGGCCATGCGGTACGCGACTTTTGCGCCAAAGTCGCGTTTCAATGACGCTAAAAGCGCCATTTCTCAGCCAATGAAGGTGGACGCAGAGTGTGGGCAGCGTGATGACATAGATCTCAGTCCCCACCATCTTAGAGAAGGGCATTGCAGTGATTGGCTTGCTTTCTGCGGTGTCACAGGGGCTATACTGCTGCTAATCTGAGCGTAGGGAGAGGTTGCTGCCGCTTCGTCAGAAGCAGGGAGAGCGTTAGGCAGGGTACATTCACCCCCAAACCACTTGTGCTGTAGCGATTTCCACTGTCCAACACCACCTTTTGTTGGCAGGGACAGTGGAGGCTAAATTTTTTTTTCCTCAGTGCTGTAGCTCATTGGGCTGCCCTAGAAGGCTCCCTGATAGCTGCGTTGCTGTGTGTGTACGCCGCTGTGCAAACCAACTGCTTTTTTCAAAGCACAAATCCTGTTGTTCCTTCCTTTCTGCACAGCTATCATGTTTGTTTGTCTACACTTTTGTGTGCAGCAGTCCTTTTTATAGCTGCCTGCCATACTTTTCTGAGATTACTGCAGGGAGATAAAGATTGGCAAGTCTGCCTCTGTGCCAGTGCTGTGTGTGGCATCTGTCTCTCATAGTGTGCCATAGAAAACCAGTGTGTAATACTGGGCCGTTTTGTTTTTTTTGTAAATTCTCCCTGAATAAAAATAAATAAATAGTGGGAGGTAAAGATTGGCAAGTCTGCCTCTGTGCCATTGCTGTGTGTGGCATCTGTCTCTCATAGTGTGCCACAGAAAACCAGTGTGTAATACTGGGCCATTTTTTTTTTTTGTAAATTATCCCTGAAAAAAAAAAAATAGTGGGAGATAAAGATTGGCAAGTCTGCCTCTGTGCCATTGCTGTGTGTGGCATCTGTCTCTCATAGTGTGCCACAGAAAACCAGTGTGTAATACTGGGCCATTTTTTTTTTGTAAATTCTCCCTAAAAAAAAAAATAAATAGTGGGAGATAAAGATTGGCAAGTCTGCCTCTGTGCCATTGCTGTGTGTGGCATCTGTCTCTCATTGTGTGCCACAGAAAACCAGTGTGTAATACTGGGCCATTTTTTTTTTTTGTAAATTCTCCCTGAATAAAAATAAATAAATAGTGGGAGATAAAGATTGGCAAGTCTGCCTCTGTGCTGTTGCTGTGTGTGACATCTGTCTCTCATTGTGTGCCACAGAAAACCAGTGTGTAATACTGGGCCATTTTTTTTTTTGTAAATTATCCCTGAATAAAAATAAATAGTGGGAGATAAAGATTGGCAAGTCTGCCTCTGTGCCATTGCTGTGTGTGGCATCTGTCTCTCACAGTGTGCCACAGAAAACCAGTGTGTAATACTGGGCCATTTTTTTTTGTAAATTATCCCTGAATAAAAATAAATAGTGGGAGATAAAGATTGGCAAGTCTGCCTCTGTGCCATTGCTGTGTGTGGCATCTGTCTCTCATAGTGTGCCACAGAAAACCAGTGTGTAATACTGGGCCATTTTTTTTTCTTTTTGTAAATTCTCCCTGAAAAAAAAAATAGTGGGAGATAAAGATTGGCAAGTCTACCTCTGTGCCATTGCTGTGTGTGGCATCTGTCTCTCATAGTGTGCCACAGAAAACCAGTGTGTAATACTGGGCCATTTTTTTTTTTTTGTAAATTATCCCTGAAAAAAAAAATAGTGGGAGATAAAGATTGGCAAGTCTGCCTCTGTGCCATTGCTGTGTGTGGCATCTGTCTCTCATAGTGTGCCACAGAAAACAAGTGTGTAATACTGGGCCATTTTTTTTTTGTAAATTCTCCCTAAAAAAAAAATAAATAGTGGGAGATAAAGATTGGCAAGTCTGCCTCTGTGCCATTGCTGTGTGTGGCATCTGTCTCTCATTGTGTGCCACAGAAAACCAGTGTGTAATACTGGGCCATTTTTTTTTTTTGTAAATTCTCCCTGAATAAAAATAAATAAATAGTGGGAGATAAAGATTGGCAAGTCTGCCTCTGTGCTGTTGCTGTGTGTGACATCTGTCTCTCATTGTGTGCCACAGAAAACCAGTGTGTAATACTGGGCCATTTTTTTTTGTAAATTATCCCTGAATAAAAATAAATAGTGGGAGATAAAGATTGGCAAGTCTGCCTCTGTGCCATTGCTGTGTGTGGCATCTGTCTCTCATAGTGTGCCACAGAAAACCAGTGTGTAATACTGGGCCATTTTTTTTTCTTTTTGTAAATTCTCCCTGAAAAAAAAAATAGTGGGAGATAAAGATTGGCAAGTCTTCCTCTGTGCCATTGCTGTGTGTGGCATCTGTCTCTCATAGTGTGCCACAGAAAACCAGTGTGTAATACTGGGCCATTTTTTTTTTTTTGTAAATTATCCCTGAAAAAAAAAAATAGTGGGAGATAAAGATTGGCAAGGCTGCCTCTGTGCCATTGCTGTGTGTGGCATCTGTCTCTCATAGTGTGCCACAGAAAACCAGTGTATAATACTGGGCTATTTTTTTTTTGTAAATTATCCCTGAATAAAAATAAACAAAAAGTGGGAGATAAAGATTGGCAAGTCTGCCTCTGTGCCATTGCTGTGTGTGGCATCTGTCTCTCATTGTGTGCCACAGAAAACCAGTGTGTAATACTGGGCCATTTTTTTTGTAAATTCTCCCTGAATAAAAATAAATAAATAGTGGGAGATAAAGATTGGCAAGTCTGCCTCTGTGCCATTGCTGTGTGTGGCATCTGTCTCTCATTGTGTGCCACAGAAAACCAGTGTGTAATACTGGGCCATTTTTTTTTTGTAAATTCTCCCTGAATAAA
Organism: Ranitomeya variabilis; assembly: GCF_051348905.1. Lineage (NCBI taxonomy): Eukaryota > Metazoa > Chordata > Amphibia > Anura > Dendrobatidae > Ranitomeya > Ranitomeya variabilis. The sequence continues at coordinate 511,192,694 of NC_135232.1, forward strand.
AATAAATAAATAGTGGGAGATAAAGATTGGCAAGTCTGCCTCTGTGCCATTGCTGTGTGTGGCATCTGTCTCTCATAGTGTGCCACAGAAAACCAGTGTGTAATACTGGGCCATTTTTTTTTGTAAATTATCCCTGAAAAAAAAAATAGTGGGAGATAAAGATTGGCAAGTCTGCCTCTGTGCCATTGCTGTGTGTGGCATCTGTCTCTCATAGTGTGCCACAGAAAACCAGTGTGTAATACTGGGCCTTTTTTTTTTTTTTTGTAAATTCTCCCTGAATAAAAATAAATAAATAGTGGGAGATAAAGATTGGCAAGTCTGCCTCTGTGCCATTGCTGTGTGTGGCATCTGTCTCTCACAGTGTGCCACAGAAAACCAGTGTGTAATACTGGGCCATTTTTTTTTTGTAAATTATCCCTGAATAAAAATAAATAGTGGGAGATAAAGATTGGCAAGTCTGCCTCTGTGCCATTGCTGTGTGTGGCATCTGTCTCTCATAGTGTGCCACAGAAAACCAGTGTGTAATACTGGGCCATTTTTTTTTCTTTTTGTAAATTTTCCCTGAAAAAAATAATAGTGGGAGATAAAGATTGGCAAGTCTACCTCTGTGCCATTGCTGTGTGTGGCATCTGTCTCTCATAGTGTGCCACAGAAAACCAGTGTGTAATACTGGGCCATTTTTTTTTTTTTTGTAAACTATCCCTGAAAAAAAAAATAGTGGGAGATAAAGATTGGCAAGTCTGCCTCTGTGCCATTGCTGTGTGTGGCATCTGTCTCTCATAGTGTGCCACAGAAAACCAGTGTGTAATACTGGGCCATTTTTTTTTTGTAAATTCTCCCTAAAAAAAAAATAAATAGTGGGAGATAAAGATTGGCAAGTCTGCCTCTGTGCCATTGCTGTGTGTGGCATCTGTCTCTCACAGTGTGCCACAGAAAACCAGTGTGTAATACTGGGCCATTTTTTTTTTGTAAATTATCCCTGAATAAAAATAAATAGTGGGAGATAAAGATTGGCAAGTCTGCCTCTGTGCCATTGCTGTGTGTGGCATCTGTCTCTCATAGTGTGCCACAGAAAACCAGTGTGTAATACTGGGCCATTTTTTTTTCTTTTTGTAAATTCTCCCTGAAAAAAAAAATAGTGGGAGATAAAGATTGGCAAGTCTACCTCTGTGCCATTGCTGTGTATGGCATCTGTCTCTCATAGTGTGCCACAGAAAACCAGTGTGTAATACTGGGCCATTTTTTTTTTTTGTAAATTATCCCTGAAAAAAAAAAATAGTGGGAGATAAAGATTGGCAAGTCTGCCTCTGTGCCATTGCTGTGTGTGGCATCTGTCTCTCATAGTGTGCCACAGAAAACCAGTGTGTAATACTGGGCCATTTTTTTTTGTAAATTCTCCCTAAAAAAATAAATAAATAGTGGGAGATAAAGATTGGCAAGTCTGCCTCTGTGCCATTGCTGTGTGTGGCATCTGTCTCTCATTGTGTGCCACAGAAAACCAGTGTGTAATACTGGGCCATTTTTTTTTTGTAAATTCTCCCTGAATAAAAATAAATAAATAGTGGGAGATAAAGATTGGCAAGTCTGCCTCTGTGCTGTTGCTGTGTGTGACATCTGTCTCTCATTGTGTGCCACAGAAAACCAGTGTGTAATACTGGGCCATTTTTTTTTTTGTAAATTATCCCTGAATAAAAATAAATAGTGGGAGATAAAGATTGGCAAGTCTGCCTCTGTGCCATTGCTGTGTGTGGCATCTGTCTCTCATAGTGTGCCACAGAAAACCAGTGTGTAATACTGGGCCATTTTTTTTTCTTTTTGTAAATTCTCCCTGAAAAAAAAAAATAGTGGGAGATAAAGATTGGCAAGTCTACCTCTGTGCCATTGCTGTGTGTGGCATCTGTCTCTCATAGTGTGCCACAGAAAACCAGTGTGTAATACTGGGCCATTTTTTTTTTTTTGTAAATTATCCCTGAAAAAAAAAAATAGTGGGAGATAAAGATTGGCAAGTCTGCCTCTGTGCCATTGCTGTGTGTGGCATCTGTCTCTCATAGTGTGCCACAGAAAACCAGTGTGTAATACTGGGCTATTTTTTTTTTGTAAATTATCCCTGAATAAAAATAAACAAAAAGTGGGAGATAAAGATTGGCAAGTCTGCCTCTGTGCCATTGCTGTGTGTGGCATCTGTCTCTCATTGTGTGCCACAGAAAACCAGTGTGTAATACTTGGCCATTTTTTTTGTAAATTCTCCCTGAATAAAAATAAATAAATAGTGGGAGATAAAGATTGGCAAGTCTGCCTCTGTGCCATTGCTGTGTGTGGCATCTGTCTCTCATTGTGTGCCACAGAAAACCAGTGTGTAATACTGGGCCATTTTTTTTTTTGTAAATTCTCCCTGAATAAAAATAAATAAATAGTGGGAGATAAAGATTGGCAAGTCTGCCTCTGTGCCATTGCTGTGTGTGGCATCTGTCTCTCATAGTGTGCCACAGAAAACCAGTGTGTAATACTGGGCCATTTTTTTTTTGTAAATTATCCCTGAAAAAAAAATAGTGGGAGATAAAGATTGGCAAGTCTGCCTCTGTGCCATTGCTGTGTGTGGCATCTGTCTCTCATAGTGTGCCACAGAAAACCAGTGTGTAATACTGGGCCTTTTTTTTTTTTTTGTAAATTCTCCCTGAATAAAAATAAATAAATAGTGGGAGATAAAGATTGGCAAGTCTGCCTCTGTGCCATTGCTGTGCGTGGCATCTGTTTCTCACAGTGTGCCACAGAAAACCAGTGTGTAATACTGGGCCATTTTTTTTTTGTAAATTATCCCTGAATAAAAATAAATAGTGGGAGATAAAGATTGGCAAGTCTGCCTCTGTGCCATTGCTGTGTGTGGCATCTGTCTCTCATAGTGTGCCACAGAAAACCAGTGTGTAATACTGGGCCATTTTTTTTTCTTTTTGTAAATTCTCCCTGAAAAAAAAAAATAGTGGGAGATAAAGATTGGCAAGTCTATGGGAGATAAAGATTGGCAAGTCTGCCTCTGTGCCATTGCTGTGTGTGGCATCTGTCTCTCATAGTGTGCCACAGAAAACCAGTGTGTAATACTGGGCCATTTTTTTTTTGTAAATTCTCCCTAAAAAAAAAAAAAAATAGTGGGAGATAAAGATTGGCAAGTCTGCCTCTGTGCCATTGCTGTGTGTGGCATCTGTCTCTCATTGTGTGCCACAGAAAACCAGTGTGTAATACTGGGCCATTTTTTTTTTTGTAAATTCTCCCTGAATAAAAATAAATAAATAGTGGGAGATAAAGATTGGCAAGTCTGCCTCTGTGCTGTTGCTGTGTGTGACATCTGTCTCTCATTGTGTGCCACAGAAAACCAGTGTGTAATACTGGGCCATTTTTTTTTTGTAAATTATCCCTGAATAAAAATAAATAGTGGGAGATAAAGATTGGCAAGTCTGCCTCTGTGCCATTGCTGTGTGTGGCATCTGTCTCTCATAGTGTGCCACAGAAAACCAGTGTGTAATACTGGGCCATTTTTTTTTCTTTTTGTAAATTCTCCCTGAAAAAAAAAATAGTGGGAGATAAAGATTGGCAAGTCTGCCTCTGTGCCATTGCTGTGTGTGGCATCTGTCTCTCATTGTGTGCCACAGAAAACCAGTGTGTAATACTTGGCCATTTTTTTTGTAAATTCTCCCTGAATAAAAATAAATAAATAGTGGGAGATAAAGATTGGCAAGTCTGCCTCTGTGCCATTGCTGTGTGTGGCATCTGTCTCTCATTGTGTGCCACAGAAAACCAGTGTGTAATACTGGGCCATTTTTTTTTTTGTAAATTCTCCCTGAATAAAAATAAATAAATAGTGGGAGATAAAGATTGGCAAGTCTGCCTCTGTGCCATTGCTGTGTGTGGCATCTGTCTCTCATAGTGTGCCACAGAAAACCAGTGTGTAATACTGGGCCATTTTTTTTTTGTAAATTATCCCTGAAAAAAAAATAGTGGGAGATAAAGATTGGCAAGTCTGCCTCTGTGCCATTGCTGTGTGTGGCATCTGTCTCTCATAGTGTGCCACAGAAAACCAGTGTGTAATACTGGGCCTTTTTTTTTTTTTTTGTAAATTCTCCCTGAATAAAAATAAATAAATAGTGGGAGATAAAGATTGGCAAGTCTGCCTCTGTGCCATTGCTGTGCGTGGCATCTGTTTCTCACAGTGTGCCACAGAAAACCAGTGTGTAATACTGGGCCATTTTTTTTTTGTAAATTATCCCTGAATAAAAATAAATAGTGGGAGATAAAGATTGGCAAGTCTGCCTCTGTGCCATTGCTGTGTGTGGCATCTGTCTCTCATAGTGTGCCACAGAAAACCAGTGTGTAATACTGGGCCATTTTTTTTTCTTTTTGTAAATTCTCCCTGAAAAAAAAAAATAGTGGGAGATAAAGATTGGCAAGTCTATGGGAGATAAAGATTGGCAAGTCTGCCTCTGTGCCATTGCTGTGTGTGGCATCTGTCTCTCATAGTGTGCCACAGAAAACCAGTGTGTAATACTGGGCCATATTTTTTTTTGTAAATTCTCCCTAAAAAAAAAAAAAAATAGTGGGAGATAAAGATTGGCAAGTCTGCCTCTGTGCCATTGCTGTGTGTGGCATCTGTCTCTCATTGTGTGCCACAGAAAACCAGTGTGTAATACTGGGCCATTTTTTTTTTTGTAAATTCTCCCTGAATAAAAATAAATAAATAGTGGGAGATAAAGATTGGCAAGTCTGCCTCTGTGCTGTTGCTGTGTGTGACATCTGTCTCTCATTGTGTGCCACAGAAAACCAGTGTGTAATACTGGGCCATTTTTTTTTTGTAAATTATCCCTGAATAAAAATAAATAGTGGGAGATAAAGATTGGCAAGTCTGCCTCTGTGCCATTGCTGTGTGTGGCATCTGTCTCTCATAGTGTGCCACAGAAAACCAGTGTGTAATACTGGGCCATTTTTTTTTCTTTTTGTAAATTCTCCCTGAAAAAAAAAATAGTGGGAGATAAAGATTGGCAAGTCTACCTCTGTGCCATTGCTGTGTGTGGCATCTGTCTCTCATAGTGTGCCACAGAAAACCAGTGTGTAATACTGGGCTATTTTTTTTTGTAAATTATCCCTGAATAAAAATAAACAAAAAGTGGGAGATAAAGATTGGCAAGTCTGCCTCTGTGCCATTGCTGTGTGTGGCATCTGTCTCTCATTGTGTGCCACAGAAAACCAGTGTGTAATACTTGGCCATTTTTTTTGTAAATTCTCCCTGAATAAAAATAAATAAATAGTGGGAGATAAAGATTGGCAAGTCTGCCTCTGTGCCATTGCTGTGTGTGGCATCTGTCTCTCATTGTGTGCCACAGAAAACCAGTGTGTAATACTGGGCCATTTTTTTTTTGTAAATTCTCCCTGAATAAAAATAAATAAATAGTGGGAGATAAAGATTGGCAAGTCTGCCTCTGTGCCATTGCTGTGTGTGGCATCTGTCTCTCATAGTGTGCCACAGAAAACCAGTGTGTAATACTGGGCCATTTTTTTTTTTTAAATTATCCCTGAAAAAAAAATAGTGGGAGATAAAGATTGGCAAGTCTGCCTCTGTGCCATTGCTGTGTGTGGCATCTGTCTCTCATAGTGTGCCACAGAAAACCAGTGTGTAATACTGGGCCTTTTTTTTTTTTTTTGTAAATTCTCCCTGAATAAAAATAAATAAATAGTGGGAGATAAAGATTGGCAAGTCTGCCTCTGTGCCATTGCTGTGCGTGGCATCTGTCTCTCACAGTGTGCCACAGAAAACCAGTGTGTAATACTGGGCCATTTTTTTTTTGTAAATTATCCCTGAATAAAAATAAATAGTGGGAGATAAAGATTGGCAAGTCTGCCTCTGTGCCATTGCTGTGTGTGGCATCTGTCTCTCATAGTGTGCCACAGAAAACCAGTGTGTAATACTGGGCCATTTTTTTTTCTTTTTGTAAATTCTCCCTGAAAAAAAAAAATAGTGGGAGATAAAGATTGGCAAGTCTATGGGAGATAAAGATTGGCAAGTCTGCCTCTGTGCCATTGCTGTGTGTGGCATCTGTCTCTCATAGTGTGCCACAGAAAACCAGTGTGTAATACTGGGCCATTTTTTTTTTGTAAATTCTCCCTAAAAAAAAAAAAAAAAATAGTGGGAGATAAAGATTGGCAAGTCTGCCTCTGTGCCATTGCTGTGTGTGGCATCTGTCTCTCATTGTGTGCCACAGAAAACCAGTGTGTAATACTGGGCCATTTTTTTTTTTGTAAATTCTCCCTGAATAAAAATAAATAAATAGTGGGAGATAAAGATTGGCAAGTCTGCCTCTGTGCTGTTGCTGTGTGTGACATCTGTCTCTCATTGTGTGCCACAGAAAACCAGTGTGTAATACTGGGCCATTTTTTTTTTGTAAATTATCCCTGAATAAAAATAAATAGTGGGAGATAAAGATTGGCAAGTCTGCCTCTGTGCCATTGCTGTGTGTGGCATCTGTCTCTCATAGTGTGCCACAGAAAACCAGTGTGTAATACTGGGCCATTTTTTTTTCTTTTTGTAAATTCTCCCTGAAAAAAAAAATAGTGGGAGATAAAGATTGGCAAGTCTACCTCTGTGCCATTGCTGTGTGTGGCATCTGTCTCTCATAGTGTGCCACAGAAAACCAGTGTGTAATACTGGGCTATTTTTTTTTTGTAAATTATCCCTGAATAAAAATAAACAAAAAGTGGGAGATAAAGATTGGCAAGTCTGCCTCTGTGCCATTGCTGTGTGTGGCATCTGTCTCTCATTGTGTGCCACAGAAAACCAGTGTGTAATACTGGGCCATTTTTTTTGTAAATTCTCCCTGAATAAAAATAAATAAATAGTGGGAGATAAAGATTGGCAAGTCTGCCTCTGTGCCATTGCTGTGTGTGGCATCTGTCTCTCATTGTGTGCCACAGAAAACCAGTGTGTAATACTGGGCCATTTTTTTTTTGTAAATTCTCCCTGAATAAAAATAAATAAATAGTGGGAGATAAAGATTGGCAAGTCTGCCTCTGTGCTGTTGCTGTGTGTGACATCTGTCTCTCATTGTGTGCCACAGAAAACCAGTGTGTAATACTGGGCCATTTTTTTTTTTGTAAATTATCCCTGAATAAAAATAAATAGTGGGAGATAAAGATTGGCAAGTCTGCCTCTGTGCCATTGCTGTGAGTGGCATCTGTCTCCCATAGTGTGCCACAGAAAACCAGTGTGTAATACTGGGCCATTTTTTTTTCTTTTTGTAAATTCTCCCTGAAAAAAAAAATAGTGGGAGATAAAGATTGGCAAGTCTACCTCTGTGCCATTGCTGTGTGTGGCATCTGTCTCTCATAGTGTGCCACAGAAAACCAGTGTGTAATACTGGGCTTTTTTTTTTTTGTAAATTATCCCTGAATAAAAATAAACAAAAAGTGGGAGATAAAGATTGGCAAGTCTGCCTCTGTGCCATTGCTGTGTGTGGCATCTGTCTCTCATAGTGTGCCACAGAAAACCAGTGTGTAATACTGGGCCATTTTTTTTTCTTTTTGTAAATTCTCCCTGAAAAAAAAAATAGTGGGAGATAAAGATTGGCAAGTCTTCCTCTGTGCCATTGCTGTGTGTGGCATCTGTCTCTCATAGTGTGCCACAGAAAACCAGTGTGTAATACTGGGCCATTTTTTTTTTTTGTAAATTATCCCTGAAAAAAAAAAATAGTGGGAGATAAAGATTGGCAAGGCTGCCTCTGTGCCATTGCTGTGTGTGGCATCTGTCTCTCATAGTGTGCCACAGAAAACCAGTGTGTAATACTGGGCTATTTTTTTTTTGTAAATTATCCCTGAATAAAAATAAACAAAAAGTGGGAGATAAAGATTGGCAAGTCTGCCTCTGTGCCATTGCTGTGTGTGGCATCTGTCTCTCATAGTGTGCCACAGAAAACCAGTGTGTAATACTGGGCCATTTTTTTTTCTTTTTGTAAATTCTCCCTGAAAAAAAAAATAGTGGGAGATAAAGATTGGCAAGTCTTCCTCTGTGCCATTGCTGTGTGTGGCATCTGTCTCTCATAGTGTGCCACAGAAAACCAGTGTGTAATACTGGGCCATTTTTTTTTTTTTTGTAAATTATCCCTGAAAAAAAAAAATAGTGGGAGATAAAGATTGGCAAGGCTGCCTCTGTGCCATTGCTGTGTGTGGCATCTGTCTCTCATAGTGTGCCACAGAAAACCAGTGTATAATACTGGGCTATTTTTTTTTTGTAAATTATCCCTGAATAAAAATAAACAAAAAGTGGGAGATAAAGATTGGCAAGTCTGCCTCTGTGCCATTGCTGTGTGTGGCATCTGTCTCTCATTGTGTGCCACAGAAAACCAGTGTGTAATACTGGGCCATTTTTTTTGTAAATTCTCCCTGAATAAAAATAAATAAATAGTGGGAGATAAAGATTGGCAAGTCTGCCTCTGTGCCATTGCTGTGTGTGGCATCTGTCTCTCATTGTGTGCCACAGAAAACCAGTGTGTAATACTGGGCCATTTTTTTTTTGTAAATTCTCCCTGAATAAAAATAAATAAATAGTGGGAGATAAAGATTGGCAAGTCTGCCTCTGTGCCATTGCTGTGTGTGGCATCTGTCTCTCATAGTGTGCCACAGAAAACCAGTGTGTAATACTGGGCCATTTTTTTTTTGTAAATTATCCCTGAAAAAAAAAATAGTGGGAGATAAAGATTGTCAAGTCTGCCTCTGTGCCATTGCTGTGTGTGGCATCTGTCTCTCATAGTGTGCCACAGAAAACCAGTGTGTAATACTGGGCCTTTTTTTTTTTTTTTGTAAATTCTCCCTGAATAAAAATAAATAAATAGTGGGAGATAAAGATTGGCAAGTCTGCCTCTGTGCCATTGCTGTGTGTGGCATCTGTCTCTCACAGTGTGCCACAGAAAACCAGTGTGTAATACTGGGCCATTTTTTTTTTGTAAATTATCCCTGAATAAAAATAAATAGTGGGAGATAAAGATTGGCAAGTCTGCCTCTGTGCCATTGCTGTGTGTGGCATCTGTCTCTCATAGTGTGCCACAGAAAACCAGTGTGTAATACTGGGCCATTTTTTTTTCTTTTTGTAAATTTTCCCTGAAAAAATAATAGTGGGAGATAAAGATTGGCAAGTCTACCTCTGTGCCATTGCTGTGTGTGGCATCTGTCTCTCATAGTGTGCCACAGAAAACCAGTGTGTAATACTGGGCCATTTTTTTTTTTTGTAAATTATCCCTGAAAAAAAAAATAGTGGGAGATAAAGATTGGCAAGTCTGCCTCTGTGCCATTGCTGTGTGTGGCATCTGTCTCTCATAGTGTGCCACAGAAAACCAGTGTGTAATACTGGGCCATTTTTTTTTGTAAATTCTCCCTAAAAAAAAAAATAAATAGTGGGAGATAAAGATTGGCAAGTCTGCCTCTGTGCCATTGCTGTGTGTGGCATCTGTCTCTCACAGTGTGCCACAGAAAACCAGTGTGTAATACTGGGCCATTTTTTTTTTGTAAATTATCCCTGAATAAAAATAAATAGTGGGAGATAAAGATTGGCAAGTCTGCCTCTGTGCCATTGCTGTGTGTGGCATCTGTCTCTCATTGTGTGCCACAGAAAACCAGTGTGTAATACTGGGCCATTTTTTTTTTTTGTAAATTCTCCCTGAATAAAAATAAATAAATAGTGGGAGATAAAGATTGGCAAGTCTGCCTCTGTGCTGTTGCTGTGTGTGACATCTGTCTCTCATTGTGTGCCACAGAAAACCAGTGTGTAATACTGGGCCATTTTTTTTTTGTAAATTATCCCTGAATAAAAATAAATAGTGGGAGATAAAGATTGGCAAGTCTGCCTCTGTGCCATTGCTGTGTGTGGCATCTGTCTCTCATAGTGTGCCACAGAAAACCAGTGTGTAATACTGGGCCATTTTTTTTTCTTTTTGTAAATTCTCCCTGAAAAAAAAAATAGTGGGAGATAAAGATTGGCAAGTCTACCTCTGTGCCATTGCTGTGTGTGGCATCTGTCTCTCATAGTGTGCCACAGAAAACCAGTGTGTAATACTGGGCTATTTTTTTTTTGTAAATTATCCCTGAATAAAAATAAACAAAAAGTGGGAGATAAAGATTGGCAAGTCTGCCTCTGTGCCATTGCTGTGTGTGGCATCTGTCTCTCATTGTGTGCCACAGAAAACCAGTGTGTAATACTGGGCCATTTTTTTTGTAAATTCTCCCTGAATAAAAATAAATAAATAGTGGGAGATAAAGATTGGCAAGTCTGCCTCTGTGCTGTTGCTGTGTGTGACATCTGTCTCTCATTGTGTGCCACAGAAAACCAGTGTGTAATACTGGGCCATTTTTTTTTTGTAAATTATCCCTGAATAAAAATAAATAGTGGGAGATAAAGATTGGCAAGTCTGCCTCTGTGCCATTGCTGTGTGTGGCATCTGTCTCTCATAGTGTGCCACAGAAAACCAGTGTGTAATACTGGGCCATTTTTTTTTCTTTTTGTAAATTCTCCCTGAAAAAAAAAATAGTGGGAGATAAAGATTGGCAAGTCTACCTCTGTGCCATTGCTGTGTGTGGCATCTGTCTCTCATAGTGTGCCACAGAAAACCAGTGTGTAATACTGGGCTATTTTTTTTTTGTAAATTATCCCTGAATAAAAATAAACAAAAAGTGGGAGATAAAGATTGGCAAGTCTGCCTCTGTGCCATTGCTGTGTGTGGCATCTGTCTCTCATTGTGTGCCACAGAAAACCAGTGTGTAATACTGGGCCATTTTTTTTGTAAATTCTCCCTGAATAAAAATAAATAAATAGTGGGAGATAAAGATTGGCAAGTCTGCCTCTGTGCCATTGCTGTGTGTGGCATCTGTCTCTCATTGTGTGCCACAGAAAACCAGTGTGTAATACTGGGCCATTTTTTTTTTGTAAATTCTCCCTGAATAAAAATAAATAAATAGTGGGAGATAAAGATTGGCAAGTCTGCCTCTGTGCTGTTGCTGTGTGTGACATCTGTCTCTCATTGTGTGCCACAGAAAACCAGTGTGTAATACTGGGCCATTTTTTTTTTTGTAAATTATCCCTGAATAAAAATAAATAGTGGGAGATAAAGATTGGCAAGTCTGCCTCTGTGCCATTGCTGTGAGTGGCATCTGTCTCCCATAGTGTGCCACAGAAAACCAGTGTGTAATACTGGGCCATTTTTTTTTCTTTTTGTAAATTCTCCCTGAAAAAAAAAATAGTGGGAGATAAAGATTGGCAAGTCTACCTCTGTGCCATTGCTGTGTGTGGCATCTGTCTCTCATAGTGTGCCACAGAAAACCAGTGTGTAATACTGGGCTTTTTTTTTTTTGTAAATTATCCCTGAATAAAAATAAACAAAAAGTGGGAGATAAAGATTGGCAAGTCTGCCTCTGTGCCATTGCTGTGTGTGGCATCTGTCTCTCATAGTGTGCCACAGAAAACCAGTGTGTAATACTGGGCCATTTTTTTTTCTTTTTGTAAATTCTCCCTGAAAAAAAAAATAGTGGGAGATAAAGATTGGCAAGTCTTCCTCTGTGCCATTGCTGTGTGTGGCATCTGTCTCTCATAGTGTGCCACAGAAAACCAGTGTGTAATACTGGGCCATTTTTTTTTTTTGTAAATTATCCCTGAAAAAAAAAAATAGTGGGAGATAAAGATTGGCAAGGCTGCCTCTGTGCCATTGCTGTGTGTGGCATCTGTCTCTCATAGTGTGCCACAGAAAACCAGTGTGTAATACTGGGCTATTTTTTTTTTGTAAATTATCCCTGAATAAAAATAAACAAAAAGTGGGAGATAAAGATTGGCAAGTCTGCCTCTGTGCCATTGCTGTGTGTGGCATCTGTCTCTCATAGTGTGCCACAGAAAACCAGTGTGTAATACTGGGCCATTTTTTTTTCTTTTTGTAAATTCTCCCTGAAAAAAAAAATAGTGGGAGATAAAGATTGGCAAGTCTTCCTCTGTGCCATTGCTGTGTGTGGCATCTGTCTCTCATAGTGTGCCACAGAAAACCAGTGTGTAATACTGGGCCATTTTTTTTTTTTTGTAAATTATCCCTGAAAAAAAAAAATAGTGGGAGATAAAGATTGGCAAGGCTGCCTCTGTGCCATTGCTGTGTGTGGCATCTGTCTCTCATAGTGTGCCACAGAAAACCAGTGTATAATACTGGGCTATTTTGTTTTTGTAAATTATCCCTGAATAAAAATAAACAAAAAGTGGGAGATAAAGATTGGCAAGTCTGCCTCTGTGCCATTGCTGTGTGTGGCATCTGTCTCTCATTGTGTGCCACAGAAAACCAGTGTGTAATACTGGGCCATTTTTTTTGTAAATTCTCCCTGAATAAAAATAAATAAATAGTGGGAGATAAAGATTGGCAAGTCTGCCTCTGTGCCATTGCTGTGTGTGGCATCTGTCTCTCATTGTGTGCCACAGAAAACCAGTGTGTAATACTGGGCCATTTTTTTTTTGTAAATTCTCCCTGAATAAAAATAAATAAATAGTGGGAGATAAAGATTGGCAAGTCTGCCTCTGTGCCATTGCTGTGTGTGGCATCTGTCTCTCATAGTGTGCCACAGAAAACCAGTGTGTAATACTGGGCCATTTTTTTTTTGTAAATTATCCCTGAAAAAAAAAATAGTGGGAGATAAAGATTGTCAAGTCTGCCTCTGTGCCATTGCTGTGTGTGGCATCTGTCTCTCATAGTGTGCCACAGAAAACCAGTGTGTAATACTGGGCCTTTTTTTTTTTTTTTGTAAATTCTCCCTGAATAAAAATAAATAAATAGTGGGAGATAAAGATTGGCAAGTCTGCCTCTGTGCCATTGCTGTGTGTGGCATCTGTCTCTCACAGTGTGCCACAGAAAACCAGTGTGTAATACTGGGCCATTTTTTTTTTGTAAATTATCCCTGAATAAAAATAAATAGTGGGAGATAAAGATTGGCAAGTCTGCCTCTGTGCCATTGCTGTGTGTGGCATCTGTCTCTCATAGTGTGCCACAGAAAACCAGTGTGTAATACTGGGCCATTTTTTTTTCTTTTTGTAAATTTTCCCTGAAAAAATAATAGTGGGAGATAAAGATTGGCAAGTCTACCTCTGTGCCATTGCTGTGTGTGGCATCTGTCTCTCATAGTGTGCCACAGAAAACCAGTGTGTAATACTGGGCCATTTTTTTTTTTTGTAAATTATCCCTGAAAAAAAAAATAGTGGGAGATAAAGATTGGCAAGTCTGCCTCTGTGCCATTGCTGTGTGTGGCATCTGTCTCTCATAGTGTGCCACAGAAAACCAGTGTGTAATACTGGGCCATTTTTTTTTTGTAAATTCTCCCTAAAAAAAAAAATAAATAGTGGGAGATAAAGATTGGCAAGTCTGCCTCTGTGCCATTGCTGTGTGTGGCATCTGTCTCTCACAGTGTGCCACAGAAAACCAGTGTGTAATACTGGGCCATTTTTTTTTTGTAAATTATCCCTGAATAAAAATAAATAGTGGGAGATAAAGATTGGCAAGTCTGCCTCTGTGCCATTGCTGTGTGTGGCATCTGTCTCTCATTGTGTGCCACAGAAAACCAGTGTGTAATACTGGGCCATTTTTTTTTTTTGTAAATTCTCCCTGAATAAAAATAAATAAATAGTGGGAGATAAAGATTGGCAAGTCTGCCTCTGTGCTGTTGCTGTGTGTGACATCTGTCTCTCATTGTGTGCCACAGAAAACCAGTGTGTAATACTGGGCCATTTTTTTTTTTGTAAATTATCCCTGAATAAAAATAAATAGTGGGAGATAAAGATTGGCAAGTCTGCCTCTGTGCCATTGCTGTGTGTGGCATCTGTCTCTCATAGTGTGCCACAGAAAACCAGTGTGTAATACTGGGCCATTTTTTTTTCTTTTTGTAAATTCTCCCTAAAAAAAAAATAGTGGGAGATAAAGATTGGCAAGTCTACCTCTGTGCCATTGCTGTGTGTGGCATCTGTCTCTCATAGTGTGCCACAGAAAACCAGTGTGTAATACTGGGCCATTTTTTTTTTTTTGTAAATTATCCCTGAAAAAAAAAATAGTGGGAGATAAAGATTGGCAAGTCTGCCTCTGTGCCATTGCTGTGTGTGGCATCTGTCTCTCATAGTGTGCCACAGAAAACCAGTGTGTAATACTGGGCTATTTTTTTTTTGTAAATTATCCCTGAATAAAAATAAACAAAAAGTGGGAGATAAAGATTGGCAAGTCTGCCTCTGTGCCATTGCTGTGTGTGGCATCTGTCTCTCATTGTGTGCCACAGAAAACCAGTGTGTAATACTTGGCCATTTTTTTTGTAAATTCTCCCTGAATAAAAATAAATAAATAGTGGGAGATAAAGATTGGCAAGTCTGCCTCTGTGCCATTGCTGTGTGTGGCATCTGTCTCTCATTGTGTGCCACAGAAAACCAGTGTGTAATACTGGGCCATTTTTTTTTTTGTAAATTCTCCCTGAATAAAAATAAATAAATAGTGGGAGATAAAGATTGGCAAGTCTGCCTCTGTGCCATTGCTGTGTGTGGCATCTGTCTCTCATAGTGTGCCACAGAAAACCAGTGTGTAATACTGGGCCATTTTTTTTTGTAAATTATCCCTGAAAAAAAAATAGTGGGAGATAAAGATTGGCAAGTCTGCCTCTGTGCCATTGCTGTGTGTGGCATCTGTCTCTCATAGTGTGCCACAGAAAACCAGTGTGTAATACTGGGCCATTTTTTTTTTGTAAATTATCCCTGAAAAAAAAATAGTGGGAGATAAAGATTGGCAAGTCTGCCTCTGTGCCATTGCTGTGTGTGGCATCTGTCTCTCATAGTGTGCCACAGAAAACCAGTGTGTAATACTGGGCCTTTTTTTTTTTTTTTGTAAATTCTCCCTGAATAAAAATAAATAAATAGTGGGAGATAAAGATTGGCAAGTCTGCCTCTGTGCCATTGCTGTGCGTGGCATCTGTCTCTCACAGTGTGCCACAGAAAACCAGTGTGTAATACTGGGCCATTTTTTTTTTGTAAATTATCCCTGAATAAAAATAAATAGTGGGAGATAAAGATTGGCAAGTCTGCCTCTGTGCCATTGCTGTGTGTGGCATCTGTCTCTCATAGTGTGCCACAGAAAACCAGTGTGTAATACTGGGCCATTTTTTTTTTGTAAATTCTCCCTAAAAAAAAAATAAATAGTGGGAGATAAAGATTGGCAAGTCTGCCTCTGTGCCATTGCTGTGTGTGGCATCTGTCTCTCATTGTGTGCCACAGAAAACCAGTGTGTAATACTGGGCCATTTTTTTTTTTTGTAAATTCTCCCTGAATAAAAATAAATAAATAGTGGGAGATAAAGATTGGCAAGTCTGCCTCTGTGCTGTTGCTGTGTGTGACATCTGTCTCTCATTGTGTGCCACAGAAAACCAGTGTGTAATACTGGGCCATTTTTTTTTTTGTAAATTATCCCTGAATAAAAATAAATAGTGGGAGATAAAGATTGGCAAGTCTGCCTCTGTGCCATTGCTGTGTGTGGCATCTGTCTCTCACAGTGTGCCACAGAAAACCAGTGTGTAATACTGGGCCATTTTTTTTTTGTAAATTATCCCTGAATAAAAATAAATAGTGGGAGATAAAGATTGGCAAGTCTGCCTCTGTGCCATTGCTGTGTGTGGCATCTGTCTCTCATAGTGTGCCACAGAAAACCAGTGTGTAATACTGGGCCATTTTTTTTCTTTTTGTAAATTCTCCCTGAAAAAAAAAATAGTGGGAGATAAAGATTGGCAAGTCTACCTCTGTGCCATTGCTGTGTGTGGCATCTGTCTCTCATAGTGTGCCACAGAAAACCAGTGTGTAATACTGGGCCTTTTTTTTTTTTTTGTAAATTATCCCTGAAAAAAAAAATAGTGGGAGATAAAGATTGGAAAGTCTGCCTCTGTGCCATTGCTGTGTGTGGCATCTGTCTCTCATAGTGTGCCACAGAAAACAAGTGTGTAATACTGGGCCATTTTTTTTTTGTAAATTCTCCCTAAAAAAAAAATAAATAGTGGGAGATAAAGATTGGCAAGTCTGCCTCTGTGCCATTGTTGTGTGTGGCATCTGTCTCTCATTGTGTGCCACAGAAAACCAGTGTGTAATACTGGGCCATTTTTTTTTTTTGTAAATTCTCCCTGAATAAAAATAAATAAATAGTGGGAGATAAAGATTGGCAAGTCTGCCTCTGTGCTGTTGCTGTGTGTGACATCTGTCTCTCATTGTGTGCCACAGAAAACCAGTGTGTAATACTGGGCCATTTTTTTTTTGTAAATTATCCCTGAATAAAAATAAATAGTGGGAGATAAAGATTGGCAAGTCTGCCTCTGTGCCATTGCTGTGTGTGGCATCTGTCTCTCATAGTGTGCCACAGAAAACCAGTGTGTAATACTGGGCCATTTTTTTTTCTTTTTGTAAATTCTCCCTGAAAAAAAAAATAGTGGGAGATAAAGATTGGCAAGTCTGCCTCTGTGCCATTGCTGTGTGTGGCATCTGTCTCTCATTGTGTGCCACAGAAAACCAGTGTGTAATACTGGGCCATTTTTTTTGTAAATTCTCCCTGAATAAAAATAAATAAATAGTGGGAGATAAAGATTGGCAAGTCTGCCTCTGTGCCATTGCTGTGTGTGGCATCTGTCTCTCATTGTGTGCCACAGAAAACCAGTGTGTAATACTGGGCCATTTTTTTTTTGTAAATTCTCCCTGAATAAAAATAAATAAATAGTGGGAGATAAAGATTGGCAAGTCTGCCTCTGTGCCATTGCTGTGTGTGGCATCTGTCTCTCATAGTGTGCCACAGAAAACCAGTGTGTAATACTGGGCCATTTTTTTTTGTAAATTATCCCTGAAAAAAAAAATAGTGGGAGATAAAGATTGGCAAGTCTGCCTCTGTGCCATTGCTGTGTGTGGCATCTGTCTCTCATAGTGTGCCACAGAAAACCAGTGTGTAATACTGGGCCTTTTTTTTTTTTTTTGTAAATTCTCCCTGAATAAAAATAAATAAATAGTGGGAGATAAAGATTGGCAAGTCTGCCTCTGTGCCATTGCTGTGTGTGGCATCTGTCTCTCACAGTGTGCCACAGAAAACCAGTGTGTAATACTGGGCCATTTTTTTTTTGTAAATTATCCCTGAATAAAAATAAATAGTGGGAGATAAAGATTGGCAAGTCTGCCTCTGTGCCATTGCTGTGTGTGGCATCTGTCTCTCATAGTGTGCCACAGAAAACCAGTGTGTAATACTGGGCCATTTTTTTTTCTTTTTGTAAATTTTCCCTGAAAAAAATAATAGTGGGAGATAAAGATTGGCAAGTCTACCTCTGTGCCATTGCTGTGTGTGGCATCTGTCTCTCATAGTGTGCCACAGAAAACCAGTGTGTAATACTGGGCCATTTTTTTTTTTTTGTAAATTATCCCTGAAAAAAAAAATAGTGGGAGATAAAGATTGGCAAGTCTGCCTCTGTGCCATTGCTGTGTGTGGCATCTGTCTCTCATAGTGTGCCACAGAAAACCAGTGTGTAATACTGGGCCATTTTTTTTTTGTAAATTCTCCCTAAAAAAAAAATAAATAGTGGGAGATAAAGATTGGCAAGTCTGCCTCTGTGCCATTGCTGTGTGTGGCATCTGTCTCTCACAGTGTGCCACAGAAAACCAGTGTGTAATACTGGGCCATTTTTTTTTTGTAAATTATCCCTGAATAAAAATAAATAGTGGGAGATAAAGATTGGCAAGTCTGCCTCTGTGCCATTGCTGTGTGTGGCATCTGTCTCTCATAGTGTGCCACAGAAAACCAGTGTGTAATACTGGGCCATTTTTTTTTCTTTTTGTAAATTCTCCCTGAAAAAAAAAATAGTGGGAGATAAAGATTGGCAAGTCTACCTCTGTGCCATTGCTGTGTGTGGCATCTGTCTCTCATAGTGTGCCACAGAAAACCAGTGTGTAATACTGGGCCATTTTTTTTTTTGTAAATTATCCCTGAAAAAAAAAAATAGTGGGAGATAAAGATTGGCAAGTCTGCCTCTGTGCCATTGCTGTGTGTGGCATCTGTCTCTCATAGTGTGCCACAGAAAACCAGTGTGTAATACTGGGCCATTTTTTTTTGTAAATTCTCCCTAAAAAAATAAATAAATAGTGGGAGATAAAGATTGGCAAGTCTGCCTCTGTGCCATTGCTGTGTGTGGCATCTGTCTCTCATTGTGTGCCACAGAAAACCAGTGTGTAATACTGGGCCATTTTTTTTTTTGTAAATTCTCCCTGAATAAAAATAAATAAATAGTGGGAGATAAAGATTGGCAAGTCTGCCTCTGTGCTGTTGCTGTGTGTGACATCTGTCTCTCATTGTGTGCCACAGAAAACCAGTGTGTAATACTGGGCCATTTTTTTTTTTGTAAATTATCCCTGAATAAAAATAAATAGTGGGAGATAAAGATTGGCAAGTCTGCCTCTGTGCCATTGCTGTGTGTGGCATCTGTCTCTCATAGTGTGCCACAGAAAACCAGTGTGTAATACTGGGCCATTTTTTTTTCTTTTTGTAAATTCTCCCTGAAAAAAAAAATAGTGGGAGATAAAGATTGGCAAGTCTACCTCTGTGCCATTGCTGTGTGTGGCATCTGTCTCTCATAGTGTGCCACAGAAAACCAGTGTGTAATACTGGGCCATTTTTTTTTTTTGTAAATTATCCCTGAAAAAAAAAAATAGTGGGAGATAAAGATTGGCAAGTCTGCCTCTGTGCCATTGCTGTGTGTGGCATCTGTCTCTCATAGTGTGCCACAGAAAACCAGTGTGTAATACTGGGCTATTTTTTTTTTGTAAATTATCCCTGAATAAAAATAAACAAAAAGTGGGAGATAAAGATTGGCAAGTCTGCCTCTGTGCCATTGCTGTGTGTGGCATCTGTCTCTCATTGTGTGCCACAGAAAACCAGTGTGTAATACTTGGCCATTTTTTTTGTAAATTCTCCCTGAATAAAAATAAATAAATAGTGGGAGATAAAGATTGGCAAGTCTGCCTCTGTGCCATTGCTGTGTGTGGCATCTGTCTCTCATTGTGTGCCACAGAAAACCAGTGTGTAATACTGGGCCATTTTTTTTTTTGTAAATTCTCCCTGAATAAAAATAAATAAATAGTGGGAGATAAAGATTGGCAAGTCTGCCTCTGTGCCATTGCTGTGTGTGGCATCTGTCTCTCATAGTGTGCCACAGAAAACCAGTGTGTAATACTGGGCCATTTTTTTTTTGTAAATTATCCCTGAAAAAAAAATAGTGGGAGATAAAGATTGGCAAGTCTGCCTCTGTGCCATTGCTGTGTGTGGCATCTGTCTCTCATAGTGTGCCACAGAAAACCAGTGTGTAATACTGGGCCTTTTTTTTTTTTTTTGTAAATTCTCCCTGAATAAAAATAAATAAATAGTGGGAGATAAAGATTGGCAAGTCTGCCTCTGTGCCATTGCTGTGCGTGGCATCTGTCTCTCACAGTGTGCCACAGAAAACCAGTGTGTAATACTGGGCCATTTTTTTTTTGTAAATTATCCCTGAATAAAAATAAATAGTGGGAGATAAAGATTGGCAAGTCTGCCTCTGTGCCATTGCTGTGTGTGGCATCTGTCTCTCATAGTGTGCCACAGAAAACCAGTGTGTAATACTGGGCCATTTTTTTTTCTTTTTGTAAATTCTCCCTGAAAAAAAAAATAGTGGGAGATAAAGATTGGCAAGTCTATGGGAGATAAAGATTGGCAAGTCTGCCTCTGTGCCATTGCTGTGTGTGGCATCTGTCTCTCATAGTGTGCCACAGAAAACCAGTGTGTAATACTGGGCCATTTTTTTTTTGTAAATTCTCCCTAAAAAAAAAAAAAAATAGTGGGAGATAAAGATTGGCAAGTCTGCCTCTGTGCCATTGCTGTGTGTGGCATCTGTCTCTCATTGTGTGCCACAGAAAACCAGTGTGTAATACTGGGCCATTTTTTTTTTTGTAAATTCTCCCTGAATAAAAATAAATAAATAGTGGGAGATAAAGATTGGCAAGTCTGCCTCTGTGCTGTTGCTGTGTGTGACATCTGTCTCTCATTGTGTGCCATAGAAAACCAGTGTGTAATACTGGGCCATTTTTTTTTTGTAAATTATCCCTGAATAAAAATAAATAGTGGGAGATAAAGATTGGCAAGTCTGCCTCTGTGCCATTGCTGTGTGTGGCATCTGTCTCTCATAGTGTGCCACAGAAAACCAGTGTGTAATACTGGGCCATTTTTTTTTCTTTTTGTAAATTCTCCCTGAAAAAAAAAATAGTGGGAGATAAAGATTGGCAAGTCTACCTCTGTGCCATTGCTGTGTGTGGCATCTGTCTCTCATAGTGTGCCACAGAAAACCAGTGTGTAATACTGGGCTATTTTTTTTTGTAAATTATCCCTGAATAAAAATAAACAAAAAGTGGGAGATAAAGATTGGCAAGTCTGCCTCTGTGCCATTGCTGTGTGTGGCATCTGTCTCTCATTGTGTGCCACAGAAAACCAGTGTGTAATACTTGGCCATTTTTTTTGTAAATTCTCCCTGAATAAAAATAAATAAATAGTGGGAGATAAAGATTGGCAAGTCTGCCTCTGTGCCATTGCTGTGTGTGGCATCTGTCTCTCATTGTGTGCCACAGAAAACCAGTGTGTAATACTGGGCCATTTTTTTTTTTGTAAATTCTCCCTGAATAAAAATAAATAAATAGTGGGAGATAAAGATTGGCAAGTCTGCCTCTGTGCCATTGCTGTGTGTGGCATCTGTCTCTCATAGTGTGCCACAGAAAACCAGTGTGTAATACTGGGCCATTTTTTTTTTGTAAATTATCCCTGAAAAAAAAATAGTGGGAGATAAAGATTGGCAAGTCTGCCTCTGTGCCATTGCTGTGTGTGGCATCTGTCTCTCATAGTGTGCCACAGAAAACCAGTGTGTAATACTGGGCCTTTTTTTTTTTTTTTGTAAATTCTCCCTGAATAAAAATAAATAAATAGTGGGAGATAAAGATTGGCAAGTCTGCCTCTGTGCCATTGCTGTGCGTGGCATCTGTCTCTCACAGTGTGCCACAGAAAACCAGTGTGTAATACTGGGCCATTTTTTTTTTGTAAATTCTCCCTAAAAAAAAAAAAAAATAGTGGGAGATAAAGATTGGCAAGTCTGCCTCTGTGCCATTGCTGTGTGTGGCATCTGTCTCTCATTGTGTGCCACAGAAAACCAGTGTGTAATACTGGGCCATTTTTTTTTTTGTAAATTCTCCCTGAATAAAAATAAATAAATAGTGGGAGATAAAGATTGGCAAGTCTGCCTCTGTGCTGTTGCTGTGTGTGACATCTGTCTCTCATTGTGTGCCATAGAAAACCAGTGTGTAATACTGGGCCATTTTTTTTTTGTAAATTATCCCTGAATAAAAATAAATAGTGGGAGATAAAGATTGGCAAGTCTGCCTCTGTGCCATTGCTGTGTGTGGCATCTGTCTCTCATAGTGTGCCACAGAAAACCAGTGTGTAATACTGGGCCATTTTTTTTTCTTTTTGTAAATTCTCCCTGAAAAAAAAAATAGTGGGAGATAAAGATTGGCAAGTCTACCTCTGTGCCATTGCTGTGTGTGGCATCTGTCTCTCATAGTGTGCCACAGAAAACCAGTGTGTAATACTGGGCTATTTTTTTTTGTAAATTATCCCTGAATAAAAATAAACAAAAAGTGGGAGATAAAGATTGGCAAGTCTGCCTCTGTGCCATTGCTGTGTGTGGCATCTGTCTCTCATTGTGTGCCACAGAAAACCAGTGTGTAATACTTGGCCATTTTTTTTGTAAATTCTCCCTGAATAAAAATAAATAAATAGTGGGAGATAAAGATTGGCAAGTCTGCCTCTGTGCCATTGCTGTGTGTGGCATCTGTCTCTCATTGTGTGCCACAGAAAACCAGTGTGTAATACTGGGCCATTTTTTTTTTTGTAAATTCTCCCTGAATAAAAATAAATAAATAGTGGGAGATAAAGATTGGCAAGTCTGCCTCTGTGCCATTGCTGTGTGTGGCATCTGTCTCTCATAGTGTGCCACAGAAAACCAGTGTGTAATACTGGGCCATTTTTTTTTGTAAATTATCCCTGAAAAAAAAATAGTGGGAGATAAAGATTGGCAAGTCTGCCTCTGTGCCATTGCTGTGTGTGGCATCTGTCTCTCATAGTGTGCCACAGAAAACCAGTGTGTAATACTGGGCCTTTTTTTTTTTTTTTGTAAATTCTCCCTGAATAAAAATAAATAAATAGTGGGAGATAAAGATTGGCAAGTCTGCCTCTGTGCCATTGCTGTGCGTGGCATCTGTCTCTCACAGTGTGCCACAGAAAACCAGTGTGTAATACTGGGCCATTTTTTTTTTGTAAATTATCCCTGAATAAAAATAAATAGTGGGAGATAAAGATTGGCAAGTCTGCCTCTGTGCCATTGCTGTGTGTGGCATCTGTCTCTCATAGTGTGCCACAGAAAACCAGTGTGTAATACTGGGCCATTTTTTTTTCTTTTTGTAAATTCTCCCTGAAAAAAAAAAATAGTGGGAGATAAAGATTGGCAAGTCTATGGGAGATAAAGATTGGCAAGTCTGCCTCTGTGCCATTGCTGTGTGTGGCATGTGTCTCTCATAGTGTGCCACAGAAAACCAGTGTGTAATACTGGGCCATTTTTTTTTTGTAAATTCTCCCTAAAAAAAAAAAAAATAGTGGGAGATAAAGATTGGCAAGTCTGCCTCTGTGCCATTGCTGTGTGTGGCATCTGTCTCTCATTGTGTGCCACAGAAAACCAGTGTGTAATACTGGGCCATTTTTTTTTTTGTAAATTCTCCCTGAATAAAAATAAATAAATAGTGGGAGATAAAGATTGGCAAGTCTGCCTCTGTGCTGTTGCTGTGTGTGACATCTGTCTCTCATTGTGTGCCACAGAAAACCAGTGTGTAATACTGGGCCATTTTTTTTTTGTAAATTATCCCTGAATAAAAATAAATAGTGGGAGATAAAGATTGGCAAGTCTGCCTCTGTGCCATTGCTGTGTGTGGCATCTGTCTCTCATAGTGTGCCACAGAAAACCAGTGTGTAATACTGGGCCATTTTTTTTTCTTTTTGTAAATTCTCCCTGAAAAAAAAAATAGTGGGAGATAAAGATTGGCAAGTCTACCTCTGTGCCATTGCTGTGTGTGGCATCTGTCTCTCATAGTGTGCCACAGAAAACCAGTGTGTAATACTGGGCTATTTTTTTTTTGTAAATTATCCCTGAATAAAAATAAACAAAAAGTGGGAGATAAA
This sequence comes from Ranitomeya variabilis, assembly GCF_051348905.1. Taxonomy (NCBI): domain Eukaryota; kingdom Metazoa; phylum Chordata; class Amphibia; order Anura; family Dendrobatidae; genus Ranitomeya; species Ranitomeya variabilis. The sequence continues at coordinate 511,216,030 of NC_135232.1, forward strand.
GATTGGCAAGTCTGCCTCTGTGCCATTGCTGTGTGTGGCATCTGTCTCTCATTGTGTGCCACAGAAAACCAGTGTGTAATACTGGGCCATTTTTTTTGTAAATTCTCCCTGAATAAAAATAAATAAATAGTGGGAGATAAAGATTGGCAAGTCTGCCTCTGTGCCATTGCTGTGTGTGGCATCTGTCTCTCATTGTGTGCCACAGAAAACCAGTGTGTAGTACTGGGCCATTTTTTTTTGTAAATTCTCCCTGAATAAAAATAAATAAATAGTGGGAGATAAAGATTGGCAAGTCTGCCTCTGTGCTGTTGCTGTGTGTGACATCTGTCTCTCATTGTGTGCCACAGAAAACCAGTGTGTAATACTGGGCCATTTTTTTTTTTGTAAATTATCCCTGAATAAAAATAAATAGTGGGAGATAAAGATTGGCAAGTCTGCCTCTGTGCCATTGCTGTGAGTGGCATCTGTCTCCCATAGTGTGCCACAGAAAACCAGTGTGTAATACTGGGCCATTTTTTTTTCTTTTTGTAAATTCTCCCTGAAAAAAAAAATAGTGGGAGATAAAGATTGGCAAGTCTACCTCTGTGCCATTGCTGTGTGTGGCATCTGTCTCTCATAGTGTGCCACAGAAAACCAGTGTGTAATACTGGGCTATTTTTTTTTTGTAAATTATCCCTGAATAAAAATAAACAAAAAGTGGGAGATAAAGATTGGCAAGTCTGCCTCTGTGCCATTGCTGTGTGTGGCATCTGTCTCTCATAGTGTGCCACAGAAAACCAGTGTGTAATACTGGGCCATTTTTTTTTCTTTTTGTAAATTCTCCCTGAAAAAAAAAATAGTGGGAGATAAAGATTGGCAAGTCTTCCTCTGTGCCATTGCTGTGTGTGGCATCTGTCTCTCATAGTGTGCCACAGAAAACCAGTGTGTAATACTGGGCCATTTTTTTTTTTTTGTAAATTATCCCTGAAAAAAAAAATAGTGGGAGATAAAGATTGGCAAGGCTGCCTCTGTGCCATTGCTGTGTGTGGCATCTGTCTCTCATAGTGTGCCACAGAAAACCAGTGTGTAATACTGGGCTATTTTTTTTTTGTAAATTATCCCTGAATAAAAATAAACAAAAAGTGGGAGATAAAGATTGGCAAGTCTGCCTCTGTGCCATTGCTGTGTGTGGCATCTGTCTCTCATTGTGTGCCACAGAAAACCAGTGTGTAATACTTGGCCATTTTTTTTGTAAATTCTCCCTGAATAAAAATAAATAAATAGTGGGAGATAAAGATTGGCAAGTCTGCCTCTGTGCCATTGCTGTGTGTGGCATCTGTCTCTCATTGTGTGCCACAGAAAACCAGTGTGTAATACTGGGCCATTTTTTTTTTTGTAAATTCTCCCTGAATAAAAATAAATAAATAGTGGGAGATAAAGATTGGCAAGTCTGCCTCTGTGCCATTGCTGTGTGTGGCATCTGTCTCTCATAGTGTGCCACAGAAAACCAGTGTGTAATACTGGGCCATTTTTTTTTTGTAAATTATCCCTGAAAAAAAAATAGTGGGAGATAAAGATTGGCAAGTCTGCCTCTGTGCCATTGCTGTGTGTGGCATCTGTCTCTCATAGTGTGCCACAGAAAACCAGTGTGTAATACTGGGCCTTTTTTTTTTTTTTTGTAAATTCTCCCTGAATAAAAATAAATAAATAGTGGGAGATAAAGATTGGCAAGTCTGCCTCTGTGCCATTGCTGTGCGTGGCATCTGTCTCTCACAGTGTGCCACAGAAAACCAGTGTGTAATACTGGGCCATTTTTTTTTTGTAAATTATCCCTGAATAAAAATAAATAGTGGGAGATAAAGATTGGCAAGTCTGCCTCTGTGCCATTGCTGTGTGTGGCATCTGTCTCTCATAGTGTGCCACAGAAAACCAGTGTGTAATACTGGGCCATTTTTTTTTCTTTTTGTAAATTCTCCCTGAAAAAAAAAAATAGTGGGAGATAAAGATTGGCAAGTCTATGGGAGATAAAGATTGGCAAGTCTGCCTCTGTGCCATTGCTGTGTGTGGCATCTGTCTCTCATAGTGTGCCACAGAAAACCAGTGTGTAATACTGGGCCATTTTTTTTTTGTAAATTCTCCCTAAAAAAAAAAAAAAATAGTGGGAGATAAAGATTGGCAAGTCTGCCTCTGTGCCATTGCTGTGTGTGGCATCTGTCTCTCATTGTGTGCCACAGAAAACCAGTGTGTAATACTGGGCCATTTTTTTTTTTGTAAATTCTCCCTGAATAAAAATAAATAAATAGTGGGAGATAAAGATTGGCAAGTCTGCCTCTGTGCTGTTGCTGTGTGTGACATCTGTCTCTCATTGTGTGCCATAGAAAACCAGTGTGTAATACTGGGCCATTTTTTTTTTGTAAATTATCCCTGAATAAAAATAAATAGTGGGAGATAAAGATTGGCAAGTCTGCCTCTGTGCCATTGCTGTGTGTGGCATCTGTCTCTCATAGTGTGCCACAGAAAACCAGTGTGTAATACTGGGCCATTTTTTTTTCTTTTTGTAAATTCTCCCTGAAAAAAAAAATAGTGGGAGATAAAGATTGGCAAGTCTACCTCTGTGCCATTGCTGTGTGTGGCATCTGTCTCTCATAGTGTGCCACAGAAAACCAGTGTGTAATACTGGGCTATTTTTTTTTGTAAATTATCCCTGAATAAAAATAAACAAAAAGTGGGAGATAAAGATTGGCAAGTCTGCCTCTGTGCCATTGCTGTGTGTGGCATCTGTCTCTCATTGTGTGCCACAGAAAACCAGTGTGTAATACTTGGCCATTTTTTTTGTAAATTCTCCCTGAATAAAAATAAATAAATAGTGGGAGATAAAGATTGGCAAGTCTGCCTCTGTGCCATTGCTGTGTGTGGCATCTGTCTCTCATTGTGTGCCACAGAAAACCAGTGTGTAATACTGGGCCATTTTTTTTTTTGTAAATTCTCCCTGAATAAAAATAAATAAATAGTGGGAGATAAAGATTGGCAAGTCTGCCTCTGTGCCATTGCTGTGTGTGGCATCTGTCTCTCATAGTGTGCCACAGAAAACCAGTGTGTAATACTGGGCCATTTTTTTTTTGTAAATTATACCTGAAAAAAAAATAGTGGGAGATAAAGATTGGCAAGTCTGCCTCTGTGCCATTGCTGTGTGTGGCATCTGTCTCTCATAGTGTGCCACAGAAAACCAGTGTGTAATACTGGGCCTTTTTTTTTTTTTTTGTAAATTCTCCCTGAATAAAAATAAATAAATAGTGGGAGATAAAGATTGGCAAGTCTGCCTCTGTGCCATTGCTGTGCGTGGCATCTGTCTCTCACAGTGTGCCACAGAAAACCAGTGTGTAATACTGGGCCATTTTTTTTTTGTAAATTATCCCTGAATAAAAATAAATAGTGGGAGATAAAGATTGGCAAGTCTGCCTCTGTGCCATTGCTGTGTGTGGCATCTGTCTCTCATAGTGTGCCACAGAAAACCAGTGTGTAATACTGGGCCAATTTTTTTTCTTTTTGTAAATTCTCCCTGAAAAAAAAAAATAGTGGGAGATAAAGATTGGCAAGTCTATGGGAGATAAAGATTGGCAAGTCTGCCTCTGTGCCATTGCTGTGTGTGGCATCTGTCTCTCATAGTGTGCCACAGAAAACCAGTGTGTAATACTGGGCCATTTTTTTTTTGTAAATTCTCCCTAAAAAAAAAAAAAATAGTGGGAGATAAAGATTGGCAAGTCTGCCTCTGTGCCATTGCTGTGTGTGGCATCTGTCTCTCATTGTGTGCCACAGAAAACCAGTGTGTAATACTGGGCCATTTTTTTTTTTGTAAATTCTCCCTGAATAAAAATAAATAAATAGTGGGAGATAAAGATTGGCAAGTCTGCCTCTGTGCTGTTGCTGTGTGTGACATCTGTCTCTCATTGTGTGCCACAGAAAACCAGTGTGTAATACTGGGCCATTTTTTTTTTGTAAATTATCCCTGAATAAAAATAAATAGTGGGAGATAAAGATTGGCAAGTCTGCCTCTGTGCCATTGCTGTGTGTGGCATCTGTCTCTCATAGTGTGCCACAGAAAACCAGTGTGTAATACTGGGCCATTTTTTTTTCTTTTTGTAAATTCTCCCTGAAAAAAAAAATAGTGGGAGATAAAGATTGGCAAGTCTACCTCTGTGCCATTGCTGTGTGTGGCATCTGTCTCTCATAGTGTGCCACAGAAAACCAGTGTGTAATACTGGGCTATTTTTTTTTTGTAAATTATCCCTGAATAAAAATAAACAAAAAGTGGGAGATAAAGATTGGCAAGTCTGCCTCTGTGCCATTGCTGTGTGTGGCATCTGTCTCTCATTGTGTGCCACAGAAAACCAGTGTGTAATACTGGGCCATTTTTTTTGTAAATTCTCCCTGAATAAAAATAAATAAATAGTGGGAGATAAAGATTGGCAAGTCTGCCTCTGTGCCATTGCTGTGTGTGGCATCTGTCTCTCATTGTGTGCCACAGAAAACCAGTGTGTAGTACTGGGCCATTTTTTTTTGTAAATTCTCCCTGAATAAAAATAAATAAATAGTGGGAGATAAAGATTGGCAAGTCTGCCTCTGTGCTGTTGCTGTGTGTGACATCTGTCTCTCATTGTGTGCCACAGAAAACCAGTGTGTAATACTGGGCCATTTTTTTTTTTGTAAATTATCCCTGAATAAAAATAAATAGTGGGAGATAAAGATTGGCAAGTCTGCCTCTGTGCCATTGCTGTGAGTGGCATCTGTCTCCCATAGTGTGCCACAGAAAACCAGTGTGTAATACTGGGCCATTTTTTTTTCTTTTTGTAAATTCTCCCTGAAAAAAAAAATAGTGGGAGATAAAGATTGGCAAGTCTACCTCTGTGCCATTGCTGTGTGTGGCATCTGTCTCTCATAGTGTGCCACAGAAAACCAGTGTGTAATACTGGGCTATTTTTTTTTTGTAAATTATCCCTGAATAAAAATAAACAAAAAGTGGGAGATAAAGATTGGCAAGTCTGCCTCTGTGCCATTGCTGTGTGTGGCATCTGTCTCTCATAGTGTGCCACAGAAAACCAGTGTGTAATACTGGGCCATTTTTTTTTCTTTTTGTAAATTCTCCCTGAAAAAAAAAATAGTGGGAGATAAAGATTGGCAAGTCTTCCTCTGTGCCATTGCTGTGTGTGGCATCTGTCTCTCATAGTGTGCCACAGAAAACCAGTGTGTAATACTGGGCCATTTTTTTTTTTTTGTAAATTATCCCTGAAAAAAAAAATAGTGGGAGATAAAGATTGGCAAGGCTGCCTCTGTGCCATTGCTGTGTGTGGCATCTGTCTCTCATAGTGTGCCACAGAAAACCAGTGTGTAATACTGGGCTATTTTTTTTTTGTAAATTATCCCTGAATAAAAATAAACAAAAAGTGGGAGATAAAGATTGGCAAGTCTGCCTCTGTGCCATTGCTGTGTGTGGCATCTGTCTCTCATAGTGTGCCACAGAAAACCAGTGTGTAATACTGGGCCATTTTTTTTTCTTTTTGTAAATTCTCCCTGAAAAAAAAAATAGTGGGAGATAAAGATTGGCAAGTCTTCCTCTGTGCCATTGCTGTGTGTGGCATCTGTCTCTCATAGTGTGCCACAGAAAACCAGTGTGTAATACTGGGCCATTTTTTTTTTTTGTAAATTATCCCTGAAAAAAAAAAATAGTGGGAGATAAAGATTGGCAAGGCTGCCTCTGTGCCATTGCTGTGTGTGGCATCTGTCTCTCATAGTGTGCCACAGAAAACCAGTGTATAATACTGGGCTATTTTTTTTTTGTAAATTATCCCTGAATAAAAATAAACAAAAAGTGGGAGATAAAGATTGGCAAGTCTGCCTCTGTGCCATTGCTGTGTGTGGCATCTGTCTCTCATTGTGTGCCACAGAAAAAAAGTGTGTAATACTGGGCCATTTTTTTTGTAAATTCTCCCTGAATAAAAATAAATAAATAGTGGGAGATAAAGATTGGCAAGTCTGCCTCTGTGCCATTGCTGTGTGTGGCATCTGTCTCTCATTGTGTGCCACAGAAAACCAGTGTGTAATACTGGGCCATTTTTTTTTTGTAAATTCTCCCTGAATAAAAATAAATAAATAGTGGGAGATAAAGATTGGCAAGTCTGCCTCTGTGCCATTGCTGTGTGTGGCATCTGTCTCTCATAGTGTGCCACAGAAAACCAGTGTTTAATACTGGGCCATTTTTTTTTTGTAAATTATCCCTGAAAAAAAAAATAGTGGGAGATAAAGATTGTCAAGTCTGCCTCTGTGCCATTGCTGTGTGTGGCATCTGTCTCTCATAGTGTGCCACAGAAAACCAGTGTGTAATACTGGGCCTTTTTTTTTTTTTTTGTAAATTCTCCCTGAATAAAAATAAATAAATAGTGGGAGATAAAGATTGGCAAGTCTGCCTCTGTGCCATTGCTGTGTGTGGCATCTGTCTCTCACAGTGTGCCACAGAAAACCAGTGTGTAATACTGGGCCATTTTTTTTTTGTAAATTATCCCTGAATAAAAATAAATAGTGGGAGATAAAGATTGGCAAGTCTGCCTCTGTGCCATTGCTGTGTGTGGCATCTGTCTCTCATAGTGTGCCACAGAAAACCAGTGTGTAATACTGGGCCATTTTTTTTTCTTTTTGTAAATTTTCCCTGAAAAAAATAATAGTGGGAGATAAAGATTGGCAAGTCTACCTCTGTGCCATTGCTGTGTGTGGCATCTGTCTCTCATAGTGTGCCACAGAAAACCAGTGTGTAATACTGGGCCATTTTTTTTTTTTTGTAAATTATCCCTGAAAAAAAAAATAGTGGGAGATAAAGATTGGCAAGTCTGCCTCTGTGCCATTGCTGTGTGTGGCATCTGTCTCTCATAGTGTGCCACAGAAAACCAGTGTGTAATACTGGGCCATTTTTTTTTCTTTTTGTAAATTCTCCCTGAAAAAAAAAATAGTGGGAGATAAAGATTGGCAAGTCTACCTCTGTGCCATTGCTGTGTGTGGCATCTGTCTCTCATAGTGTGCCACAGAAAACCAGTGTGTAATACTGGGCCATTTTTTTTTTTTGTAAATTATCCCTGAAAAAAAAAAATAGTGGGAGATAAAGATTGGCAAGTCTGCCTCTGTGCCATTGCTGTGTGTGGCATCTGTCTCTCATAGTGTGCCACAGAAAACCAGTGTGTAATACTGGGCCATTTTTTTTTGTAAATTCTCCCTAAAAAAAAAAATAAATAGTGGGAGATAAAGATTGGCAAGTCTGCCTCTGTGCCATTGCTGTGTGTGGCATCTGTCTCTCATTGTGTGCCACAGAAAACCAGTGTGTAATACTGGGCCATTTTTTTTTTTTGTAAATTCTCCCTGAATAAAAATAAATAAATAGTGGGAGATAAAGATTGGCAAGTCTGCCTCTGTGCTGTTGCTGTGTGTGACATCTGTCTCTCATTGTGTGCCACAGAAAACCAGTGTGTAATACTGGGCCATTTTTTTTTTTGTAAATTATCCCTGAATAAAAATAAATAGTGGGAGATAAAGATTGGCAAGTCTGCCTTTGTGCCATTGCTGTGTGTGGCATCTGTCTCTCATAGTGTGCCACAGAAAACCAGTGTGTAATACTGGGCCATTTTTTTTTCTTTTTGTAAATTCTCCCTGAAAAAAAAAATAGTGGGAGATAAAGATTGGCAAGTCTACCTCTGTGCCATTGCTGTGTGTGGCATCTGTCTCTCATAGTGTGCCACAGAAAACCAGTGTGTAATACTGGGCCATTTTTTTTTTTTTGTAAATTATCCCTGAAAAAAAAAAATAGTGGGAGATAAAGATTGGCAAGTCTGCCTCTGTGCCATTGCTGTGTGTGGCATCTGTCTCTCATAGTGTGCCACAGAAAACCAGTGTGTAATACTGGGCTATTTTTTTTTTGTAAATTATCCCTGAATAAAAATAAACAAAAAGTGGGAGATAAAGATTGGCAAGTCTGCCTCTGTGCCATTGCTGTGTGTGGCATCTGTCTCTCATTGTGTGCCACAGAAAACCAGTGTGTAATACTTGGCCATTTTTTTTGTAAATTCTCCCTGAATAAAAATAAATAAATAGTGGGAGATAAAGATTGGCAAGTCTGCCTCTGTGCCATTGCTGTGTGTGGCATCTGTCTCTCATTGTGTGCCACAGAAAACCAGTGTGTAATACTGGGCCATTTTTTTTTTTGTAAATTCTCCCTGAATAAAAATAAATAAATAGTGGGAGATAAAGATTGGCAAGTCTGCCTCTGTGCCATTGCTGTGTGTGGCATCTGTCTCTCATAGTGTGCCACAGAAAACCAGTGTGTAATACTGGGCCATTTTTTTTTTGTAAATTATCCCTGAAAAAAAAATAGTGGGAGATAAAGATTGGCAAGTCTGCCTCTGTGCCATTGCTGTGTGTGGCATCTGTCTCTCATAGTGTGCCACAGAAAACCAGTGTGTAATACTGGGCCTTTTTTTTTTTTTTTGTAAATTCTCCCTGAATAAAAATAAATAAATAGTGGGAGATAAAGATTGGCAAGTCTGCCTCTGTGCCATTGCTGTGTGTGGCATCTGTCTCTCATAGTGTGCCACAGAAAACCAGTGTGTAATACTGGGCCATTTTTTTTTTGTAAATTCTCCCTAAAAAAAAAAAAAAATAGTGGGAGATAAAGATTGGCAAGTCTGCCTCTGTGCCATTGCTGTGTGTGGCATCTGTCTCTCATTGTGTGCCACAGAAAACCAGTGTGTAATACTGGGCCATTTTTTTTTTTTGTAAATTCTCCCTGAATAAAAATAAATAAATAGTGGGAGATAAAGATTGGCAAGTCTGCCTCTGTGCTGTTGCTGTGTGTGATATCTGTCTCTCATTGTGTGCCACAGAAAACCAGTGTGTAATACTGGGCCATTTTTTTTTTTGTAAATTATCCCTGAATAAAAATAAATAGTGGGAGATAAAGATTGGCAAGTCTGCCTCTGTGCCATTGCTGCGTGTGGCATCTGTCTCTCATAGTGTGCCACAGAAAACCAGTGTGTAATACTGGGCCATTTTTTTTTTTGTAAATTATCCCTGAATAAAAATAAATAGTGGGAGATAAAGATTGGCAAGTCTGCCTTTGTGCCATTGCTGTGTGTGGCATCTGTCTCTCATAGTGTGCCACAGAAAACCAGTGTGTAATACTGGGCCATTTTTTTTTCTTTTTGTAAATTCTCCCTGAAAAAAAAAATAGTGGGAGATAAAGATTGGCAAGTCTACCTCTGTGCCATTGCTGTGTGTGGCATCTGTCTCTCATAGTGTGCCACAGAAAACCAGTGTGTAATACTGGGCCATTTTTTTTTTTTTGTAAATTATCCCTGAAAAAAAAAAATAGTGGGAGATAAAGATTGGCAAGTCTGCCTCTGTGCCATTGCTGTGTGTGGCATCTGTCTCTCATAGTGTGCCACAGAAAACCAGTGTGTAATACTGGGCTATTTTTTTTTTGTAAATTATCCCTGAATAAAAATAAACAAAAAGTGGGAGATAAAGATTGGCAAGTCTGCCTCTGTGCCATTGCTGTGTGTGGCATCTGTCTCTCATTGTGTGCCACAGAAAACCAGTGTGTAATACTTGGCCATTTTTTTTGTAAATTCTCCCTGAATAAAAATAAATAAATAGTGGGAGATAAAGATTGGCAAGTCTGCCTCTGTGCCATTGCTGTGTGTGGCATCTGTCTCTCATTGTGTGCCACAGAAAACCAGTGTGTAATACTGGGCCATTTTTTTTTTTGTAAATTCTCCCTGAATAAAAATAAATAAATAGTGGGAGATAAAGATTGGCAAGTCTGCCTCTGTGCCATTGCTGTGTGTGGCATCTGTCTCTCATAGTGTGCCACAGAAAACCAGTGTGTAATACTGGGCCATTTTTTTTTTGTAAATTATCCCTGAAAAAAAAATAGTGGGAGATAAAGATTGGCAAGTCTGCCTCTGTGCCATTGCTGTGTGTGGCATCTGTCTCTCATAGTGTGCCACAGAAAACCAGTGTGTAATACTGGGCCTTTTTTTTTTTTTTTGTAAATTCTCCCTGAATAAAAATAAATAAATAGTGGGAGATAAAGATTGGCAAGTCTGCCTCTGTGCCATTGCTGTGTGTGGCATCTGTCTCTCATAGTGTGCCACAGAAAACCAGTGTGTAATACTGGGCCATTTTTTTTTTGTAAATTCTCCCTAAAAAAAAAAAAAAATAGTGGGAGATAAAGATTGGCAAGTCTGCCTCTGTGCCATTGCTGTGTGTGGCATCTGTCTCTCATTGTGTGCCACAGAAAACCAGTGTGTAATACTGGGCCATTTTTTTTTTTTGTAAATTCTCCCTGAATAAAAATAAATAAATAGTGGGAGATAAAGATTGGCAAGTCTGCCTCTGTGCTGTTGCTGTGTGTGATATCTGTCTCTCATTGTGTGCCACAGAAAACCAGTGTGTAATACTGGGCCATTTTTTTTTTTGTAAATTATCCCTGAATAAAAATAAATAGTGGGAGATAAAGATTGGCAAGTCTGCCTCTGTGCCATTGCTGCGTGTGGCATCTGTCTCTCATAGTGTGCCACAGAAAACCAGTGTGTAATACTGGGCCATTTTTTTTTCTTTTTGTAAATTCTCCCTGAAAAAAAAAATAGTGGGAGATAAAGATTGGCAAGTCTACCTCTGTGCCATTGCTGTGTGTGGCATCTGTCTCTCATAGTGTGCCACAGAAAACCAGTGTGTAATACTGGGCTATTTTTTTTTTGTAAATTATCCCTGAATAAAAATAAACAAAAAGTGGGAGATAAAGATTGGCAAGTCTGCCTCTGTGCCATTGCTGTGTGTGGCATCTGTCTCTCATTGTGTGCCACAGAAAACCAGTGTGTAATACTGGGCCATTTTTTTTGTAAATTCTCCCTGAATAAAAATAAATAAATAGTGGGAGATAAAGATTGGCAAGTCTGCCTCTGTGCCATTGCTGTGTGTGGCATCTGTCTCTCATTGTGTGCCACAGAAAACCAGTGTGTAATACTGGGCCATTTTTTTTTTTTGTAAATTCTCCCTGAATAAAAATAAATAAATAGTGGGAGATAAAGATTGGCAAGTCTGCCTCTGTGCTGTTGCTGTGTGTGACATCTGTCTCTCATTGTGTGCCACAGAAAACCAGTGTGTAATACTGGGCCATTTTTTTTTTTGTAAATTATCCCTGAATAAAAATAAATAGTGGGAGATAAAGATTGGCAAGTCTGCCTCTGTGCCATTGCTGTGAGTGGCATCTGTCTCTCATAGTGTGCCACAGAAAACCAGTGTGTAATACTGGGCCATTTTTTTTTCTTTTTGTAAATTCTCCCTGAAAAAAAAAATAGTGGGAGATAAAGATTGGCAAGTCTACCTCTGTGCCATTGCTGTGTGTGGCATCTGTCTCTCATAGTGTGCCACAGAAAACCAGTGTGTAATACTGGGCTATTTTTTTTTTGTAAATTATCCCTGAATAAAAATAAACAAAAAGTGGGAGATAAAGATTGGCAAGTCTGCCTCTGTGCCATTGCTGTGTGTGGCATCTGTCTCTCATTGTGTGCCACAGAAAACCAGTGTGTAATACTGGGCCATTTTTTTTTTGTAAATTCTCCCTGAATAAAAATAAATAAATAGTGGGAGATAAAGATTGGCAAGTCTGCCTCTGTGCCATTGCTGTGTGTGGCATCTGTCTCTCATAGTGTGCCACAGAAAACCAGTGTGTTAGGCTACGTTCACATTTGCGTTGTGCGCCGCAGCGTCGGCGCCGCAGCGCACAACGCAAACAAAAACGCGGCAATACGCACGCTAAAACGCTGCGTTTTGCGCCGCATGCGTCGTTTTTGCCCGCAAGTTGGACGCAAAAAAAATGCAACTTGAAGCGTTTCTTGCGTCCAACGCTTGCGGCCATGCGGCGCAAAACGCAGCACAACGCATGTCCATGCGCCCCCATGTTAAGTATAGGGGCGCATGACGCATGCGGCGCCGCTGCGGCGCCCGACGCTGCGGCGCTGACCGCAAATGTGAACGTAGCCTAATACTGGGCCATTTTTTTTTTGTAAATTATCCCTGAAAAAAAAAATAGTGGGAGATAAAGATTGGCAAGTCTGCCTCTGTGCCATTGCTGTGTGTGGCATCTGTCTCTCATAGTGTGCCACAGAAAACCAGTGTGTAATACTGGGCCTTTTTTTTTTTTTTTGTAAATTCTCCCTGAATAAAAATAAATAAATAGTGGGAGATAAAGATTGGCAAGTCTGCCTCTGTGCCATTGCTGTGTGTGGCATCTGTCTCTCACAGTGTGCCACAGAAAACCAGTGTGTAATACTGGGCCATTTTTTTTGTGTAAATTATCCCTGAATAAAAATAAATAGTGGGAGATAAAGATTGGCAAGTGTGCCTCTGTGCCATTGCTGTGTGTGGCATCTGTCTCTCATAGCGTGCCACAGAAAACCAGTGTGTAATACTGGGCCATTTTTTTTTCTTTTTGTAAATTCTCCCTGAAAAAAAAAATAGTGGGAGATAAAGATTGGCAAGTCTACCTCTGTGCCATTGCTGTGTGTGGCATCTGTCTCTCATAGTGTGCCACAGAAAACCAGTGTGTAATACTGGGCCATTTTTTTTTTTTTTGTAAATTATCCCTGAAAAAAAAAAATAGTGGGAGATAAAGATTGGCAAGTCTGCCTCTGTGCCATTGCTGTGTGTGGCATCTGTCTCTCATAGTGTGCCACAGAAAACCAGTGTGTAATACTGGGCTATTTTTTTTTTGTAAATTATCCCTGAATAAAAATAAATAAAAAGTGGGAGATAAAGATTGGCAAGTCTGCCTCTGTGCCATTGTTGTGTGTGGCATCTGTCTCTCATAGTGTGCCACAGAAAACCAGTGTGTAATACTGGGCCATTTTTTTTTTTTGTAAATTCTCCCTGAATAAAAATAAATAAATAGTGGGAGATTAAGATTGGCAAGTCTGCCTCTGTGCCATTGCTGTGTGTGGCATCTGTCTCTCATTGTGTGCCACAGAAAACCAGTGTGTAATACTGGGCCATTTTTTTTGTAAATTCTCCCTGAATAAAAATAAATAAATAGTGGGAGATAAAGATTGGCAAGTCTGCCTCTGTGCCATTGCTGTGTGTGGCATCTGTCTCTCATTGTGTGCCACAGAAAACCAGTGTGTAATACTGGGCCATTTTTTTTTTGTAAATTCTCCCTGAATAAAAATAAATAAATAGTGGGAGATGAAGATTGGCAAGTCTGCCTCTGTGCCATTGCTGTGTGTGGCATCTGTCTCTCATAGTGTGCCACAGAAAACCAGTGTGTAATACTGGGCCATTTTTTTTGTGTAAATTATCCCTGAAAAAAAAAAATAGTGGGAGATAAAGATTGGCAAGTCTGCTTCTGTGCCATTGCTGTGTGTGGCATCTGTCTCTCATAGTGTGCCACAGAAAACCAGTGTGTAATACTGGGCCTTTTTTTTTTTTTGTAAATTCTCCCTGAATAAAAATAAATAAATAGTGGGAGATAAAGATTGGCAAGTCTGCCTCTGTGCCATTGCTGTGTGTGGCATCTGTCTCTCACAGTGTGCCACAGAAAACCAGTGTGTAATACTGGGCCATTTTTTTTTTGTAAATTATCCCTGAATAAAAATAAATAGTGGGAGATAAAGATTGGCAAGTCTGCCTCTGTGCCATTGCTGTGTGTGGCATCTGTCTCTCATAGTGTGCCACAGAAAACCAGTGTGTAATACTGGGCCATTTTTTTTTTTTGTAAATTCTCCCTGAAAAAAAATAAATAAATAGTGGGAGATAAAGATTGGCAAGTCTGCCTCTGTGCCAGTGCTGTGTGTGGCATCTGTCTCTCATTGTGGCCCACAGAAAACCTAGTGTGTAATACTGGGCCATTTTTTTTTAATTCTCCCTGAAAAAAATAAATAAATAGTGGGAGATTAAGATTGGCATTTCTGCTTGAGTGCCGGTCGTGTGTGTGCCATCTGTCTCAAATTACTGGGGCACAGAAAACCTAGTGTGTAACATTGGGCCTGGTTTTCCTTTCAGTGTCAGCCACCTATAAAGGTGTATATAAATCCTACAGAAGTTAGAGTTCACCTTATAAGTTGTTTTACAGTAACAAATATCGTTACTTTGGTTACGTTTTGCAAACAATGAGGAAGTCAGGTGGAAGAGGTCGTGGCCGTGGGCGGTCATTGTCAGCTGGTAATGATGGTAGTGGTGGTGGAGCATCAGGTGGTCGTGGTAAAAGCAGTACAGCACCTAAGTCTCGAGTTGCTGAGCCAGGTTCGTCGTCTGGCTGCACAAGGCCTCGAACGCTCCCTTTTCTGGGAGTAGGAAAACCGCTTTTAAAGCCGGAGCAGCAAGAACAATTTTTGGCTTTCCTTTCTGACTCAGCCTCTAGCTCTTTTGCCTCCTCTTCTGAAAGTGCAAAATGTAAAAGCAGCACGTCGTTAGTGGATGTTCACGGTCAGGGACAAGTCGCTTCCTTGTCTTCTTCACCCAGAACAAGAGAGAAGGATGCGTCAGGAGACACAATGGGTTACTCCATGGAGCTCTTTACACATACCGTTCCTGGGTTAGACAGTGAAACAGTTAACATGCCATGCCCATTAGAAGTTGAATCGGACATGGAGTGCACTGATGCACAGGCACAGCCAGATTACTATGCTGTTCCTTTGACTCAGACCAGAACATTGCCCTCGCAGTGTACTGAGCCAGAATCAAACCCAGCTGAGACTATGGTGCCCCGTCACGAACGCTATACCACCGGCTTACACAGTGACACAGACGAAGTTGCACACGAGATAGAAGAGGAGGTCATAGATGACCCAGTTGTTGACCCCGATTGGCAGCCATTGGGGGAACAGGGTGTAGGCGGCAGTAGTTCTGAAGTGGAGGAGGAGGAGGAGCCACAGCAGGCATCAACATCACAACAGGTTCCATCTGCCGGGCCCGTATCTGGCCAAAAACGCGTGGCAAAACTAAAACCAGTTGGAGGACAGCGTGGCCATCCGGTTAAAGAAGCTCAGTCTGCAATGCCTGAAAAGGTATCCGATAGTAGAAAGAGTGCAGTCTGGCATTTTTTTAAAAAAACATCCAAATGATCAGCGCAAAGTCATCTGTCAAAAATGTTCAACTACCTTAAGCAGAGGTCAGAATCTTAAAAGTCTAAATACAAGTTGCATGCATAGACATTTATCCACCATGCATTTGCAAGCCTGGACTAACTACCAAACGTGCCTAAAGGTTGCAGCACCCTCGGCCAATGAAGCTAGTCAGCAACGCTACATCACTTCCCTCACTGTAAGCCCATCATTTCCCGCAACACCTGCAGTATCTGTGCAGCTTTTGTCTCCAGGCCAAAGCAGTCAGGGAATCACCAGGTTCGTAGTAGGAAACACTGCATGTAGGGCACCGGCAAGAATACCATCTCCAACCCTCTCTCAGTCTGCCATGTCCACCGGCACCACCGCTAGTTCCACGATCTCCAACTCTCCAGTCCAGCTCACCCTACATGAGACTCTTGTTAGGAAAAGGAAGTACTCATCCTCGCATCCGCGTACACAGGGTTTGAACGCCCACATTGCTAGACTAATCTCATTAGAGATGATGCCCTACCGGTTAGTTGAAAGCGAAGCTTTCAAAGCGCTGATGGACTACGCTGTACCACGCTACGAGCTACCCAGTCGACACTTCTTTTCTAGAAAAGCCATCCCAGCCCTCCAACAGCATGTTAAAGACCGCATCGTCCATGCACTCAGGCAGTCTGTGACTACAAAGGTGCACCTGACAACAGATGCATGGACCAGTAGGCATGGCCAGGGACGTTACGTGTCCAACACGGCACACTGGGTGAATGTGGTGGATGCAGGGTCCACAGGGGCCAGCAATATTGGGACAGTTCTGCCTAGCCCACGGTCAAGGAAAGAGTTGGCTGTAGGCGTTTGCCCCCCCTCCTCCTCTTCCTCGTCCTCCTGCAGAAGCGAGAGCTCGTCCACAGACCGCAGTCGCACATCCACTCCATCCACAGCTGCCACTGTTGCACACCAGGTGTGCCATTATGGGACAGCTAGGGGCAAGCGTCAGCAGGCTGTATTGGCAATGAAGTGTTTGGGCGACAACAGACACACCGCGGAAGTTCTGTCCGAGTTCTTGCAGAAGGAAACTCAGTCATGGCTGGGCACTGTACATCTTGAGGCAGGCAAGGTAGTGAGTGATAACGGAAGGAATTTCATGGCTGCCATAGCCCTTTCCCAACTGAAACACATTCCTTGCCTGGCTCACACCTTAAACCTGGTGGTGCATTGCTTCCTGAAAAGTTATCCGGGGTTACTCGCCCTGCTCCTCAAAGTGCGCAGACTTTGCTCGCATATCCGCCGTTCGCCCGTACACTCCAGCCGTATGCAGAACTATCAGCGGTCTTTGAACCTTCCCCAGCATCGCCTAATCATCGACGTTGCAACAAGGTGGAACTCCACACTGCACATGCTTCAGAGACTGTGCGAACAGAGGCGTGCTGTTATGTATTTGTGGGAGGATACACGGGCAGGCAGTTGGATGGCAGACATGGAGTTGTCAGGTGTGCAATGGTCGAAGCTCCAAGACCTGTGTCAAGTCCTTCAGTGTTTTGAGGAATGCACACGGCTGGTTAGTGCAGGCAACGCCATAATAACCATGAGCATCCCCCTAATGCATCTGCTGATGCAAAGTTTGACGCACATAAAGGAGCAGGCGTCTGCAGCCGAGGAAGAGGAAAGCCTTGATGACAGTCAGCCATTGTCTGGTCAGGGCCGTGTAGAGGACGCGGTAGCGGGCGAAGAGGATGAGGAGGATGATGGGGATGAGTACTTTTTTAATGAGGAAGCTTCTCCTGGGCCAACAGAAATTAGTGGCGTTGCAAGGCCGGGTTCTGGTTTTTTAAGGGAGACAAGTGACGTAGATTTGCCTGTAACTGCCCCTCAAACCAGCACAACCGCAGATTTGACAACTGGAACTTTGGCCCACATGGCGGATTATGCCTTACGTATCCTCAAAAGGGACCCACACATTATTAAAATGATGAGCGATGACGATTACTGGTTGGCCTGCATCCTTGACCCTCGCTATAAAGGTAAATTGCAAAATATTATGCCACATGAGAACCTCGAACAAATATTAGCAACCAAACAAGCAACTCTTGTAGACCGTTTGATTCAGGCATTCCCAGAACACAGCACCAGTGATGGTTCTCACACGAGCTGCAGGGGGCTACAGGGCAGAGGTGTTAGAGGTGCACAAATCAGAAGTGGCGTTGGACAGAGGGGTTTTCTGACCAGGTTGTGGAGTGATTACGCAATGACCGCAGACAGGACAGGTACTGCAGCATCTATTCAAAGTGACAGGAGACAACATTTGTCCAGTATGGTTACTATTTTTCATCCCTTATCGATGTTCTCCCTCAACCGTCATTCCCATTTGATTACTGGGCATCCAAATTAGACACCTGGCCTGAATTGGCAGAATATGCATTGCAGGAGCTTGCTTGCCCAGCAGCTAGTGTGCTATCAGAAAGAGTATTCAGTGCTGCTGGTTCAATATTAACCGAAAAAAGGACTCGTCTGGCTACCCAAAATGTGGATGATCTAACCTTCATTAAAATGAACCACTCCTGGATGTCAAATTATTTTGCCCCACCTTTCCCGGCTGACACCTAGCTTTCCTATAAAAAGGTCTTGCTTGTGGACTGGTCTTAATGAGTGTTCCAATCTCTTAATTTGCAGCAGCTGTTTGTCCAGCATACGACATGTTTACACCTCCCTCAATGGGAACACTCCCCCCACGGGGCCGTGGTCTCGCCACTTGGCGCAAGCACCCGTTAGAGTGCCGTTTGTCTGAAGAGGTGGGTGTGCCCGCTTTTGGTCGACGGCACTGCCACTGGGTCCCTCATAGTACAATAAAGTGTCTCTGGCGGTGGTGGCGCGCACCCAACGTCAGACACACCGTTGTAACATGAGGGGCCCTGGGACGGTACCGCCGGCCACAAGAGAGTTCACCCCCCCCCAGCTCAAACTGTGCTCTACCACGTGCAAAATTATCTCTCACAGCTCCACCAATGTTTAGTCTATGCGCTGACATCATTCAATGCCTGCCACTGACAATACCAATTTGTTGACATCTATGATGCTAGTTAAAGTAGTCTGGGTCAGAGTCCTATATTGACACCAGTAAATACTTACTGCCAAATTACTATGTCAGAAACTCAGCAGATGAGCCCACCCCTGTACCTAAGTATGCCACACTTTTTTTGTTGTTGTTGTTTTGCGAGACATTAACATCTATTTATTTTTTGTGAGTACTAACTCTGTCAGACACTCCTTGCAATCGTCCTCCGCTGACCACACCAATGCTGCCTGTGTACCCCTGCGAGATAACTCTAAGTGCCTTGAGCCTATTTTTAGTTATTTTAGGCCTAGTAAGCCTGTCTGCGGTCCCTCCTTGCAATCCTCCTCCACTGACCACAACAATGCTGCCTGCGTACCCCTGCGAGATAACTCTAAGTGCCTTGAGCCTATTTTTATTTATTTTAGGCCTAGTAAGCCTGTCTGCGGTCCATCCTTGCAATCCTTCTCCGCTGACCACACCAATGCTGCCCGTGTACCCCTGGAACCTATTTAAAACTGCATAGAGCCTATTTTTAGTTATTTTAGGCCTAGTAAGCCTGTCTGCGGTCCCTCCTTGCAAACCTCCTCCACTGACCACACCAATGCTGCCCGTGTACCCCTGGAACCTACTTAAAACTGCATAGAGCCTATTTTTAGTTATTTTAGGCCTGGTAAGCCTGTCTGCGGTCCCTCCTTGCAATCCTCCTCCACTGACCACAACAATGCTGCCTGTGTACCCCTGCGAGATATGTTGTGGATTAGACTTTTTGGCTCCCTCTTGTGGTTACTAGTGATATGACTCTGGGATTGTCTTTCCTCAGTTTGGCACCCACCTGGGTCGTTAGTCCAGGGGTGTTGCTATATAAACTTCCTGGATCCTTAGTCCAGTGCCTGGCATCGTTGTAATCAGATCCTTTCTGTTTGCTGCTGTCTGCTGGTCCTGGTTCGTGCAAAATTAAGCTAAGTCCTGCTTCTTGGTTTTTTGGTTATTTGCTTGCTCTCATTTTTTGTCCAGCTTGTACTAAATGTGATTCCTGACCTTGCTGGAAGCTCTAGGGGGCTGGTGTTCTCCCCCTGGGCCGTTAGACGGTTCGGGGGTTCTTGAATATCCAGCGTGGATATTTTGATAGGGTTTTTGCTGACCATATAAGTCATCTTACTATATTCTGCTATTAGCTAGTGGGCCTCTCTTTGCTAAATACCTAGCTCATTCTTACGTTTGTCTTTTCCTCTTACCTCACCGTTATTATTTGTTGGGGGCTTGTATCCAACTTTTGGGGTCTTTTCTCTGGAGGCAAGAAAGGTCTTTCTTTTCCCTTCTAGGGTTAGTTAGTTCTCCGGCTGGCGCGAGACGTCTAGAACCAACGTAGGCACGTTCCCCGGCTGCTGCTATTTGTGGTGCTAGGATTAGATATATGGTCAGCTCAGTTACCACTGCCCTATGAGCTGTTTTTTTCTGTTTGCAGACTTAGTAATTATTTCTGAGACCCTCTGCCATTGGGGTCATAACAGTATGCAAGGCCAACATTGAATGTTTAATGCATTGCAGAAGTGGGATAATAAGAAAGGAAATTCTGAGTTTTTTTTTTTTTTTTTTCCTCTCTTCCTCCCCTTTACCTCTGAGTGGCTTGTGCTTGCTGCAGACATGAATGTCCAGACCTTGATTACAAGTGTAGACCAGCTTGCTGCTCGTGTGCAGGGCATACAAGATTTTGTTACTAGTAGTCCAATGTTTGAACCTAAAATACCTATTCCTGAACTGTTTTCTGGAGACCAATTTAAGTTTAGGAATTTCAGGAATAATTGTAAATTGTTTCTATCTCTGAGACCCCGTTCATCTGGAGATTCAGCTCAGCAAGTTAAAATTGTTATCTCTTTTTTACGGGGCGACCCTCAGGATTGGGCTTTCTCGCTAGCGCCAGGAGATCCGGCATTGGCAAATATTGATGCGTTTTTTCTGGCGCTCGGATTGCTTTACGAGGAACCCAATCTTGAAGTTCAGGCAGAAAAAGCCTTGCTGGCTATTTCTCAGGGCCAGGATGAAGCTGAAGTGTATTGCCAAAAATTTCGGAAATGGTCCGTGCTTACTCAGTGGAATGAGTGTGCTCTGGCCGCAAATTTCAGAAATGGCCTTTCTGAAGCCATTAAGAATGTGATGGTGGGTTTCCCCATTCCTACAAGTCTGAACGATTCCATGGCGCTGGCTATTCAAATTGACCGGCGTGTGCGGGAGCGCAAAACCGCTAATCCTCTGGTGGTGTTGTCTGAACAAACACCTGATTTAATGCAATGTGATAGAATTCAGACTAGAAATGAGCGGAAAAATCATAGACGTCAGAATGGGTTGTGTTTTTACTGTGGTGATTCTACACATGTTATATCAGCATGCTCTAAACGCCTAACAAGGGTTGTTAGTCCTGTCGCCATTGGTAATTTGCAACCTAAATTTATTTTGTCTGTGACTTTAATTTGCTCATTGTCTTTTTACCCTGTTATGGCGTTTGTGGATTCAGGCGCCGCCCTGAGTCTTATGGATCTGTCATTTGCCAAGCACTGTGGTTTTGTTCTTGAACCGTTGGTAAATCCTATTCCTCTTAGAGGTATTGATGCTACGCCATTGGCGGAAAATAAACCGCAGTTTTGGACGCAGGTAACCATGTGCATGACTCCTGAACATCGGGAGGTGATTCGTTTTCTTGTTCTGCATAAAATGCATGATTTGGTCGTTTTGGGTCTGCCATGGTTACAGACCCACAATCCAGTCTTGGATTGGAAGGCAATGTCTGTGTCAAGTTGGGGCTGTCAGGGAATTCATGCTGATTCTCCGCCGGTGTCTATTGCTTCCTCTACTCCTTCGGAAGTTCCTGAGTATTTGTCTGATTATCAGGATGTATTCAGCGAGTCCAGGTCCAGTGCTCTGCCTCTTCGTAGGGACTGTGACTGTGCCATAGATTTGATTCCAGGTAGTAAATTTCCTAAGGGAAGACTATTTAATCTGTCTGTACCTGAGCATGCCGCAATGCGTTCGTATATCAAGGAGTCTCTGGAGAAGGGGCATATCCGTCCATCCTCTTCCCCTCTTGGTGCGGGATTCTTTTTTGTGGCCAAGAAGGACGGATCTTTGAGACCTTGTATTGACTATCGGCTTCTGAATAAAATCACTGTTAAATTTCAGTATCCTTTGCCTCTGTTGTCAGACTTGTTTGCCCGGATTAAAGGTGCCAAGTGGTTCACCAAGATAGATCTTTGTGGTGCGTACAACCTTGTGCGCATTAAGCAAGGAGATGAATGGAAGAGGGCATTTAATACGCCCGAAGGTCATTTTGAGTACTTGGTGATGCCTTTTGGGCTCTCTAATGCTCCCTCAGTGTTTCAGTCCTTTATGCATGATATTTTCTGGAAGTATCTGGATAAATTTATGATTGTTTATCTGGATGATATTCTGGTTTTCTCTGAAGATTGGGACTCACATGTGGAGCAGGTCAGGATGGTGTTTCAGGTTTTGCGTGAGAATGCTTTGTTTGTTAAGGGCTCAAAGTGTCTCTTTGGAGTACAGAAGGTTCCCTTTTTGGGGTTTATTTTTTCCCCTTCTGCTGTGGAGATGGACCTAGTCAAGGTCCGAGCTATTCATGATTGGACTCAACCCACGTCAGTTAAGAGTCTTCAGAAGTTCTTGGGTTTTGCTAACTTCTACCGTCGTTTTATCGCTAATTTTTCTAGCGTTGTTAAACCTTTGATTGATATGACCAAGAAAGGTTCTGATGTTGCTAACTGGGCTCCTGCAGCCGTGGAGGCGTTCCAAGAGTTGAAGCGCCGGTTTACTTCGGCGCCTGTTTTGTGCCAGCCTGATGTCTCACTTCCCTTTCAGGTTGAAGTGGATGCTTCTGAGATTGGGGCAGGGTCCGTTTTGTCGCAGAGAGGCCCTGGTTGCTCGGTAATGAGACCATGTGCTTTCTTCTCTAGGAAGTTTTCGCCTGCTGAGCGGAATTATGATGTTGGCAATCGGGAGTTGCTGGCCATGAAGTGGGCATTTGAGGAGTGGCGTCATTGGCTCGAGGGTGCTAAGCATCGTGTGGTGGTTTTGACTGATCACAAAAATTTGATGTATCTCGAGTCTGCTAAACGCCTGAATCCTAGACAGGCCCGCTGGTCATTGTTTTTCTCCCGTTTTGACTTTGTGGTCTCATATTTCCCAGGTTCTAAGAATGTGAAGGCTGATGCTCTTTCAAGGAGCTTTGTGCCTGACTCTCCTGGAGTCGCAGAACCAGTTGGTATTCTTAAAGAGGGAGTTATCTTGTCAGCCATTTCTCCTGATTTGCGACGTGTGTTGCAGAGATTTCAGGCTGGTAGACCTGACTCTTGTCCACCTGACAGACTGTTTGTTCCTGATAAGTGGACCAGCAGAGTCATTTCCGAGGTTCATTCCTCGGTGTTGGCAGGGCATCCGGGAATTTTTGGCACCAGAGATCTGGTGGCTAGGTCCTTTTGGTGGCCTTCCTTGTCACGGGATGTGCGGTCATTTGTGCAGTCCTGTGGGACTTGTGCTCGAGCTAAGCCTTGCTGTTCTCGTGCCAGCGGGTTGCTCTTGCCCTTGCCTGTCCCGAAGAGGCCTTGGACACACATTTCCATGGATTTCATTTCAGATCTCCCGGTGTCTCAGGGCATGTCTGTCATCTGGGTGGTATGTGATCGCTTTTCTAAAATGGTCCATTTGGTGCCTTTGCCTAAGCTGCCTTCCTCTTCCGATCTGGTTCCTGTGTTCTTTCAGAATGTGGATCGTTTACACGGCATTCCTGAGAATATTGTGTCTGACAGAGGATCCCAGTTTGTTTCCAGGTTCTGGCGATCCTTTTGTGCTAGGATGGGCATTGATTTGTCGTTTTCGTCTGCCTTTCATCCTCAGACTAATGGACAAACAGAGCAAACTAATCAGACTCTGGAGGCTTATTTGAGGTGTTTTGTTTTGGCAGATCAGGATGATTGGGTGACCTTCTTGCCGTTGGCTGAGTTTGCCCTTAATAATCGGGCTAGTTCCGCTACTTTGGTTTCGCCATTTTTCTGCAACTCTGGTTTCCACCCTCGTTTTCCCTCGGGACATGTGGAGCCTTCTGACTGTCCTGGGGTAGATTCTGTGGTGGATAGGTTGCAGCAGATCTGGAATCATGTGGTGGACAACTTAAAGTTGTCACAGGAGAAGGCTCAGCGTTTTGCCAACCGCCGCCGCGGTGTGGGCCCCCGACTTCGTGTTGGGGATTTGGTATGGCTGTCTTCTCGATTTGTTCCTATGAAGGTCTCCTCTCCTAAATTTAAGCCTCGCTTCATCGGTCCTTACAAGATATTGGAAATCCTTAATCCTGTGTCCTTTCGCTTGGATCTTCCGGTGTCGTTTGCCATTCACAACGTGTTCCATAGGTCTTTGTTGCGGCGGTACGTTGTACCTGTGGTTCCTTCTGTTGAGCCTCCTGCTCCGGTGTTGGTTGAGGGCGAGTTGGAGTATGTGGTGGAGAAGATCTTGGATTCTCGTCTCTCCAGACGGAGGCTTCAGTATCTGGTCAAGTGGAAGGGCTATGGTCAGGAGGATAATTCCTGGGTGGTTGCCTCTGATGTGCATGCGGCCGATTTAGATCGTGCCTTTCACGCTGCTCATCCTGATCGCCCTGGTGGTCTTGGTGAGGGTTCGGTGACCCCTCCTTAAGGGGGGGGTACTGTTGTGAATTAGACTTTTTGGCTCCCTCTTGTGGTTACTAGTGATTTGACTCTGGGATTGTCTTTCCTCAGTTTGGCACCCACCTGGGTCGTTAGTCCAGGGGTGTTGCTATATAAACTTCCTGGATCCTTAGTCCAGTGCCTGGCATCGTTGTAATCAGATCCTTTCTGTTTGCTGCTGTCTGCTGGTCCTGGTTCATGCAAAATTAAGCTAAGTCCTGCTTCTTGGTTTTTTGGTTATTTGCTTGCTCTCATTTTTTGTCCAGCTTGTACTAAATGTGATTCCTGACCTTGCTGGAAGCTCTAGGGGGCTGGTGTTCTCCCCCCGGGCCGTTAGACGGTTCGGGGGTTCTTGAATATCCAGCGTGGATATTTTGATAGGGTTTTTGCTGACCATATAAGTCATCTTACTATATTCTGCTATTAGCTAGTGGGCCTCTCTTTGCTAAATACCTAGCTCATTCTTACGTTTGTCTTTTCCTCTTACCTCACCGTTATTATTTGTTGGGGGCTTGTATCCAACTTTTGGGGTCTTTTCTCTGGAGGCAAGAAAGGTCTTTCTTTTCCCTTCTAGGGTTAGTTAGTTCTCCGGCTGGCGCGAGACGTCTAGAACCAACGTAGGCACGTTCCCGGCTGCTGCTATTTGTGGTGCTAGGATTAGATATATGATCAGCTCAGTTACCACTGCCCTATGAGCTGTTTTTTTGTGTTTGCAGACTTAGTAATAATTTCTGAGACCCTCTGCCATTGGGGTCATAACAGAGATAACTCTAAGTGCCTTGAGCCTATTTTTATTTATTTTAGGCCTAGTAAGCCTGTCTGCGGTCCCTCCTTGCAATCCTTCTCCGCTGACCACACCAATGCTGCCCGTGTACCCCTGGAACCTATTTAAAACTCCATAGAGCCTATTTTTAGTTATTTTAGGCCTAGTAAGCCTGTCTGCGGTCCCTCTTTGCAATCCTCCTCCACTGACCACACCAATGCTGCCCGTGTACCCCTGGAACCTATTTAAAATTGCAGAGAGCCTATTTTTAGTTATTTTAGGCCTAGTAAGCCTGTCTGTGGTCCCTCCTTGCAATCCTCCTCCACTGAAAAACACCAATGCTGCCCGTGTACCCCTGGAACCTATTTAAAACTGCATAGAGCCTATTTTTAGTTATTTTAGGCCTAGTAAGCCTGTCTGCGGTCCCTCCTTGCAATCCTCCTCCACTGACCACAACAATGCTGCCTGTGTACCCCTGCGAGATAACTCTATGTGCCTTGAGCCTATTTTTAGTTATTTTAGGCCTAGTAAGCCTGTCTGCGGTCCCTCCTTGCAATCCTCCTCCACTGACCACACCAATGCTGCCCGTGTACCCCTGGAACCTATTTAAAACTGCATAGAGACTATTTTTAGTTATTTTAGGCCTAGTAAGCCTGTCTGCGGTCCCTCCTTGCAATCCTCCTCCACTGACCACACCAATGCTGCCTGTGTACCCCTGCGAGATAACTCTAAGTGCCTTGAGCCTATTTTTAGTTATTTTAGGCCTAGTAAGCCTGTCTGCGGTCCCTCCTTGCAATCCTCCTCCACTGACCACAACAATGCTGCCTGTGTACCCCTGCGAGATAACTCTAAGTGCCTTGAGCCTATTTTTATTTATTTTAGGCCTAGTAAGCCTGTCTGCGGTCCCTCCTTGCAATCCTCCTCCGCTGACCACACCAATGCTGACCGTGTACCCCTGGAACCTATTTAAAACTGCATAGAGCCTATTTTTAGTTATTTTAGGTCTAGTAAGCCTGTCTGCGGTCCCTCCTTGCAATCCTCCTCCACTGACCACACCAATGCTGCCCGTGAACCCCTGGAACCTATTTAAAACTGCATAGAGCCTATTTTTAGTTATTTTAGGCCTAGTAAGCCTGTCTGCGGTCCCTCCTTTCAATCCTCCTCCACTGACCACACCAATGCTGCCCGTGTACCCCTGGAACCTATTTAAAACTGCATAGAGCCTATTTTTAGTTATTTTAGGCCTAGTAAGCCTGTCTGCGGTCCCTCCTTGCAATCCTCCTCCACTGACCACAACAATGCTGCCTGTGTACCCCTGTGAGATAACTCTAAGTGCCTTGAGCCTATTTTTAGTTATTTTAGGCCTAGTAAGCCTGTCTGCAGTCCCTCCTTTCAATCCTCCTCCACTGACCACACCAATGCTGCCCGTGTACCCCTGGAACCTATTTAAAACTGCATAGAGCCTATTTTTAGTTATTTTAGGCCTAGTAAGCCTGTCTGCGGTCCCTCCTTGCAATCCTCCTCCACTGACCACACCAATGCTGCCCGTGTACCCCTGGAACCTATTTAAAAGTTCATAGAGCCTATTTATATATCTTATTTAATATTAATAAAGCCATGATGGACTACGCTGTACCACGCTACAAGCTAACCAGTCGACACTTCTTTTGCGAGAAAAGCCATCCCAACCCTCCACCAGCATGTAAAAGACGGCATTATCCATGCACTCTGGCAATCTGTGAGTACAAAGGTGCACCTGACAACAGACGCATGGACCTGTAGGCATGGCCACGGAAGGTTATGTGTCCATTACGGCGCAATGGGTTAATGTGGTGGATGCATGGTCCACAGGGGACAGCCTACTAAGTCTGTCTGCAGTCCCTAATTCAAAATGTCCTCCACTGTATAAATCTGAGCTTCAACCTTCTGGCTCTCATTAAGTGCTTTTTAACAAAAAGTTTGGTGGTTGGGGCCTACTAACGGTGTCTGCCGCTCCCTGGTGTTGTCCTCCACTGTATAAATCTGAGCTTCAACCTTCTGGCTCTCATTAAGTGCTGTTTTTTAAAAAGTTTGGTGGTTGGGGCCTACTAACGGTGTCTGCCGCTCCCTGGTGTTGTCCTCCACTGTATAAATCTGAGCTTCAACCTTCTGGCTCTCATTAAGTGCTGTTTTTTAAAAATTTGGTGGTTGGGGCCTACTAACGGTGTGTGCCGCACCTTGGTGTTGTCCTGTGTTATTTTCCTGACCTTTAATCTTCAGGCTTTCGGCCTTCATTTGTAATATTAAGCTGCATAGGGCCTACTAGTTGGGTTGGGCCTACTAACGGTGTCTGCCGCTCAAAGGTGTTCTCCTCCACTGAACAAAGCAGTGCTGCCTGTTTACTCCTGTTACCAATTTTGAACTTTATTTTGCCCACTTTATTATTTGGGCCTACTAAATGTGTCTGCCTCTCATTACAGTTGTCCTCCACTGAACTAAGCAATGCTGCCTGGTTAGTCCTGTTACCAATTTTAAATTGCATTTAGCCCACTTTATTATTTGGCCCTATATCACTGTTTCCTCCTCATCCTGCCCATTGCCCAGCCGGTGCTACATGAGTATTGTGGTACTTTGACCCAGACCACTACATTCCCCTTGCACGCTACACAGCCACAATCTGACCCTGCTGAAAGTCAGGTTCCCCTTCCCACATATACCACCTTACACAGGGACAAAGAGGAAGGTGCAGATGAAAGTGCAGGTTTCTTTAACAGGTAGGGGGCATACCTGTTGGCGACGTCACAGGCACAGGGCCCCTCAGAGTACGCAAAAGTGTCGCTGCCGGTGGGAGGCGCCCCCGCCGTGCAACCACACCGCTGTACTTTGAGGGGCCCTGTGCCAGTGCCAATGCGAACGAGTGGGCCCCCCCTGCTTGCTCAGGATCACAGCACTTGCAACGTTGAAATACTTACCTCTCCCTGCTCCACCGCCGTGACGTAGTCCATGTTTCCTAGGCCCACTAAAACCTTGAACCAGCCCTACCCCCCACAACTTTTGCCAAATGACCCCCAATTTCCAATGCCCAACTATTATTATAAAGTTAATTAAGATTGACAAGCTTCAGAAACAAGAATGGATGTTTTTGGCATTAAAATGGGCACTGTAGGTGTTTTCCTGGCCTCCACTCACTGCCGACTATGTTTCCCCATTGACTTGCATTGGGTTTCGTGTTTCGGTCGATCCCCGACTTTTCGCGATAATCGGCCGACTGCACTCGACTCGACTTTGGACAAAGTCGGGTTTCGCAAAACCCGACTCGATCTTAAAAAAATGAAAGTCGCTCAACCCTATTCGTAACCATACTGGAAAAATGCTGTGTCCTGTCACTTTGAATCGATGCAGCAGTACCTGTCGTGTCAGCGGTCGTTGTGAAATCACTCCACAACCTGGTCATAAAACCCCTCTGTCCAACGCCACTTCGGATTTGTGCACCTCTAACACCTCTGCCATGTTGCCCATTACAGCTCGTGTGAGAACCATCACCGCCGCTGTGTGCTGGGAATGCCTTAACCAAATGGTCTACAAGAGTTGCTTGTTTGGTAGCCAATATTTGCTCAAGGTTCTCATGTGGCATGATATTTTGTAATTTTCCTTTATATCGTGGATCCAGGAGGCAGGCCAACCAGTAATCGTCATCGGTCATCATTTTGATAATGCGGGGGTCCCTTTTTAGGACACGCAAGGCATACTCAGCCATGTGGGACAATGTTCCAGATGTCAATTCACTGCTTGTGCTGGGTTGAGGAGCACTTTCTTGCAAATCACCATCACTTGTGTCCCGCAAAAACCCTGTACCTGACCTTGCAACACCACCAGTTTCTATTGCCCCCTGAGAAGCATCCTCCTCCCATAAATATTCATCCCCATCATCCTCCTCCTCCTCCTCTTCATCCGCCACCTCGTCCAGGAGAGTTCCCTGAGCTGACAATGGCTGACTGTCATCAAGCCTTCCCTCCTCTTCGGCTGCAGACACCTGTTCCTTAATGTGCATCAAACTTTGCATCAGCAGACGCATTAGTGGGATGCTCATGCTTATGATGGCGTCATCTGCACTTACCAGCCGTGTGCATTCCTCAAAACACTGAAGGACTTGACAGAGGTCTTGTAGCTTCGATCACTGCACACCAGACAACTCCATGTCTGCCATCCAAGTGCTTGCCCATGTATGTGTATCCTCCCACAAATAAATTACAGCATGCCTCTCTTCGCACAGCATCTGAAGCATGTGCAGTGTGGAGTTCCACCTTGTTGCAACGTCGATTATTAGGCGGTGCTGGGAAAGATTCAGCAATCGCTGATGGTTCAGCTTACGGCTGGAGTGTACGGGCGACCGGCGGATGTGCGAGCAAAGTCTTCACACCTTCAGGAGCAGGGCTGGTAACCCCGGTTAATTTTTAAGGAAGCATTGCACCACCAGGTTCAAGGTGTGAGCCAGGCAAGGTATGTGCTTCAGTTCTGAAAGGGCT
Source organism: Ranitomeya variabilis (assembly GCF_051348905.1). Lineage (NCBI taxonomy): Eukaryota > Metazoa > Chordata > Amphibia > Anura > Dendrobatidae > Ranitomeya > Ranitomeya variabilis. Next base: position 511,245,174 of record NC_135232.1, read on the forward strand.
ATGGCAGCCATAAAATTCCTTCCGTTATCACTGACTACCTTGCCTGTCTCAAGATGTACACTGCCCAGCCATAACTGAGTTTGCTGCAAGTACTCGGCCAGTACTTCCGCGGTGTGTCTGTTGTCGCCCAAACACTTCATTTGTAACACAGCCTGCTGACGCTTACCACTAGCTGTTAAATAATGGGACACCTCGTGTGCAACACTGGCAGCTGCGGATGGAGTGGTCGTGCGACTGTGCTCTGTGGACGAGCTTTCGCTTCTGGAGGAGGAGGTGGCGAAACGCCTACAGCCAATTGTTTCCTAGACCGTGGGCTAGGCAGAACTGTCCCACTATGGCTGTCCCCAGTGAACCCTGCATCCACCACATTAACCCAGTGCGCTGTGATGGACACATAACGTCCCTGGCCATGCCTACTGGTCCATGCATCTGTTGTGAGGTGCACCTTTCCACTGACTGATTGCCGCAGTGCATGGACAATGCGGTGTTTGACATGCTGGTGGAGGGCTGGGATGGCTTTTCTCGCAAAGAAGTGCCGACTGGGTAGGTCATAGCGTGGTACTGCGTAGGCCATCAGGTCTTTGAAAGCTTTGATTTCAACCAATTGGTAGGGCATCATCTCTAACAATATTAGTCTAGCAACGTGGGTGGTCAAACCCTGTGTACGCGGATGAGAGAATGAGTACTTTCTTTTCCTAACGAAAGTCTCTTGTAGGGTGAGCTGGACTGGAGAGCTGCATATGGTGGAACTAGCGGTGGTGGTGGTGGTGGTAGACATGGCGGATTGAGAGAGGGTTGGTGATGGTATTCTTGATGTTGGCCTACATACAATGTTTCCTACCAATAGCCTTGTGATTCCCTGACTGCTTTGGCCTTGCGACGATACCTCCACATTTGCTGCTGGTGGTGTCCTAACCGGAGGGCTTACAGTGAGGGAAGCAATGTAGCATTGCTGACTACCTTCATTCTGAGCAGGTGCCCCAACGGTACGTGACGTTTGGTAGTTAGTCCAGGCTTGCAAGTGCATGCTGGTTAAATGTCTATGCATGCACGTTGTATTTAAATTTTGAAGATTCTTCCCTCTGCTAAAGGTCTTTGAGCATTTCTTACAGATAACTTTTGACTGATCATTCAGATCTTGGTTAAAAAATTGCCACACTGCACTCTTCCTACTATCAAATACCGTTTCAGGCATTACATGCTGTGCTACTTTCACCGGAGGGCCACGCTGTCCTAAAACTGTTTTTGTTTTTGACACACGTTTTTGGCCTGATACGGGCCTGCCAGATGACAGCTGTTGTGATGTAGATGGCTGCTGCGGATCATCCTCCTCCGCTTCTGAGCTACTGGCAGCGGCACCCTCTTCCCCCACTGGCTGCCAATCTGGGTCAACAACTGGGTCATCTATCACCTCCTCTTCAATGTCATGTGCACCTTCCTCTGTGTCACCGTGTAAGGTGCTATAGCGTTCGGGACGGGGCACCATAGTCTTATCAGGGTCAGATTCTGGCTCAGTACACTGCGAGGGCAATGTAGTGATCTGAGTCAATGGAACAGCATAATAATCTAGCTGTGGCTGTGCATCAGTGCACTCCATGTCCAATTCATCTTGTAATGTGCAGTTAACAATTTCCCTTTCTAACCCAGGCACGCTATGTGTAAAGAGCTCCATGGAGTAACCTGTGGTGTCGCCTGACGCATCCTTCACTTTTGGTTTGGGTGAAGGACACAAGGAAACATCTTGTTCCTGACCGGGAGCATCCACTGACGACTCGCTGCTTTTATATTTTGAACTTTCTGAAGAGGAGGCGAAAGAGCTAGAGGCTGAGTCAGTAAGAAAAGCCAAAACTTTTTCCTGCTGCTCCGGCTTTAAAAGCGGTTTTCCTACTCCCAGATAAGGGAGCCTTCGAGGCCTTGTGTAGCCAGACGATGACGCTGGCTCAACACCTTCAGCCTTAGGTGCTATTTTGCTTTTCCCACTACCACCAGATGCTCCACCACCACCACCACCATCAGTACCAGCTGGCAACGACCACCCACGGCCTCTTCCACCAGACTTCCTCATTTTTGGGAAAATGTAACCAAAATAACAACCGTTATATGGTACTGTAAAACAAGGTAGAAGGTGTATATAAACTTGTTGAGAATTTAAATCTCAATTTTAATTTTGGGGAGTCTGAACCAAAACTCAGGCCCAGTGTATAACACAACACAATGTAAGTGGCAGAACGTGACTGGCTGATATATGACAAACTAACAGAATTGACGTATATCCACTTTGTGACAATTTAAATCTCCCTTTTTTGGGGGGGAGACTGCACCACAACTCAGACCCAGTGTGTAACACAACACAATGTAAGTGGCAGAACGTGGCTGGCTGATATACAACAAACTAACAGAATTGACGTATATCCACTTTGTGACAATTTGAATCTCCCTTTTTTGGGGAGGAGACTGCACCACAACTCAGGCCCAGTGTACAACACAACGCAGTGTGAGTAGCAGAACGTGGCTGGCTGATATACGACAAACTAAGAGGACTGAGGTATATCCACTTTGTGAGAATTTGAATCTCGCTTTTTTGGGGGGTGACGGAACCCAAAGTCAGGCCCAGTGTATAAAACAACGCAATGTGAGTGGCAGCAAGTGGCTGGCTGATATACAACAAACTAAGAGGACTGAGGTATATCCACTTTGTGAGAATTTGAATCTCACTTTTTTGGGGGGGAGACAGAACCCAAAGTCAGGCCCAGTGTATAAAACAACGCAATGTGAGTGGCAGCAAGTGGCTGGCTGATATACGACAAACTAAGAGGACTGAGGCATATCCACTTTGTGAGAATTTGAATCTCACTTTTTTTGGGGGGAGACTGAACCCATACTCAGGCCCAGTGTATAAAACAACGCAATGTGAGTGGCAGCAAGTGGCTGGCTGATATACCAGAAACTAAGAGGACTGAGGTATATCCACTTTGTGACAATTTGAATCTCCCTTTTTTGTGGGGGAGACAGCACCACAACTCAGGCCCAGTGTATAACACAACACAATGTGAGTGGCAGCAAGTTTCTGGCTGATATACGACAAACTAAGAGGACTGAGGTATATCCACTTTGTGAGAATTTGAATCTCACTTTTTTGGGGGAGAGACTGAACCCAAACTCAGGCCCAGTGCATAAAACGACGCAACGTGAGTGGCAGCAAGTGGCTGGCTGATATACGACAAACTAAGAGGACTGAGTTATATCCACTTTGGGTGAATTTGAATCTCACTTTTTTTGGGGGGAGACTGAACCCAAACTCAGGCCCAGTGTATAAAACAACGCAATGTGAGTGGCAGCAAGTGGCTGGCTGATATACGACAAACTAAGAGGACTGAGGTATATCCACTTTGGGAGAATTTGAATCTCACTTTTTTGGGGGAGAGACTGAACCCAAACTCAGGCCCAGTGTATAAAACAACGCAATGTGAGGGGCAGGAAGTGGCTGGCTGATATGCGACAAACTAACAGGACTGAAATATATCCACTTTGTGAGAATTTTAATCTCACTTTTTTGGGGAGAGACTGAACCCAAACTCAGGCCCAGTGTATAAAACAATGCAATGTGAGTGGCAGCAAGTGGCTGGCTGATATACGACAAACTAAGAGGACTGAGGTATATCCACTTTGTGAGAATGTGAATCTCACTTTTTTGGGGAGAGACTGAACCCAAACTCAGGCCCAGTGTATAAAACAACGCAATGTGAGTGGCAGCAAGTGGCTGGCTAACATACGACAAACTAAGAGGACTGAGGTATATCCACTTTGTGAGAATTTGAATCTCACTTTTTTGGGGGGGAGACTGAACCACAACTCAGGCCCAGTGTATAAAACAACGCAATGTGAGTGGCAGCAAGTGGCTGACTGATATACGACAAACTAAGAGGACTGAGGTATATCCACTTTGTGAGAATTTGAATGTCACTTTTTTGGGGGGGAGACTGAACCCAAAACCAGGCCCAGTGTATAAAACAACGCAATGTTAGTGGCAGCAAGTGGCTGGCTGATATACGACAAACTAAGAGGACTGAGGTATATCCACTTTGTGACAATTTGAATCTCCCTTTTTTGGGGGGAGACTGCACCACAACTCAGGCCCACTGTATAACACAACACAATGTAAGTGGCAGAATGTGGCTGGCTGATATACGACAAACCAACAGAAATGACGTATATCCACTTTGTGACAATTTGAATCTCCCTTTTTTGGGGGGGAGACTGCACCACAACTCAGGCCCAGTGTATAGTGCGGCGCGCCCCCACACCGCCGCAGGGCCGAGGGGTACCCGGAGCCGGGCCTCTAGTTCTCAGTCTCGGGGTTGTCACGGTGGCTAGACCCGGTCCGTGGCCCTGTCCGTCAGTGGGGGACGTCCGGTGAAATAGGTGGTAGTAATGGTAGCGATGTAGCGGTGCGGTTGTGGGGTGTAAGTCGCGGTAAATAACGAGGACACCAGGTTGCAGTCTCTTTACCTCTTTACTGGAGATCTCTGAGTCCTCAGTCCAGAACACGGTTCACCAGGCTACGCAAGTCCGGCCGGTCCAATGGCACCTCCAGAGTTCTCCTCTCAGGTGGAAATCTGTGCCTTCCTTCTAGCGCTATGTGTTGTAGTCCTTCCCTGCTGTGCTCACGGAAAGTAACCCCACAACGGTTGTGTCTGTTTCTTAAGTTCCCTCACAACTCGATTTGATGTTCCTCTGTAATCCACCCCTTCCCTGTATTCAGGTTGGAATGGCACCCGTTTGTCAGGTAGGCCTGGAGTTCTTCCGGGACCCTAGAGTCGCCCCTCTCCCGCAATTGCCCCCCAAGACTTCATAGGTGATATGTGGTAGACAGCCCGCCTGAGACCGACTGTCCTGCCGCTGTTTGGAGTATGGCTTGAAGCTGTATTCTAATCCACTCCCTCGGCGTTCCGGCCACCGGTATTGCGCCTCAGCAGGGTGCTGCCTCTTTCAACAAAACCCCTGCTGGTATTCTCCTTCTGCTTGATCTCGTTTCTCACTCAGCACAATCTATCTCGCTTCTAGTCCTTTCTTGAGTCCCGCCGCTTCCAGGAGCTTGCGCGGACCCGTTACGTTCTTTCAATGCCAAGCCTCTGCCAGGATCCCACCCCTGGCAGAGACCCTACAGTCTCTCCCTTCACAACACCCCCTGCCACAGGGTGTTGCTCCGTTCAATCCCGTCAGCGTTCTCTCTAACTTCCTGCCTGACCCCCAGTTTACCCACTATGGTGGGGAGTGGCCTAATGAATAGCACCCTTAGCTCCCCCCGGAGGCCCAGCTGTGAAACATATTGGTGTCTGTGATACCTGATTGGAGGAACTCCTTCGGTGCCATCGAACGTACCATGGCTCCCCTTAGCGGTGAAGCCACAGCACTGCAACGACCAGGACTCTGGGGCGCTGCACTCCCCCCTGGTTAAACACAGTACTCCGGGACTGGGAAGAAAAACAACAATACAGATTAGCAAAAAGACATACAATTTTGTTGAGTGCAAAACGATAAGTATACTTGAACAGGCTTCCCTTTATGGGAGGTGAGGACACTTTTAACGTTACAAACATAGTCAACATTATAAATTACAGGCTATACATAACTCCTGTTACCCAACCGGGTATTCTACTTAGTGCAAATTCTGGAACAATAAATTAACATTGCCTTTAAGAAACATACACTCTTAGTTTACCAAAGGCCTTCCTATAATCACATTACAGGGTAAGGTAACTTCACATTCTCCTACTTTGAACCTGCAGGACCGCCTGTCCCTATGGCACCAGACCTACTGCCTCTCCTTTCTTTTACAGGACCGCCCCGTTCAGCCAGGGCCTACTGCCTTTCGCTACTATACATAGTATAGACATAACATTCCTTTCGTTTAAAGAACTCTGAGCCCGCTCTACTCGGCTCCTTTAAGGACTCACTCTCTAACCCCTACGGGTTCGCTTTCTGTCCTTAGTAACAAAGTAACTTTCTATGGGGACGCAGGGTTGACCTTCTATCCTCACCTTCATCATTACTTCCTTACTTTCAGCTATGCAGATCTCTATCTCTACCCCTACGGGCTCTCTGCATCTTTTCATTCTGCAAAACATTATTTAGATTTCACATTTCAACAAATTCAACACATATAACTTAGCATGTAAAACAGTTACATTTCTTTTTCAAGCTTCATTATCACATTACTGTTCTGCAACAGTATCTTTCTCAAGTTCAATTTCACACATCCCCTTTAAGAGGGGACCAAGTCTTTCTGAGGTAGCTCGTCTTCTCAGCCTACCAGCCCACGCAAAGGTTCCGGTATGGTATCTTCGCAAAGTGTCTTTAACTAGAACCGGTAGAAAAGGTATCTTCACAAAGTGTCTTTGGCTCAAACCAATAGGGCAAATATCTTCGCAAAGTGTCTTTGGCTAAAACCAGTAGGGAGCACCTTTAAGAAGGTGCAAACTATTTACAAAAGAAAGTTCGAATCATGCACAGTCCATGATTTCTGCAGTTTGTGTAACTTGGTGCAAAAACTTCAAGAAAAAGAAAAACAAACAAAGGGGATCCCGGGTCAACAAAGGGATCCATTAACCCTGGACAGGTTTAGCAGCAACTTAAAAGAACAAACAGTAACTATTTACATTTCCACAAAGCGAAATCTTACTCTTCTTTCAGAAGTTTCCATGAGGCGCCACCTGGCGGGCGGACCCCTGCAATTCAGGTTTCAGGTCCACTCCCGCTGCCAGATACACCCCATGGGTTCGGGTCTGTTGCACGACCAGGTCGTGCGCGGCGATCAAGGTCTGTGTCCCCACTTCTCTCTGTGCTGGTACATCCGGAACATCGGTCACTCGAAGGGGCACCTCCTTAGGCACGACGGTGGTGGCGGCGATCGGGTGGCAGATCGCAAGTTCTGTGGTCAGGCAGGTGGGGCCGACCAGGGTGGTTACAGATCGGTCACACGGCGGCACTTTGGCCACAGGGGCTGGTTTCTCTTTCTTGTAGACGTTCAGAGCGAACCACCCCTTTTCCCCAAGATGCCGGGTGTAGGTAACACTGTCTCCCGGATAGAGGTCTCGATCGGGGTGACCCTCTCTAAGGTGTGACTCGACATCCCGTCGGTTAACAAAGACCTCCGCGTATAGCCCCGGTTCTTTAATGAAGCCCCAGCCTCCTTGGAGTTTAAAGACGGTGATGATGCCCTGCCTGCGCGGGGCCTGGTGAGTGGTGGGGTCCTTACGGGCCCGGTCCTTGACCGCCAAATCTTTTTGATGGTAGGCCTCCCGTTTAGCCTGATGTGTTTCCTCTTCCTCTCGCCACCGCTGTTCTAGCTGGATCTGGTATTCTTCCCAGCTTAGGGCCTGTACCATTTCTCCCTTCTGGGTCTCCACCCCGGGGAACCCCATGAGATTGGATCCAGGGTTCACCCAGCGGCACACCGTGCGCTCCGCGCTGACCTCACACGGCAAGGGAGTAGGGGTGATTGGGGCTCGCATACGGTGCTCCATGCCCGTGGCTTCCTCCCATGGTAACAGGCGCTGAAGTCTATGGGTCCCCGGGAGAGGTGGTGCTGCTACGGGACCCACTAACACACCCTCTGCTGGTGGGGCAGGATCGGCGGACTCACCCACTGGTACGATTCCACTTTCCGCAACAGGTCCCGCTGGTTCTTCCGATGTCCGGGAATCCACTGCCGGTCCCACCTGATGCGGGGCCTGGACTCTTACATGCAGTTGGAGGAGCTGGTTATATAAATCCTCCATCTCGGCTCTCAGGAATTTGGTGTTATCCACGGAGGACAGGCTGCTGGGCTCATCCGGGTAGTCAGGGGAGACTTCCACTTCAACCCCGCTGTCGGGTTCGGAGCTGCTGGCCATAGCGTCCTCCACGTGGGTCGCTTCCTGGTCTTTTTCCCGCTCTCTCCTGCGTGAGCAGTTTCGTTTTCTCTGCCTCCGCCCCCCATTAAGGATTAGGAGGTGGATCTCTGCTGCTGACGGACACGTCCTCACTGCACAGAAATATTTAGACTGGGCGGCCATTATTCTTCGCGCTCTCCAGCTCGTCTACGCCCACTCCACGCCCCTCTTCTCTTCCTGCGCTCTCCTCAGCGCTGCAATGGCGGCGGATTTTGGCGGCAACTGGCGCAGCACAGTCTTTGTAATAAAGTACAGTCCAAGCACAACAAATAACAGTCTCTAGGCACACATGACCTGATTCTTCAGGCTTAAGTAGATCCTGTTCGTGACGCCAAGTCTGCGGCGCACCCCCACACCGCCGCAGGGCCGAGGGGTACCCGGAGCCGGGCCTCTAGTTCTCAGTCTCGGGGTTGTCACGGTGGCTAGACCCGGTCCGTGGCCCTGTCCGTCAGTGGGGGACGTCCGGTGAAATAGGTGGTAGTAATGGTAGCGATGTAGCGGTGCGGTTGTGGGGTGTAAGTCGCGGTAAATAACGAGGACACCAGGTTGCAGTCTCTTTACCTCTTTACTGGAGATCTCTGAGTCCTCAGTCCAGAACACGGTTCACCAGGCTACGCAAGTCCGGCCGGTCCAATGGCACCTCCAGAGTTCTCCTCTCAGGTGGAAATCTGTGCCTTCCTTCTAGCGCTATGTGTTGTAGTCCTTCCCTGCTGTGCTCACGGAAAGTAACCCCACAACGGTTGTGTCTGTTTCTTAAGTTCCCTCACAACTCGATTTGATGTTCCTCTGTAATCCACCCCTTCCCTGTATTCAGGTTGGAATGGCACCCGTTTGTCAGGTAGGCCTGGAGTTCTTCCGGGACCCTAGAGTCGCCCCTCTCCCGCAATTGCCCCCCAAGACTTCATAGGTGATATGTGGTAGACAGCCCGCCTGAGACCGACTGTCCTGCCGCTGTTTGGAGTATGACTTGAAGCTGTATTCTAATCCACTCCCTCGGCGTTCCGGCCACCGGTATTGCGCCTCAGCAGGGTGCTGCCTCTTTCAACAAAACCCCTGCTGGTATTCTCCTTCTGCTTGATCTCGTTTCTCACTCAGCACAATCTATCTCGCTTCTAGTCCTTTCTTGAGTCCCGCCGCTTCCAGGAGCTTGCGCGGACCCGTTACGTTCTTTCAATGCCAAGCCTCTGCCAGGATCCCACCCCTGGCAGAGACCATACAGTCTCTCCCTTCACAACACCCCCTGCCACAGGGTGTTGCTCCGTTCAATCCCGTCAGCGTTCTCTCTAACTTCCTGCCTGACCCCCAGTTTACCCACTATGGTGGGGAGTGGCCTAATGAATAGCACCCTTAGCTCCCCCCGGAGGCCCAGCTGTGAAACATATTGGTGTCTGTGATACCTGATTGGAGGAACTCCTTCGGTGCCATCGAACGTACCATGGCTCCCCTTAGCGGCGAAGCCACAGCACTGCAACGACCAGGACTCTGGGGCGCTGCATATAGTACAATGCAATGTGAGTGGCAGCAAGTGGCTGGCTGATATACGACAAACTAAGATGACTGAGGTATATCCACTTTGGGAGAATTTGAATCTCACTTTTTTGGGGGGGAGACTGAACCCAAAGTCAGGCCCAGTGTATAAAACAACGCAATGTGAGTGGCAGCAAGTGGCTGGCTGATATACCAGAAACTAAGAGGACTGAGGTATATCCACTTTGTGACAATTTGAATCTCCCTTTTTTGGGGGGGAGACAGCACCACAACTCAGGCCCAGTGTATAACACAACACAATGTGAGTGGCAGCAAGTGGCTGGCTGCTATACGAAAACTAAGGGGACTGAAGTATATCCACTTTGTGGGAATTTGAATCTCCCTTTTTTTGGGGGGAGACTGAACCCAAACTCAGGCCCAGTGTATAAAACAATGCAAGGTGAGTGGCAGCAAGTGGCTGGCTGATATACGACAAACTAAGAGGACTGAGGTATATCCACTTTGTTAGAATTTGAATGTCACTTTTTTGGGGGGGAGACTGAACCCAAACTCAGGCCCAGTGTATAAAACAACGCAATGTGAGTGGCAGCAAGTGGATGGCTGATATACAACAAACTAAGAGGACTGAGGTATATCCACTTTGAAAGAATTTGAATCTCACTTTTTTTGGGGGGAGACTGAACCCACCTAGGCCCAGTGTATAAAACCACGCAATGTGAGTGGCAGCAAGGTTGCTGGCTGATATACGACAAACTGAGAGGACTGAGGTATATCCACATTGTGAGAATTTGAATGTCACTTTTTTGGGGAGAGACTGAACCCAAACTCAGGCCCAGTGTATAAAACAGCGCAATGTGAGTGGCAGCAAGTGGCTGGCTGATATACGACAAACTAACAGGACTGAAATATTTCCACTTTGTGAGAATTTCAATCTCACTTTTTTTGGGGGGACACTGAACCCAAACTCAGGCCCAGTGTATAAAACAACGCAATGTGAGTGGCAGCAAGTGGCTGGCTGATATACGACAAACTAAGAGGACTGAGGTATTTCCACTTTGGGAGAATTTGAATCTCACTTTTTTGGGGGGGAGACTGAACCCAAACTCAGGCCCAGTGTATAAAACAACGCAATGTGAGTGGCAGCAAGTGGCTGGCTGATATATGACAAACTAACGGGAGTGAAGTATATCCACTTTGTGAGAATTTGAATATCACTTTTTTGGGGGGAGACTGAACCAAAACTCAGGCCCAGTGTATAAAACAACACAATGTAAGTGGCAGCAAGTGGCTGGAAGATATATGAAAAAATACAAGGACTGTAGTACTATTTCTATCTCCCTACAATGATCTCAGGACAAGTATGGCAGCAATAAAAAGGACTGCTGCACACAAAAGTGTGGACAAATAAACAAGATAACTGCAGAAAGGAGCAACATGATTTTTGCTTTTAAAAAAGCAGTTGGTTTGCACAGCAGCGGTGCAAACAGCAATGCAGCTATCAGGGAGCCTTATAAGGCAGCCTAATAAGCTACAGAGCTGATGCACAAAAATATAGCCTCCACTGTCCCTGCAAAAAAAAGGTGGTGTTGGACAGTGGAAATCGCTGTAGCACAAGCGGTTTGGAGGTTAATCTTCCCTCCCTAACTATGTCCCTTCTTCTGATGAAGCTGCAGCAACCTCTCCCTATGCTAAGATCGGCAGAAGTAAGATGGCGGTCGGCGGGAACGCCCCTTTATAGCCCCTGTGACACCGCAGAAATCAAGTCAATCACTGTCATGCTCTTCTCTAAGATGGTGGGGACCGAGACCTATGTCATCACGCTGCCCACACTCTGCGTCCTCCTTCATTGGCTGAAAAATGGCGCTGAAAGCGTCATATGAAACTCGACTTTGGCACGAAGATCGCCGACCTCATGGCCGATACCACACTAGGATCGGGTCGGGTTTCATGAAACCAGACTTTGCCGAAAGTCGGCGATTTTTGAATTTGTCCGATCCGTTTCGCTCAACCCTAGTCATTATCTCAGTAAAATAGAATATTTACTAAAAACACCTGCAAAGTCCCCTTAGTCTGTTTCAGTAGGCTCCACAATCATTGAGAATTTTGTGAAAAGCAGCTGTACTTCACAACATGCAGTACACAGCAAGTTAGAAAAAAAAACAGAGATATCTTTTTTTCGAGGATGAAACAATCTAAAGTGGTTTTTATAGTGAATCTGTCACCATGTTTTTGTCACCTATTGTGAGAGCAGCATAATGTAAAGACAGTGACTTTGATTCCAGCAATGTGTCACTTACTGAGTTGCTTGCTGTAGTTTTCATAAATCAATATTTTATCAGCAGGAGATTAACTAGGACTAATAAACCTGCTATCACGTAGTTCTTAATATTTATGTGCTCTGTACAACACATCTACACCACTCATTGGCAGCTTTCTGCCTATGCATAGTGTACACTGAAAACTGTCAGTCAGTGGTGTGGGCAGGGTTATACAATTAAACAACTCGTAGATCTGCAGTAGATAAAACGCAGTGTTAAACCTAGCAACAATTACTTTTAAATCAAGTGATTTGCAGATGGACTATTTATCACATTATCAATTTAATTATAGTGTTTGTAAATACAGAAAACATAAAAGGTAGGTATTGAAGAAACAACTTTAAATTAAACTCCAATATTCATAAGTAATTCTACAGTATATGAAGAAATAAATGTTCATTATCATTATTAATAACTCACGTGATTGGACCATGACACTGATTATCCAAATTCCACCGCAATCTTGGTGGAGCAACTTCCTCACAAAAATAATGCTGAGAGTCTGTAGTTAACCGGTAATATCCATCGACCAGAGACACAAAAGAAAGCGCATCCCTTAACATTCGGAACTGTGACTCCTTAGGAATAAATAAGCAGGTATTAAAGGACTAGTAACAAAAACTTGTAATTGAAAATGGCAGATTGATTTCTAAACAATTACTAGTGATTCTATTTCTTTGTAATACAGTTTGCAAATGGTGCTTTTCTCATACTTCTTGCATTTTGGCTTAAAACTGATCTGCTAGCCTATCAGAATAAGATAGAAAGGAATACAATTAATTCAGTTATGTGCATTATTGCATCCAGTATTTTTTATATGAAAACTGTGTAAATGCTGGCATAATTTATGAAGAAAGAAGCCTGTAATGCTTTACCTTTTACAAGCTTTACTATCTACAGTGGGATAAATACCGTATATACTCGAGTATAAGCCGAGATTTTCAGCCCATTTTTTGGGGTTGAAAGTCCCCCTCTCGGCTTATACTCGACATACCCAGGGGTCGGCAGGGGAGGGGGAGTGGCAGCTGTCTAATTATACTCACCTACTCCTGCCGCGGTCCCTGCAGGACCCTGCTTCCCCGGCGCCGCAGCTTATTTCTGTACTGAGCGGTCACATGGTACCGCTCATTACAGTAATGAATATGCGGCTCCCCCTCCCATAGGAGTGGAGACGCATATTCATTACTGTAATGAGCGGTAATGGTGACCGCTCAATACAGGAAGAAGCTGCGGCGCCGGGGATGCAGGGACTGCACCGCGCCAGGAGCAGGTGAGTATAATGGGGAGGGGAGCGCAGCGCTGCGCGATATTCACCTTTCCTGGTTCCGGTGCCGCTCCATCTTCAGTATCTTCTGCAGTGACGCCCAGGTCAGAGGGTGCAATGATGTGTTTAGTGCGTGCCCTCTGCCTGAACGTCAGTGCAGAAGAAGCTGAAGATGGAGTGGAGCCGGAACGAGGAGCAGGTGAATATTGAAAGTGCCGGGGGCCTGAGCGACGGAGAGGTGAGTATGTGATTTTTTTGTTATCGCAGCAACAGCAAATGGGGCAAGTGTCTGTATGGAGCATCTTATGGGGCCATAATCAACGTTTGTGCAGGATTATATGGGGCAAAGATCTTTATGGAGCATCTTATGGGGCCATAATCAATGTTTGTGCAGCACTATATGGGGCAAAAATCTTTATGGAGCATCTTATGGGGCCATAATCAACATTTGTGCAGCATTATATTGGGCACATGTGCCTAAGGAGCATCTTATGGGGCCATTATTAACCTTTTTGCAGGATTATATGGGGATATTTTATTATGGAGCATCTTATGGGGACATCATAAACTTTATGGAGCATTATATGGGGCTCCTGATTCAATATGGATATTCAAAAACACTTAACCTACTGATGTCTCAATTAATTTTACTTTTATTGGTATCTATTTTTACTTTTGACATTTACTGGTAGCTGCTGCATTTTCCACCCTAGGCTTATACTCGAGTCATAAAGTTTTCCCAGTTTTTTGTGGCAAAATTAAGGGGGTCGGCTTATACTTGGGTCGGCTTATAGTTGAGTATTTGATCCCTTGATGATTTTGTAAATTTGCCCATTGACAAAGACATGACCAGTTTATAATTTTAAGGGTAGTTTAATTTTAACATTGAGAGATAGAATATCAAAAATAAAATCCAGAAAATCACATTGCATAAATTCTATAAATTTATTTGCATTTTGCAGTGAGAAATAAACATTTGATCCCACTGGCAAACAAGACTTAATACTTGGTGGCAAAACCCTTATTGGCAAGCACAGCAGTCAGAAGTTTTTGCAGTTGACAAGGTTTGCGCACATGTCAGGAGGAATTTTGGTCCACTCCTCTTTGCAGATCTTCTCTAAATCATTAAGATTTTGAGGCTGTCGCTGTTAGGGTTGGCGGATTGCACTAAATTGATTTAATGAAGAAGTACAATCGCAACCCGGGGTCCACCGTACAGAGATGTAAAACTGCAGGTAATGTGAACAATGGTGGAGAATGCAGTGAGCGATTGCTTGCTCGCACTGAGTTAAAAGTCACTCAATGAGCAGCACATTGAGTAGTGTCACTTGCACACAGTAACGAAGCTGATGCTCTGCAATAGAGCCATGTAAATCGCACACAGCAATGAAGCAGAGGCTCAGCAATAGAGCCATGTCACTCGCATACAGCAACGGAAGATATGGCACTAGACACGATCCCTGTTAACTTTACAGAGGATTGAAGCTCACCAATGGAGCTGGTAGGAACAGTGGTCAGACAGCCAGTAACAGCACTCAAATAACTCCTCTCTGGAGGTGCCGGAGTTCTAGTGGCTATACGCCAGCCCTGAATCCATACGACCAAACTCCTCTCAGGAGGTGCCGGAATTCTAATGGCTATCAGCCGACCCTGAGCACATGCAGAACACACAGTTGCAAAGTACACTCACACATGAGATTAGGTTGATACTAGCAAACCGGCGTGCGCCTCTGAAAAAATTTAATACGTGCTGCTCAAGTCCAGTCGGACAGAACCTTGCCCATGGACCAATCAGGAGCTGCCACATTATCAGAGCAGCTGACGACCGACCACGAATGAGAAGTCGCCACATCACGAGCATGCTCAGTAGGGTGATTTCTGGACTTAGTCTCCCGAGTGTTAACTCGTCACTTACTACCGCTGGTTTCCATAAGCTTGGCTGAAGAGCTAGCAGTAACCAGACGAATAGCACAAGCCTAAGCAAGACGCTGGGACCTGTTATGACCCCGATGGCAGAGGGTCTCTGCAATAAATACCAAGTCTGCAAACACAAAAAACCAGCTCATAGGGCAGTGGTAACTGGGCTGACCGTATAGCTAATCCTAGCACCACAAATAGCAGCAGCCGGGGAACGTGCCTACGTTGGTTCTAGACGTCTCGCGCCAGCCGGAGAACTAACTAACCCTAGAAGGGAAAAGATAGACCTTTCTTGCCTCCAGAGAAAAGACCCCAAAAGTTGGATACAAGCCCCCAACAAATAATAACGGTGAGGTAAGAAGAAAAGACAAACGTAAGAATGAACTAGGTATTTAGCAAAGAGAGGCCCACTGACTAATAGCAGAATATAGTAAGATGACTTATACGGTCAGCAAAAACCCTATCAAAAATATCCACGCTGGATATTCAAGAACCCCCGAACCGTCTAATGGCCCGGGGGGAGAATACCAGCCCCCTAGAGCTTCCAGCAAAATCAGGAATCACATTTAGTACAAGCTGGACAAAAATAAGAGCAATACAAATAACCAAAAAACAAGGAAGCAGGACTTAGCTTAATTTTGCATGAACCAGGACCAGCAGACAGGAGCAAACAGAAAGGACTGATTACAACGATGGCAGGCACCAGACTAAGAATTCAAGAAGTTCATATAGCAACACCCCTGGACTAACGACCCAGGTGGGTGCCAAACTAGGGAAAGACAATCTCAGAGTCATACCACTAGTGACCACAAGAGGGAGCCAAAAAAGTCTAATTCACAACAGTACCCCCCCTTTAAGGAGGGGTCACCGAACCCTCACCAAGACCACCAGGGCGATCAGGATGAGCAGCGAGAAAGGCACTAACTAAATCGGCCGCATGCACATCAGAGGCAACCACCCAGGAATTATCCTCCTGACCATAGCCCTTCCACTTGACCAGATACTGAAGCCTCCGTCTAGAGAGACGAGAATCCAAGATTTTCTCCACCACGTACTCCAACTCGCCCTCAACCAACACCGGAGCAGGAGGCTCAACAGAAAGAACCACAGGTACAACGTACCGCCGCAACAAAGACCTATGGAACACGTTGTGAATGGCAAATGACACCGGAAGATCCAAGCGAAAGGACACAGGATTAAGGATTTCCAATATCTTGTAAGGACCGATGAAGCGAGGCTTAAATTTAGGAGAGGAGACCTTCATAGGAACAAATCGAGAAGACAGCCATACCAAATCCCCAACACGAAGTCGGGGACCCACACCGCGGTGGCGGTTGGCAAAACACTGAGCCTTCTCCTGTGACAACTTCAAGTTGTCCACCACATGATTCCAAATCTGCTGCAACCTATCCACCACAGAATCTACCCCAGGACAGTCAGAAGGCTCCACATGTCCCGAGGAAAAACGAGGATGGAAACCAGAGTTGCAGAAAAATGGCGAGACCAAAGTAGCGGAACTAGCCCGATTATTAAGGGCAAACTCAGCCAACGGCAAGAAGGCCACCCAATCATCCTGATCCGCAGAAACAAAACACCTCAAATAAGCCTCCAAAGTTTGATTAGTTCGCTCCATTTGTCCATTAGTCTGAGGATGAAAGGCAGACGAAAACGACAAATCAATGCCCATCTTAGCACAAAAGGATCGCCAGAACCTGGAAACAAACTGGGATCCTCTGTCAGACACGATATTCTCAGGAATGCCGTGTAAACGAACCACATTCTGAAAGAACAAAGGAACCAGATCGGAAGAGGAAGGCAGCTTAGGCAAAGATACCAAATGGACCATCTTGGAAAAGCGATCACATACCACCCAGATGACAGACATGCCCTGAGACACCGGAAGATCTGAAATGAAATCCATGGAAATGTGTGTCCAAGGCCTCTTCGGGACAGGCAAGGGCAAGAGCAACCCGCTGGCACGAGAACAGCAAGGCTTAGCTCGAGCACAAGTCCCACAGGACTGCACAAATGACCGCACATCCCGCGACAAGGAAGGCCACCAAAAGAACCTAGCCACCAAATCTCTGGTGCCAAAAATTCCCGGATGCCCTGCCAACACCGAGGAATGAACCTCGGAAATGACTCTGCTGGTCCATTTAACAGGAACAAACAGTCTGTCAGGTGGACAAGAGTCAGGTCTACCAGCCTGAAATCTCTGCAACACACGTCGCAAATCCGGAGAAATGGCTGACAAGATTACTCCCTCTTTAAGAATACCAACTGGTTCTGCGACTCCAGGAGAGTCAGGCACAAAGCTCCTTGAAAGAGCATCAGCCTTCACATTCTTTGAACCTGGTAAATACGAGACCACGAAGTCAAAACAGGAGAAAAACAATGACCAACGGGCCTGTCTAGGATTCAGGCGTTTAGCAGACTCGAGATACATCAGATTTTTGTGATCAGTCAAGACCACCACACGATACTTAGCACCCTCGAGCCAATGACGCCACTCCTCAAATGCCCACTTCATGGCCAGCAACTCCCGATTGCCAACATCATAATTCCGCTCAGCAGGCGAAAACTTCCTAGAGAAAAAAGCACATGGTCTCATTACAGAGCAACCAGGGCCTCTCTGCGACAAAACGGCCCCTGCCCCAATCTCAGAAGCATCCACTTCAACCTGAAAGGGAAGTGAGACATCAGGCTGGCACAAAACAGGCGCTGAAGTAAACCGGCGCTTCAACTCCTGGAAAGCCTCCACGGCCGCAGGAGCCCAGTTAGCCACATCAGAACCTTTCTTGGTCATATCCGTCAAAGGTTTAACAACGCTAGAAAAATTAGCGATAAAACGACGGTAGAAGTTAGCAAAGCCCAAGAACTTCTGAAGACTCTTAACTGACGTGGGTTGAGTCCAATCATGAATAGCTCGGACCTTGACTGGGTCCATCTCCACCGCAGAAGGGGAGAAAATAAAACCCAAAAAGGGAACCTTCTGTACTCCAAAGAGACACTTTGAGCCCTTAACAAACAAAGCATTCTCACGCAAAACCTGAAACACCATCCTGACCTGCTCTACATGCGAGTCCCAATCATCAGAAAAAACCAGAATATCATCCAGATAAACAATCATAAATTTATCCAGAAACATCCGGAAAATATCATGCATAAAGGACTGAAACACTGAAGGAGCATTAGAGAGCCCAAAAGGCATCACCAAGTACTCAAAATGACCTTCGGGCATATTAAATGCAGTTTTCCATTCATTTCTAGTCTGAATTCTATCACATTGCATTAAATCAGGTGTTTGTTCAGACAACACCACCAGAGGATTAGCAGTTTTACGCTCCCGCAAACGCCGGTCAATTTGAATAGCCAGCGCCATGGAATCATTCAGACTTGTAGGAATGGAGAAACCCACCATCACATTCTTAATGGCTTCAGAAAGGCCATTTCTGAAATTTGCGGCCAGAGCACACTCATTCCACTGAGTAAGCACGGACCATTTCCGAAATTTTTGGCAATACACTTCAGCTTCATCCTGGCCCTGAGAAATAGCCAGCAAGGCTTTTTCTGCCTGAATTTTAAGATTGGGTTCCTCGTAAAGCAATCCGAGCGCCAGAAAAAACGCATCAATATTCGCCAATGCCGGATCTCCTGGCGCTAGCGAGAAAGCCCAATCCTGAGGGTCGCCCCGCAAGAATGAGATAACAATTTTAACTTGCTGAGCTGAGTCTCCAGACGAACGGGGTCTCAGAGAAAGAAACAATTTACAATTATTCCTGAAATTCCTAAACTTAAATCGATCTCCAGAGAACAGTTCAGGAATAGGTATTTTAGGTTCAGACATAGGACTACTGGTAACAAAATCTTGTATGCCCTGCACACGAGCAGCAAGCTGGTCCACACTTGTAATCAGAGTCTGGACATTCATGTCTGCAGCAAGCTTAAGCCACTCAGAGGTAAAGGGGAGGAAGAAAGAGAGGAAAAAAAAAAAAAAAAAACTCAGAATTTTCTTTCTTATTATCCCACTTCTGCAATGCATTAAACATTCAACTTTGGCCTGGCATACTGTTATGACCCCAATGGCAGAGGGTCTCTGCAATAAATACCAAGTCTGCAAACACAAAAAACCAGCTCATAGGGCAGTGGTAACTGGGCTGACCGTATAGCTAATCCTAGCACCACAAATAGCAGCAGTTCTAGACGTCTCGCGCCAGCCGGAGAACTAACTAACCCTAGAAGGGAAAAGATAGACCTTTCTTGCCTCCAGAGAAAAGACCCCAAAAGTTGGATACAAGCCCCCAACAAATAATAACGGTGAGGTAAGAAGAAAAGACAAACGTAAGAATGAACTAGGTATTTAGCAAAGAGAGGCCCACTGACTAATAGCAGAATATAGTAAGATGACTTATACGGTCAGCAAAAACCCTATCAAAAATATCCACGCTGGATATTCAAGAACCCCCGAACCGTCTAACGGCCCGGGGGGAGAATACCAGCCCCCTAGAGCTTCCAGCAAAATCAGGAATCACATTTAGTACGAGCTGGACAAAAATAAGAGCAATACAAATAACCAAAAAACAAGGAAGCAGGACTTAGCTTAATTTTGCATGAACCAGGACCAGCAGACAGGAGCAAACAGAAAGGACTGATTACAACGATGCCAGGCACCAGACTAAGAATTCAGGAAGTTCATATAGCAACACCCCTGGACTAACGACCCAGGTGGGTGCCAAACTAGGGAAAGACAATCTCAGAGTCATACCACTAGTGACCACAAGAGGGAGCCAAAAAAGTCTAATTCACAACAGGGACCAACGTCTATGCTCAGCAGCACCCGCAGTTGTCAAAGCAGAATGAGAGACCGCAAATACAGGTAAGGCTTAGGATCTACTCTGTGCAGAGGGTGAATCCCGGCGCCTAACAGTCGCTTGGCAACTCGGAGCTTCAACTCCCTCTATAAGTTTTCTATGGGATTAAGGTCTCGAGACTGGCTAGGCCACTCCATAACCTTAATGTGTTTCTTTTTGAGCTACTCCTTTGTTGCCTTGGCTGTTTGTTTTGGGTCATTTTCTTGCTGGAAGACCTAGCCACGACCCATTTTTAATATCCTGGTGGAGGGAATGAGGTTGACACTCAGGACTTTATGACACATGGCTACATCCATTCTCCCATTGATGGGGGGAAGTAGTCCTGTGCCCTTAGCAGAGAAACACCCCAAAACATAATGCTTCCACCTCCATGCTTGACAGTGGAGACAGTGTTCTTTGGGTCATAGGCAGCATTTCTCTTCCTCCAAACACGGCGAGTTGAATTAATACCAAAGACCTCAATTTTTGCACAACAGTCAGCAACCATGTCCAGTTCATTGTCCCAGTGAAGTGTTCAGTTGTCCCTGGAAGCAGAAATATCCAAACAGGTCCAAACACTAAACACCCATATTGCCAGATTGCTAGACCTGGAAATGTTGCCATTTCATCTTGTGGGAGCTAAGTCTTGGTGCGACCTCTTGGCGGTGGCAGACCCATGGTACTCGTCACTCCCCAGCTGGGAGCTCTGCAGCACTGCCTTGGCAAAACAGCAGCATGCTCTGCTGAAGCTCATCTGTTTAGATGATGGAGCTCACAACGTAGCAGAGCTGTTGAAAGGGATAAAAGATCACACCGATCAGTGGCTCTCCCAGCTGAACCTCCAACCAGATCTGGTCATGTGCCATAATGGGCATAACTTGGTGGCGGCTTTAAACCTCGGCAAGCTGTAACACGTTCCATGCACTGAACTTGTTTGTAGAGCAGTTTTTAAAAACATACCCTAACTTGCCAGATCTACTTGTCAAGGTACGCCGTGTCAGCACCCATTTCCGAAAGTTATCTCAGGCGTAAGGCAAGATTGCCTTGTACAGGCATGTACTATGGAGGACAGAGAATGAACTTCAATCCAATATTGCAGCCAGCATGCAGCGAGCGGGTAAGGAAAGGGTGAATCAAACACCCGAAAACCCCGCCCCTGTGGCTGAAAATTGTTCCCTCCAAATTCAGGTGACAGAGTCCCTTTAACAGATTCAACTTCAGAATCAGAATTCTTGTAATCACTTTCCCCATCACTTATGTGGTCCTCATTTTCAGACATTTCTCCTGTTGGATATCTTCTTCACAATCTGAGGTGTTGGCAAGCTTTTTAAATCCAGCTTTACTCAAGGACGTCTTCACCCTTTGGACATCTTCGCCCTTTCATGGGATAAAATCAGCGTTGTGGAATAAAATAGCACTATATGAATAAACAACAAAAATAATAATAAAATCGCAGCAAACACTAACCAGTTTATCAACAATAAGAGCTTATGTACTACAGTGAATTAAAACTGCAGAGACCTGCACACAAAACTCATCCATCTGCAGTAACTTGCAAATATATCAAGCATATGGACTGGCAGGAACTGGAGAAATCTATAAACAATTATAGATGCAATATTAGATGCACACTACCAGGTCATATCGTATGTAACAATCATTAAGTCATATAAAGAACTTAACATACTCAATGAGTATACTCATTGCTTGGATTTTCCCGAGCACGCTCGGGTGATCTCCAAGTATTTGTAAGTGCTCGGAGATTTAGTTTTCATTGCCTCAGCTGCATGATTTACAGCTGATAGACAGCTTGAATACATGTGGGGATTCCCTAGCAACCAGGCAATCCCCACATGTACTCAAGCTGGCTAGCAGCCGTAAATCATGCAGCTGTGTCAACAAAAACTAAATCTCCGAGCAGTCACAAATACTCGGAGACCACCCGAGCGTGCTCGGGAAAACCCTAGCAACGAGTACACTCGCTCATCACTAGTGCCCAGCTGTAAGTTAGGGGCAATTAGGTTGGAGACTCCCATAAAGATTGTGGCCATTGATTCTATACCCCTCACCAAGGATGGTGTCCATTTTTTTCTGAAGAATTTATTCTCAAGGTGGGGGCCCTACACCAGGAGTGTATGTCATGTTTTGTCTTGGATAATCTCCCTGCTGGTCTGGTGTTAGGGTTTCCTTGGTTACTACTGCATAACCCGATTATTGACTGGGGGTCCCGGGATATTTTTAAGTGGGGACATAATTGTTCTGAAAATTATCTTAATACTATATCTATGTCATCCATCAGTCTGGAGGGTATTCCGGAATACCTGAAGGACTTTGAGGATGTGTTCTCCAAAAAAGAGGCTGAGATTTTACCACCACACCGCCAATTTGATTGTACTGTTGACCTTATTCCCGATGCTAAATTGCCCAAGGCCCGTTTGTATAATCTGTCTGGTCCTGAGTGAGCCACCATGAAAGAATACATCTCTGAGAGTCTCCGTAAAGGGCATATTCGCCCCTCAGTGTCTCCTATGGCGGGAGAGTTCTTTTTTGTAAAAAAGAAGATGGTGGTTTGCGTCCATGCCTCGATTTCCAAGAGTTAAATAAAATTACTGTGAGGAATACTTACCCCCTCCCACTTATCCTTGATTTATATAACCAATTGTCTGGGGCCAAGTGGTTTTCCAAATTGGATCTCTGAGGGGCATACAATCTTATCCGTATACGGGAGGGGGATGAGTGGAAAACCACATTCCTCACCTCTGAAGGGTGATGTCACGCTCAGGCCATCGGCGGGAGTGCCATGTTTAACCGCAGCCACCAAAGCTTTAAACAATACTACATTAGCACCACAGGCACATCAATTTAAACAGGAACCCCCTCAAGGAAGAAGCAATATGCGAAATGCGCATCATGGATCTGCACTGCCTCCACCAGGTCATATAACGTCTCTCCTAACCTTTATATTTTATCCACCTTTGCTGGTACTTTGCATTAATGCCTTACTGTGCTATATACTGCATGGGATATTGGTCCCTGGGATTATACAGTATTTATACTGATTTTCCATGAATATCCATGTGGCTGTTGTAGTCTGTTTTTGACACATTTATTTACATGCACTAGGCACTTTATGTAACTTGATTAGACACATTTATATGTAAGCACTAGGCACCTTATGCAATTTATGCTAATTACATACATAACCTTTTATATATATATCTAGCAGCTTCTATTAATAGTACCAGTAGGATATAGCCTCTATTACATTACTGATATAACCTGTTCATGCTGATTATAAGATTTATAGAAAATCACCTAGTCTTTAGGAGTGTTTACTCCTACTATATGTATGAATACATTATTTGATCAGTATATCCTATATTGGAAAAGTTTCTGAGTGTTCCTTTGTGATTTTTCTGATACATACTAGGAACTGGTATATGCCTTTGGTAGGCAGCATTTTTTTCTCTATTTTTATCCTATTTTTTAGAATCATTTATGAATAAAGAATTTTGTGTTTTATTACATTTGGCTTATGCTTCCTTGCTTTGTTTTGGTTTAGTATACATTTGGAAGTGCCATACATTAAGCCATCTCTTTGTAGGACCTTTCACTATATAGTGGCTGCTGTTGGGTTCTGCAGATCAAGTCATATTCTCTTGATTTGGGGCTGATGTGCAGTGCTTGGCATCACCACTAAACATTGAATTCAGCTGTGCAGGGCCATCAGAGGGAAACTGAGTAATTGCATAGGGTCCCCACACCATTGGGGCCCCCACCGTCTACAGCAGGAGCTACACTGATAGTAGCATTCTTGGTGTAGCTTTCTATATGGAGACTGCTCCAGGACCTTTGGTAACATCATGATCATGTAACTGGTCATGTGACAGTGATGTCACCACAGGTTTTGTACTCTTTGGGACTTCAGGCCCTTTGGTGACATCATGATCATGTGGCTGGTCATATGACTGTGTTGCCACCACAGGATCCTGTTCTGTGTATCTATCTGTGTGTGTCTTTCTGTCTTTGTATCTGCATGGTGCATGTCTGTCTGTGTATCTATTTGTGTGTGTTTCTTTCTGTCTTTGTGTCTGTCTATCTTTGTATCTGTGTGTGCCTGTCTGTTTTTGTATCTATCTGTGTGTCTGGAGAACTTGTGCAGGATGTGTCACCAATGATGAGAGACTGCCATCTGCTGGTCAGCCGAAATCAAGCAAAACCAAAGGGTGTTGGAAGATTTTCAGGGGGAACCACCTTGTGTGCTGGACTGGATCAGGTGACTCACAGGAAGGACTTCCCTGATATAAAAGCCCTGTGCACCCAACCATGAGGAGATTTCGCGCTAGGGAAGAGAGCGGGGCAGTGTTCTCCAGAGACACCACTGAAACCAATGTGACAGGCCTCAGCGGGAAGTCTGTGCCATCTAGGTACGGGTCACCACCTGGCAAGGACCTGATTCCCCCAGAAGATATCCCCAAGTAATACTTATGCTGGTCAGAGCCCGGATCTGCACCCTGTGCTGGTCAAGCCTTTGAGGCCCGGCTACGCCTGTCAAGAGCTGAGGCCCAGTCCTCTCTACCCCAAGCATGAGAGACCATTGCTGGTGGTCAGGACAAGAAGAGCCATGCATAGACTGCGACAAGAGGTTTGCCTGTGATTGTGGAGGGACAGTGTCAGTGAGCAGCGCCATCACTTCCTGCTATCCTCTACGATAACAGGGTTGGCTGGGATTAGTAGTACAGGTTGGGAGGGTGCTGGTTGGTGTGCGGGAGGCACAATGGGCTTTAACAGACTACTTCAGGAAGAGACTTGCGGCCTACCAGGAAATCAGTGTGACCTCCACTAGGGCCAGAGCTTTGAGTGAGAACTCACATGGTAACTCCCAAGACTGGGCGCACCACCTTTGTGAAAAGGAAACTAACCTTAAGTAGTGAAAGACTTTCTCGTTTATTCTAAACCTGTTGTTATTCTCTCAACTGTTAAATTGCATAGCTACTAACACTAATTGTTTAAAAGTTACTGATGTATAAAAATAGCTGTTTCCGCCTCATGATTTTGGCTCGTTGCATCCAGACACCTGCATCACATATGCAAAGCTTTTTATGAAAAAAAAATCAATTGAACTCATATATTTTTACTTCTTTTTTTATGCCTACTCATTTTGAGGATAGGAGTCCAGTGGATGGTTCTACTTGGTAACAGAAGCTGTTCCTGTTTACAAACTCATACGGGGAATGCTGCTAATTATAGAGTGAAACCACCCACTGGACTTCAAACTTGGTACAAACTTCTAAAATTCAAAAACTATACCAGTGTTTGAAATCTGTATTAAACAGATTGCAAGATTATTTAAAATTTGCACAGCCTTGAAAATGAGGTCAGCTTTCTATAAATGGGTTATCAGTCTTGGGTTTCAAGTCTGCGGTCAGTCTATGTGACTGCAGAATTGAGAATCTTTGCTGAGTGCTAGTGCAGCGCCCCAGAGTCCTGGTCATTGCAGTAATGTTGTTCTTCCACCAGGGGGAGTGATACTATGTCTGATGGCATTAAAGGAGATCTTCCTACCAGGTATCACAAACCATACACTACACTTCACACTCCAGACCACCAGGAGGAGCCTTGTCCTATCTATTAGGGCACTCC
This sequence comes from Ranitomeya variabilis, assembly GCF_051348905.1. Lineage (NCBI taxonomy): Eukaryota > Metazoa > Chordata > Amphibia > Anura > Dendrobatidae > Ranitomeya > Ranitomeya variabilis. The sequence continues at coordinate 511,270,588 of NC_135232.1, forward strand.
TCACAGAAGGGTAAAACTGGTGGGCTGGATAGAAAGTTAGTGAGATGCTGGCTGGGCTTTGCCCAGGCAAGACCTGTCAGGCAGACAGGGGGAAAGGAGGAACATCTGAGCTGCAGACAGAGGGTCCCTGTCAGGGATGGGATCCTGACAGAGGCCTAGCGCGACAGAAAGACACGGAGCTGCGCCTGCCCCACGTGTGGCAGCATCCTAAGAAAGGACACAAAGAGAACTGTATTGTAGAGGGTGAGAAACGAAGTCACAGCACAAGGAGAAATCACCAGGAGGAGTTGTGCCCTGAAATAGGCTGCCTCCTTCTGAGGCGCGTAGCCAGTGGCCGGAACACCGAGGGAGTAATTGACTCTATCCATTACTTCAGAGACCGGCAGGATAGTTAATTCCAAGTTGGCTGCCTGACCTTAATACCTGAGAAGACACAGTGGCAAATTGTGGGGGTCGGGGCATCTCTAGAGTCCCTATAAACAAGCCTCAGGCCATCAGTCATATGGGTTTGTCCTATCCACACCATCTGGGGGACAGAGAGGAAGAAATAACATCTAGAACATCTACAAGAGTTGTGAGGACCTTACTGAGAAGCTCAGCAGGGAGGTACTACAACACACAGGCGCTAGTAGGAAGGCTACTGATTTCCACCTGGATAAGGGGACTCTGGATTTGCCTTCGGACCGGCTGGACTCTGCCTACCCTGTGGTCTGTACCCTGGACTGTGGATGCTGAAGCCTCCAGTAAAAGGTAAAGAGACTGCAACCTTGTGTCCTCGTTCTTCACCGCGCCTCACACCATCCACCATCTACACACTGGAAAGCCCTGGGGGCATACTTCACCTGTGGAAAGGTCTACCATCTAGCTGCCATAACACCACCCCAGCGGACCCCTAAGCAGCGTCGGTCACCCTGACCGAATACCACAGGTGGCATCACGAACACTATCCCTTTAAAGACCTTTCCCTTCCCAATAAGGATGCCCCTAGGGCCACAGACCGGGTCAGCCACCGTGACATCCCCGCTGAGAACCGAAGGACCCGGCTCCGAGTACCCCACTGCCCTACTGGGGGCGCTCCACTATCAAGATTCTCTGATGCCATCACTGGTCACTGGAAGCGTATTATGTGATCTGCATACATGCAGTAATGTGACAACTAGACATGCAGGTGTGACTCCCCAGGGACATAGTGGCATTGCTTTCCCCTTGGGGAGAGTGATGTCACGACTGGAAGAGATGAAGGATAACTTTCACCAGGTAATCACTTACATACAACACGTTCATACTCCAGGCCAGAAGGGGGAACTCTAAACCTGGTTTAGGGTGAACTCCCCTATAAATACATTCTGGTCTGGAGGGAAAGAGAGTTCAGAGCATTCTGTCAGAGGACAGAGAAGAGAGCAGACAGATATAGAGTGTCGGAAGGTCTGAAGGAGCCGTGTAGTCTGAGGTACTACAGCTCCTGGAGAAAGAGAACAGAAGGAACAAACAACTTGTAGAAAGAGTGCAGGAGAGAGAAAGCACAGGAGAATAATACCAGTGCAGCAGAGCAGTGAAGTGGCTACCTCCCTGGCTAGCGCAGATTCCGGTAGCCGGAAGACCATGGCCATGCTGAACTCTAAAGTAGCATGGCTGAAACCGGCAGGACAGCTGGATTGTAAGTCACCTATCTGTCTTGATACCCAGGAGACACAGTGATAAATATAGGGACCGGGTCATTATAGAGACCCTGTAAAAAGGCCCAGTTCACCTGTCATACGGGTTGCGTCCTAACCTATATGGAGGACAGAGAGGAACTGTGAGGACCTTATTAGAAGCCTTAGGCAGTAAGGGACCACAACACCACCGTGCTTTGGGGAAAGCTTTTACCTCCACCTAGTCGCTTCCAAGCCGGCCGGACCCTGCGTGTACCTGTTGTCTGGTGCCCTGGACTGCTGTTGCCTGAAGCTACAGTAAACCAGGTAAAGAGACTGCAAACCTATGTCCTCGTTCTTCACTGCATTTCTCACCATCTTAACCTATACACCGGGAGCCCTGGGGACCTGCTTCACCTGTGGAAAGTTATACCATCTAGCTGCCATAACATCAGCTAGACCAGAGGACCCCTTTAAGCAGCATCGGTCCCTACTGATCGAATACCACAGGTGGTGTCACGAACATAAATTTAAATCAATATCCCTTTTACATGGGCGCCCAGGGCCACGGACTGGGTCGCCACCGTGACACGTCCCCTTAAGTACCGGACCTGATACCGAGTAACCCCACGGCCCTGGTGGGCGTTCCACAGGCCTTGCTCAATATAATACATAGATAGGGCTTGCTCAGATGAGCTTGTTCTTGTTTCATGTACTGTAAATTTGTGTCACGGCTCACACACGGACAGCACAAAGCCAATTGAAGCCATTGTGTCCATTTTACAAAGCACTACAGTATAAGAAATAGAATACAGCTCTTAGACCCATCCACAATATGGACAAACACATGAAGCCAATCACACCAGCATTTTACAGACCCGGATGGCACATGTATTTATGCGGTCATTTGCACCAGGCCGTAGTCACACATTAAATAAGCATGTGCTATAAGTGCTAGTCAGCACTGAGGTTGATATTTAAAGAAGGAAATGTAATATATTTCATTGTGCTCAGACTTCCTTTTGGCAAGGTTGTATAATGATTAGAGATAAGTGAACATCGTTGGCTCCCTCCTTATTCGGCAAGCTATAGCACTTAGGCTGGCGTCACACTGGCATATTGCATCCGATGCGAGCTCATCGGATGCGATATGCTAATGAACACTCGGGTCCTGCTTGCAGCAAAGCAGAAGCCGAGTGTCATGCATCTGTGCTCCGATTCTCTTGCACAGGAAGGATCGGAGCACAGCTGCGGAGGAGGCGGAGAAATGAATTTCTCCACCTCCTCCATTGCTGGGGTCCGCTTATAACGCACATCACTCAGATGATATCCAAGTGATGTGCGTTGTCTCACTTGCACCCATAGGCTTATATGGGTTCAAGTGAGCCAAGAGTTTTCCTTGGTCCGAGACAATCGCAGCATGCTGCAATTGTCTCAGACCAAGGAAAACGGCCGACAAAAAGTCGGCTGGTGGGAGCTGCCCCATAGCTTAACATTGGTCCGAGTGCAATGCGATTTTTTATCGCATTGCACTTGGACGTTTAAAACGCCAGTGTGACGCCGGCCTTACCGAAGAAGCTGCATCGGGAACCCGGATGACTGGAGCGCTCCCGATTATCAGCTGCGCGGCGCCGCAGCTGCATGTGTCGTGTCTGTGTCACTGTCACAACACATGCATGGAGAGTGCTATAGCTTGCCATATAAGGAGGGAGCCGACAATGTTCGCTCATCTCTAATAATGATGAAATCCTCACAAATATGGTGCCAGACATTCAGCAAAGTAAATATTAGTTGGAAATAGTCCACTGTCTCTACTATGGATATCTTTAAACTATACAGTCATGGACAAAAATTTTGAGAATGAGACAAATATTAATTTTTCCAAAGTCTACTGCTTCATTTTTTCTAATGGCAATTTGCCTATACTCCTGAATGTCAGAGTGATCAGCTTAACAGCAATTACTGTACTTGCAAAGTCAATATTTGCCCAGAAAATGAACTTTAACCCCCAAAACACATTTCAACATCATTGCAGTCCTGCCTTAAAAGGAGCAGCTAACATCGTTGTAGTGATTGATCCATTAACACAGGTGTGGGTGTTGATGAGGACAGGGCTGGCGATCAGTCAGTCATGATTAAGTAAGAATGACATCACTGGACACTTTAAAAGGAGGCTGGTGCTTGGTATCATTGTTTCTCTTCAGTTAACCATGGTTATCTCTAAAGAAACACGTGCAGCCATCATTGCACTGCACAAAAATGGCCTAACAGGGAAGAGTATCGCAGCTACAAAGATTGCACCTCAGTCAACAATCTATCGCATCATCAAGAACTTCAAGGAGAGAGCTTCCATTGTTGTCAAAAAGGCTCCAGGGCGCCCAAGAAAGACCAGCAAGCGCCAGGACCGTATCTTAAAACTGTTTCAGCTGCGGGATCGGACTACCAGCAGTGCCGAGCTTGCTCAGGAATGGCAGCAGGCTGGTGTGAGTGCTTCTGCACGCACTGTGAGGCGGAGACACTTTGAGCAAGGCCTGGTTTCAAGGAGGGCAGCAAAGAAGCCACTTCTCTCCAGAAAAAACATCAGGGACCGACTGATATTCTGCAAAAGGTACAGGGAGTGGACTGCTGAGGACTGGGGCAAAGTCATTTTCTCTGATGAATCCCCTTTTCGATTGTTTGGGACATCTGGAAAACAGCTTATTCGGAGAAGAAAAGGTGAGCGCTACCACCAGTCTTGTCTCATGCCAACTGTAAAGCATCCTGAAACCATTCATGTGTGGGGTTGCTTCTCAGCCAAGGGAATCGGCTCACTCACAGTCTTGCCTAAAAACACAGCCATGAATAAAGAATGGTACCAAAATGTCCTCCAAGAGCAACTTCTCCCAACCGTCCAAGAGCAGTTTGGCGCCCAACAATGCCTTTTCCAGCATGATGGAGCACCTTGCCATAAAGCAAAGGTGATAACTAAATGGCTCATGGAACAAAACAGAGATTTTGGGTCCATGGCCTGGAAACTCCCCAGATCTTAATCCCATTGAGAACTTGTGGTCAATCATCAAGAGACGGGTGGACAAACAAAAACCAGCAAATTCTGGCAAAATGCAAGCATTGATTATGCAAGAATGGACTGCTATCAGTCAGGATTTGGTCCAGAAGTTGATTGAGAGCATGCCAGGGAGAATTGCAGAGGTCTTGAATAAGAAGGGTCAACACTGCAAATATTGACTTGCTGCATTAACTCATTCTAACTGTCAATATAACCTATTGGTACTCATAATATGATTGCAATTATATTTCTGTATGTGATATAAATATCAGATAGTAGATAGTGACATTAGGGTATAGTATAGGATGTAAATAGTTGATGGTAAAATAGTGTTTTGTAAGGAAGTTCTGTCCAGCAACACACAACAGGATGAGAGTTAAAAGTTTGGACAAGCCCAGAGTGGGAGGGACTAGTGCCAGAGAAAGTAGACTATTTCCTTCCAAATAGTAAGATAGGAGATAGAGTTTGGAGAGCGACAACTGTGCAGTGCTGCCAAGGGGTGACCAACAGCTAGAAGAGACTGGATGGAGGAATAGCAAGATCCTAAAGAGAGATACTGATGAGACACCTTCCAGGTGGCGTTATCAGATAAGACACCGAGTTACAAGAAACCCGAGAGATGGCTAGCGCTGAAGGTAAAGGATCTGAAGAGAACGGGGAGCATGAGACTAGTGGGGGTCCAAAACGGTAGATCCAGGACGTTCATAGTGATAGGACGCAGAACCGTTGATCGAGTACAGAGAACCTCGCTGATGAGGACTTTGACTGAGAAGCTGGGTTGTGGTGACAGAGACAAAATAGATAAGATGCAGAGCTCCAGAGTAGCCTACAGAGGAAAGATATAGAGTCAGTGTCGGACTAGGGTGCCAAGGGCCCACCAGTAACAATGACTTTGGGAGCCCACTTGTCACTTTCATACAAATATTACACTAGCCTCCTTCACAAATTTACCTATATCTCTATATAATAAACTAGGTAGTTTAGATAATGAAAGATGAGATGCTGCTTTTTTCTGTACAGAGTGAATCAAGTGAATTATGCCAAGTACTACCCATATAGTAGGGTTAGGGGCCCCTGTCTGCACAGGGGTCCACCGGGGGATTCCCCTGTTCCCCTATGGGCCAGTATATAGTGAATGGAAAAGCTTCTTACTGTGAAAGAAACACGCTCTAGACTGAGTACCCTCTACCCTCTATCCCTTGCATATAACCCTTACTAAGTTCAGCATAGTCCCCATGTTTGAACTTTATTGTCTCCTTTATTAATCTGTGGAATTTGTGGTCCTGGCCAGCCAATACCAACAGGTAAAGGCAGCCTGCATGGGTACAAGGCCCTCACAATAACAACACCCAGCCAGGACCCATCTTTTCCTGGAAAATTCCAGGGTGACATGGAGCAGCAGCTTGTCCACAGCTACCGCCCTTGGTCACGTTATAATGGACTGGTGGGTATGAGACATTGGTCGTACTGTGGATAAGTGAATCAAATTGGTTTAGGCTATGAACAAATACACAGAATAAAGCTTCCAGTTTACAATATTGTGCAAAATATTTAGGCACGTGTGGAAAAAATTATGCAAAAATAGAATGCTTTAAAAATCTGTCAGCACTAGGTTTTTGCTACGCCAGCTGAGAGCAGCATGAAGTAGGCCAGAACTCTTGTAGTATTAAAGTAAGCAGGTGCACATTTCTAGGCCATGACCATTATCAAACTTGTGAAATATGTTGTACGCAGTGTACAGCAGTTTGACATCTGAAAAAATTTGGCTAAACTGGAGGACATATTTTTAAGACATAATGCTCTTTTTCCTTGAACTGAACATGTTTCTAAGGGCTTGTTTCCACATGCGAGAAACACGTCCGTGTCTCGCATGTAGAAACCAAGCTCTGGTGTCTGCACTCCGGAGCAGAGCGTGCGGCCGCATACGAACACATGGAGCCGCACAGCTCCGCTCCAAAGTGCCGGCGCCAGAGCTTGGTTTCCACATGCGAGACATGGACGTGATTCCCGCATGTGGAAACAAGCCCTAAAATACTAAATCCACTTACCAGTACTTTGTTGTTTTGCTTGGTAATTGCCACTATACGACCTTCTCCACTTGTTTGATCAGAGTTGCACTGTGTTATTCTAATATCCACAATATCATCAAAGTCACTAAATGGCTGCCACAACTGCAAAAGAAATATTCATTTTTATATTCTCATGTAATGTCCTCAGGTAAATAAAAATACAAAAACTGCAAAAAAATAGAAGTGTTAAAGGGAACCTGTCAGCAGGATTGTGTACAGTAACCTACAGACAGTGTCAAGTCTTTGCCGTTATACTGATCACAATGATACTTTGGTTGATTAAATCCATCTTGTGGTTGTTGTTTATCCCCTTTCCAATATCAAGTGTAATAGTACGCCAATGTCGGACTCCCTCCCTTTGATGTGGGCTCCGGCGGTGAGCGCACACCTTTCCCGGTACATGTCCGCTGTTTTGAACAGCGGACATGTGCCCAGAACATCTGCGGGTGTAATCGCTATCCACTTGTGGCTATTAACCCATTAAATGCCGCTGTCAAACTCCGACAGTGGCATTTAACATGTGCTTTCGGCAATCGCACCGGAAATCCGCCCACCCCATCACGAAATTGCGTGTCACCTATGAGTTGGCATGACAACCAGAGGTCTCCTGCAGACCTCTATGGTTGTCACTGCTGGATTGCTGTGAGCGCCACCCGGTGGTCAGCACTCATAGCAAGTGAGTAATTCTGCTACATACAGGCGATCTGATCATCATCTGCATGTAGCAGAGCCGATCGGGTTATGGCAGCTTCTAGTCTCCAATGGAGACTATTGAAGCATGCAAAAAAGTTTAAAAAAAATGTTTTTAAAAATATAAAAAAAATAAAAAAAATAAAAGTACATTTTGCCTCATTCATGATAAAACAATAAAAAAATAATGAAACATAGAGAAATTTTGCATTGCCGCATTCAGAATCACCCGATCTATCAGTAAAAAAAGGATTAGCCTGATTGATAAACAGCGTGGCGAGAAATAAAGTAAAAATGCCAGAATTACATTTTTTTGGTCGCCGCGACATTGCGGGCAATAAAAAGATCGTATCTCCACCAAAACGGTATTATTAAAAATGTCAGCTCATCGCGAAAAAAATAAGCTCTCATCAAATCCGAGATCACGAAAAATGGAGATGCTACGGGTCTTGGAACATTTCACAATTTTTCTTCTTTTTTTTTTTAGAAAAGTTTGGACATTTTTTTCACCAATTAAAAAAAAAAAAGAACCTAGATATGTTTAGTACATACAAGTCTATAATCACTGCACACTTTGCGACAAAATTTATGCTTCAAGAAAAAATGCGTTTATTGCACGTGAAAAGGCGACGAGTACAAGACGTTTCGGCCACTCTGTGGCCTTGATCACTGTGTCGCTAGAAAAAATGAAAACAGATATACATAAGATTTACATTATATACACTATATACAATATTTACAAAAGCAGCCATATATGGCATAATAGGCATAATGAGGGATTGAAGCCATGTCAGAAAGACTAGTGACTTGGGGTCAGTGGCGTAACTACAAAGTTATGGGCCCCGGTGCGAACTTCCAAATGGGGCCCCCCCCGCCATAAAATTCAATGTAACCCCCATAGAATACAATGCAGCCCCCCTCATAGTATAATGCAGCCCCTCCATACAGGGGCAGTGAGAAAGACACGAGCAAATGGTGACTAGGGGGCAGGGGAGAGGGCACAAGTGGGCAAGGAAGACAGGCACAAGGGGACACATGGGGGCTAGGAGGCAGGGGAGAAGGTTACAAGGGGACTAGTGGGCAAGGGAGACTGACACAAGGGGCACATGGGGACAAGTGGGCAAGGGAGACTGACACAAAGGGCACATGGGGACTAGTGGACAAGGGAGACTGGCACATGGGGACACACGGGGACAAGGGACAAGCACAAGGGGACAAGGGAGACAGGCACAAGGGGACACACAGGGACTAGTGGGCAAGAGACTGACACAAGGGATACAAGCACAAGGGGACACACAGGGACAAGTGGGAAAGGGAGACTGACACACAGGGACTAGTGGGCGAAGGAGACTGACACAAGCACAAGGGGACAAAGGAGACTGACACAAGCACAAGGGGACATAGGAGACAGGCACATGGGGACACACAGGGACTAATGGGCAAGGGAGACTGGCACATGGGGACACAAGCATAAGGGAGACAGGCTCAAGGGGACACACGGCCCCCTGACCTGCCAGAGCCGCTTGCAGCTGTGACCGTGGTAGTTACGCCGCTGCCTCACACACACACATACTACAGATATCACACACACACTACAGATATCACACACACACACACACACACACACACACACACACATCATACTACAGATATCACACACACACACACATCAGTTATCACACACACACTACAGATATCACACATACACACATACTACAGATATCACACACACACTACAGATATCACACACACACACATCATATTACAGATATCACACACATACTACAGTTATCACACACACACTACAGATATCAAACACACTACAGATATCTCACACACACTACAGATATCTCACACACACACACACACACACACACACACACACACACACACACAGACATACTACAGATATCACACACATACTACAGTTATCACACACACACTACAGATATCACACAGACACATACTACAGATATCACACACACACACACACACACACACACACCAGAGATACCAGCTCATATACACAACTCACAATCTCCTCTCTGGTACAGGGGTGGCTGATGTAAACCGGCTGCAGCTCCTCAGCTTCTCCTGACTAAAGCGGCTCTGTCCCGCACCTCCCCCCTGCTCTCGCCTTCTGTCCCGGGGTTATTTTGGCTTTCTCTTAAATACGATCTCATTCAGAGGTACATGAGATGTATGAGGGGGAAAAAACAGATTGAGAAGCTGTCTCATCGTGATGACTGGAGCTGCTTCCTGTCTCTCACGTGCCCCGGCTGCCCCCTTCCCCTAGATACGCCTCGGACTGTTGCTGTGCAGGAGGAATCCCCTGCACTGCAATATGGTGTTGGGTGCCAGCACAGCCCGCACAGTGGTCTATCCAGCACAGCCCGCACAGTGGTCTATCCAGCACAGCCCGCACAGTGGTCTATCCAGCACAGCCCGCACAGTGGTCTATCCAGCACGGCCCGCACAGTGGTCTATCCAGCACGGCCCGCACAGTGGTCTATCCAGCACGGCCCGCACAGTGGTCTATTCAGCACGGCCCGCACAGTGGTCTATCCAGCACGGCCCGCACAGTGGTCTATCCAGCACAGCCCGCACAGTGGTCTATCCAGCACAGCCCGCACAGTGGTCTATTCAGCACAGCCCGCACAGTGGTCTATCCAGCACAGCCCGCACAGTGGTCTATCCAGCACAGCCCGCACAGTGGTCTATTCAGCACAGCCCGCACAGTGGTCTATCCAGCACAGCCCGCACAGTGGTCTATCCAGCACAGCCCGCACAGTGGTCTATCCAGCACAGCCCGCACAGTGGTCTATACAGCACAGCCTGCATCTCTCGCCCCCCCCGAGAATGCCCCCACAGTCCAGTAAAAAAACAAAAAAAACACTCTCCTTACCTTTCCTCTTGCCAGCGTTGCTTCCTGCTCCGATCTCAGGCTCGGCTGCAGTCTGCCCGGGACACAGCAGGTGCGCGATGATATGACGTCATCGCGCACCTGCAGTGTCAGAGGCAGAGCGGGGAATGATGGGAGAGGGAGCGTCTGTAGACGCTCTCTCCTCCGTCATTGCATTTAACTGTACCGGCGTCATAGACACCGGTATAGTTGAATGCGACGGCGGGGGGGGGTGAGTCGGTGGCGGGGGGAGGCGGATCGAGCAGCCCATGACTGGCACCGGCTCTTCTGGCATTTGCCAGAAGTGCCCGATGGCCAGTCCGGCCCTGCTCTGACCTGCCGGCCCCGGGCCCCTGACCTGCCGGGCCCGGTCGCAGTGGCGACCGCTGCAACCGCGGTAGTTACGCCCCTGTCCATACTGTACAATGGCCACACATAGTGCTCTATACTGTACAATGGCCACACATGATGCTCCATACTGTACAATTGGCCACACATGATATTGCCTACAGTATAATGGCCACACATAGTTACTCTTACACACGCGGCTGAGCTCCGTACACATTGCACATGCGGCTCCCCTCCGTACACCTCGTACACACCCGGCTCCGCTCCGTACACCTTGCACACACGGCTCCGCTCCGTATACCTCGTACACACATGGCTCCGATCCGTACACCTCGTACACACACGGCTACGCTCCGTACACCTCGTACACACACGGCTACGCTCCGTACACCTCGTACACACACGGCTACGCTCCGTACACCTCGTACACACACGGCTCCGCTCCGTATACCTCATACACACGGCTCCGCTCCGTACACCTCGTACACACACGGCTCCGCTCCGTACACCTCGTACACACACGGCTCCGCTCCGTACACCTTGCACACACGGCTCCGCTCCGTATACCTCGTACACACATGGCTCCGCTCCGTACACCTCGTACACACACGGCTCCGCTCCGCACACCTTGCACACACGGCTCCGCTCCGTATACCTCGTACACACATGGCTCCGCTCCGTACACCTCGTACACACACGGCTCCGCTCCGTACACCTTGCACACATGGCTCCGCTCCGTATACCTCGTACACACATGGCTCCGCTCCGTACACCTCGTACACACACGGCTCCGCTCCGCACACCTTGCACACACGGCTCCGCTTCGTATACCTCGTACACACATGGCTCCGCTCCGTACACCTCGTACACACACGGCTCCGCTCCGTACACCTTGCACACATGGCTCCGCTCCGTATACCTCGTACACACATGGCTCCGCTCCATACACCTCGTACACACACGGCTCCGCTCCGTACACCTTGCACACACGGCTCCGCTCCGTACACCTTGCACCGTACTCCGTGTACGGAGCGGAGCCGTGTGTATGAGGTATACGGAGCGGAGCCGTGTGTGCAAGGTGTACGGAGCGGAGCCGTGTGTGTACGAGGTGTACGGAGCGTAGCCGTGTGTGTACGAGGTGTACGGAGCGTAGCCGTGTGTGTACGAGGTGTACGGAGCGTAGCCGTGTGTGTACGAGGTGTACGGAGCGTAGCCGTGTGTGTACGAGGTGTACGGATCGGAGCCATGTGTGTACGAGGTATACGGAGCGGAGCCGTGTGTGCAAGGTGTACGGAGCGGAGCTGGGTGTGTACGAGGTGTACGGAGGGGAGCCGCATGTGCAATGTGTACGGAGCTCAGCCGCGTGTGTAGGAGTAACTATGTGTGGCCATTATACTGTAGGCAATATCATGTGTGGCCAATTGTACAGTATGGAGCATCATGTGTGGCCATTGTACAGTATAGAGCACTATGTGTGGCCATTGTACAGTATGGACAGGGGCGTAACTACCGCAGTTGCAGCGGTCGCCATTGCGACCGGGCCCGGCAGGTCAGGGGCCCGGGGCCGGCAGGTCAGAGCAGGGCCGGACTGGCCATCGGGCACTTCTGGCAAATGCCAGAAGAGCCGGTGCCAGTCATGGGCTGCTCGATCCGCCTCCCCCCGCCACCAACTAACCCCCCCCGCCGTCGCATTCAACTATACCGGCGTCTATGATCTCCGTACACCTCGTACACACACGGCTCCGCTCCGTACACCTTGCACACACGGCTCCGCTCCGTATACCTCGTACACACATGGCTCCGCTCCGTACACCTCGTACACACATGGCTCCGCTCCGTACACCTCGTACACACACTGCTCCGCTCCGTACACCTCGTACACACACGGCTCCGCTCCGTACACCTCGTACACACACTGCTCCGCTCCGTACACCTCATACACACACTGCTCCGCTCCGTACACCTCATACACACCCGGCTCCGCTCTGTACACCTCATACACACACTGCTCCGCTCCGTACACCTCATACACACACGGCTCCGCTCTGTACACCTCATACACACACTGCTCTGCTACATCCACACAAACCCCTCCTGACCTCACACAAAAGCTTACCCTCCTCCAGCATGATGACAACCAGCACTGCACTACTGTCCTGCACTACACGGAAGCCCTTGATCATGTGACTCCGACTCCTCCCCTCCTGTGACCTCATCCTAGGTCCTGTGCGCACAGAGCAGCTGCAGCCATAGTTGTGGTGTGCGGCTCTCTGCGGTGGAGGGGCTCTGCTGCCGTGACAAGTGCTGTCCCACCCGTGATCGCGCATGCACTGAGAGAGTGCACGCGCACCAGGGCCTGTAAAGAAGGTTTATAAAGGGCTGGCGGCCCATTTTGTAGCTCAGAGTTCTTAGGGGCCCCTAAGCACTGCGGGCCCCGTCGCAATTGCGACCCCTGCGACCGCGGTAGTTACGCCCCTGCTTGGGGTATAACCTATATGGGGACCCTTGAACCAGTATGGGACACCAGCTAGAGACACAAGAGAGAGATGGATGTTGTTTCAAGGAGACCAGTTAGAGTATTAAGGTCTATCTAGATCTAGATGATAAGACAGGAGCTACAGAACAATAGAGAGTGATATGGGGACATACCGTAGTAGAGGTGCGTCACTAAGTTATGCTCGTACGTCCTGGATAGGCATGGGCCAGTTATGGCACGTATAACCTGGTAAGGTTGATGGATGCAAATTACAATCAAATAACCGCAGTATGATGTATTTATAAATGTGCGGAGGCAGTATCCAGTACTTGTGGTGAGTTACAGTCCAATGTTATGGGGATAAGGTGTACTAGAGAACTGTGATAAGAGTAATGTGAGTAATATAGTAACCAAAGTTTGAAGTCCAGCTAATGCTGATGTCACAGTGGGGATGTTAAAAACTATAAACTCATATATATAGATAATGTAGCCCAACTCAGATTTCAGGTGTTAGAAAGGGTCCCTAGACCAAGAAGGGGTGGTAACCATATCCAAATGTTGAAACAGCGGGAAACATATTGGATCTACACCCTTGACACACTTCACCCCAAAGGCCTTAACCGTGATATAGATTGGTTAGTATAATATCTTGTCTTTTCTCCATAGATGAACTAATTCTTCTTAATCTACGTATCTCTGTGACACACTATGATTGGGTAAGATTGAACTTCAGAACACCTTTTCACCTCCCCCCTTCTTTTTCCGTTCTTTTTTCTTTCTCCCCCCTTCTTGTTCTATGGTTTGGACTCCTACATTGTTATATTACTTTTATGATTTATTACATTTAATTTGTTTCATTTACTCAGTATTTCATCCAAATTATTACTTTTATGATTTATTACATTTTATTTGTTTCATTTACTCAGTGTTTCATCCATGTTTACCATCGAAATTAGTCCAACTACTTTTTCAGCTTTTTTGAGTCATTTATTGTTTCATTATTTGCTTATTTTTATTTATGTCAAATTATTTTTTCATTGGAATGTATATTACTTTTATGATTTAACTTACTGCATTTATTTTTGTTTCATTTATCCATAACCACCATTGGAATTACCCCAACGACTGTTTCATATTATTGATGTATTATGTTCTTTTATTGCTGCATTTGAATGCTTGATGTACAAATGACTCAATTGACCATGCCCCAGATATATATCCATGCTTTTGCTATTTCTTTTGTATACTCCTATAAAGAGGCATTCAATATTAGTCCCCTAATTTTTAGGGCCACCCCCTCAACAAGCTCTATGTTTCTCTTTCTCTTCCCTCTTTCTCTTCTCTGCGAAGTACTAACATTACCATGGTCACCACAACATAAGCAGGCCCGCCTACCGCACACTGCGCATGCGCCCACGCTCCTCATCTCTATAGCTCGGTTTGAGCTTACTGCGCAAGCGCCGGCGTTTACCGGCAACACCTGATGCACAAGCATGGATATGACTCCACAGCGCAGGCGCCTGCTGGTTACCCACTTCCGGTCACCGGACCTACGAGCGCTATAAACAAGCGCTCAGCCTGTGTCCCCCCAGGCTTCCCACTGCTAAGGCACGGTTGTGCCAGCCCTTCCACTCCACCACCTACGTACGATTCCGGATCCGGCCACCATGTAAGTACATGTTGGTGTCACAAGTAACCATTACCTAAGGTCTCACTATATTGATCACCATACGCTCTACTTTATTCCAGTGGCACGCATATATATTCCAGGCTCATGCAGCCCTGCCACCACGTCTAACCAAAGGGGGCGCACTTACTATCTAGGTCTGTGCAGCCCTAACCTAAGGGTAACTATATCCTCTATCCTATATCCTCTAACTTGCGCTTACCACATAACGCACCATCTATATATATATGAGTTTATAGTTTTTAACATCCCCACTGTGACCTCAGCATTAGCTGGACTTCAAACTTTGGTTACTATATTACTCACATTACTCTTATCACAGTTCTCTAGTACACCTTATCCCCATAACATTGGACTGTAACTCACCACAAGTACTGGATACTGCCTCCGCACATTTATAAATACATCATACTGCGGTTATTTGATTGTAATTTGCATCCATCACCCTTACCAGGTTATACGTGCCATAACTGGCCCATGCCTATCCAGGACGTACGAGCATAAC
The DNA here is from genome assembly GCF_051348905.1 of Ranitomeya variabilis. NCBI lineage: Eukaryota > Metazoa > Chordata > Amphibia > Anura > Dendrobatidae > Ranitomeya > Ranitomeya variabilis. Next base: position 511,285,945 of record NC_135232.1, read on the forward strand.
TTAGTGACGCACCTCTACTACGGTATGTCCCCATATCACTCTCTATTGTTCTGTAGCTCCTGTCTTATCATCTAGATCTAGATAGACCTTAATACTCTAACTGGTCTCCTTGTAACAACATCCATCTCTCTCTTGTGTCTCTAGCTGGTGTCCCATACTGGTTCAAGGGTCCCCATATAGGTTATACCCCAAGTCACTAGTCTTTCTGACATGACTTCAATCCCTCATTATGCCTATTATGCCATATATGGCTGCTTTTGTAAATATTGTATATAGTGTATATAATGTAAATCTTATGTATATCTGTTTTCATTTTTTCTAGCGACACAGTGATCAAGGCCACAGAGTGGCCGAAACGTCTTGTACTTGTCGCCTTTTCACGTGCAATAAACGCATTTTTTCTTGAAGCATAAATTTTGTCGCAAAGGGTGCAGTGATTATAGACTTGTACGTATTGATGGGATTATTTCTCGTTCACTAGCACCTTACTTCCCTCAGTCGTGTGCTAGCCATCTCTATACTTTAGATATGTTTAGTGGCTGTGAACTCGTAATGACCTGGAGAATCATAATGGCAGATCAGATTTAGCATTTAATGAACATAGTAAAAAAGCCAAACAAAAAACTCGCATGGGATTGCACTTTTTTTTGCAATTTTACCGCACTTTGAATTTTGCTCACATTTTCCAGTACACAAAATTTAAAACCAATTGTGTCGTTCAAAAGTACAACTTGTTTCGCAAAAAACAAGTCCGCACATGGCCATATTGACAAAAAAATTAAAAAGTTATGGCTCTGGGAAGAAGGGGAGCAATTTTTTTAAATTATTATGATTTACTGAGATAATGACTTTTAAGTTTTCATTGGCTGTAAGCCATAATCATCAACAGTAAGGCTGCCGTCACACTATCAGTATTTGGTCAGTATTTTACATCAGTATGTGTAAGCCAAAACCAGGAGGGGGTGATAAATGCAGAAGTGGTGCATATGTTTCTGTTATACTTTTCCTCTATTTGTCCCATTCGTGGTTTTGGCTTACAAATGCTGAAGTAAAATACTGACCAAATACTGCTAGTGTGACGGCAGCCTAACAGAAATAAACACTTGAAATAGATCACTCTGTTTGTAACGACTCTACATAATATATGAGTTTCACTTTTTGTATTGAAGAACTGAAATAAATTACCTTTTTGATGATATTCTAATTTTGTGAGAAGCACCTGTAGTATATCTCGACTTCAGCAAAGCATTTGATAAAGTATTTCATACTATCCTTATTGGAAAAAAACTTTTATTTGTATTATTAAAATACCGTTAGGACCCATTACTAATAAATCAGGATATCCGAAAGTCGTACAAAATATGAAGTCAGGTAAGTATCATAAAGTTATCAATCAAAATTATAAGAAATTTTCTAAGGGAGTATAAAGTGTCTTACCTTTAGAAGTTCGAGAGAGAGATTTTCCAGATCCAACGCTCAAGTCTCCATTATTTTCAATGGGATTCGGGTACAGTTCTGGTACCTGAACCAAACTTTGGACTACAGTTAAGGTCAGGTACCAGAACCCGAACTACCACGGATCTACTCATCCCTAGATTCTAACATGAGAAGCATAACTAAGACCATTCAGAACTGCAAAAGTAAACACCTCTACTGAAAAATAGATTTAAACATATAAAAAATACAGTACAAGAAATCCATACAAGGTTTTGAACCAAAAGGAAAAATGGGTAGGACAGTTACAGGTCCCAAAGGATGGCACACTGCAGATGGGCATGCATGAAGAAATGATTAGTAAGTAAGTGAAGTGCATATAAATAAAAAGAAGGTGCAATAATCAAAGGTGAGTGATACCAGCAATAAAGATAAGGTACAACTATATGCATAGTGGTGCCAGCTACAGGGGGGGGGGGGGGAGTATTTAGTCAGCCACCAATTGTGCAAGGATGAGAGAGGCCTGTAATTGACATCATAGGTAAACCACAACTATCAGAGTCAAAATGAGAAAACAAATCCAGAAAATCACCTTGTCTATTTTGGCAAGATTTATTTTGCAAATTATGGTGGAAAATAAGTATTTGGTCACCTAAAAACATGCAAGATTTCTGGCTCACAAAGACCTGCAACTTTTTCTTTAAGAGGCTCCTCTGTCCTCCACTCATTACCTGTAGTAATGGCACCTGCTTGAACTTGTTATCAGTATAAAAGATACCTGTCCACAACCTCAAACAGTCACAGTACAAACTCCACTATGGGGAAGACCAAAGAGCTGTCAAAGGACACCAGAAACACAATTGGAGCCCTGTACCAGGCTGGGAAAACTGACTCTGCAATTGGCAAGCAGCTTGGTGTGATGAAATCATCTGTGGAAGCAATAATAAGAAAATGGAAAACATACAAGACCACTGATAATCTCCCTCGATCTGGGGCTCCACGCAAGATCTCACCCCGTGGGGTCAAAATAATCACAAGATCGGTGAGCAAATATCCCAGAACCACACGGGGAGGACCTAGTGAATGACCTGCATAGAGCTGTGACCACTGTAACAAAGGCTACGATCAGTGACACACTACACCGCCAGGGACTCAGATCTTACAGTGCCAGAAGTGTCCCCCTGGTTAAGCCCGTATATGTCCGGGCCTGTCTGAAGTTTGCTAGAGAACATTTGGATTATTAAGAAGAGTATTGGGAGAATGTTATATGGTCTGATGAAACCAAAGTAGAACTGTTTGCTAGAAACAAAACTCGGAGACAGAATGCTGAGTTGCATCCAAAGTACACCATAGCTACTGTGAAGCATGGGGGTGGCAACATCTTGCTTTGGAGCTGTTTCTCCACAAAGGGACCAGGATGACTGATCCGTGTACATAAAAGAATGAATGGGGCCATGTATCGTAAGATTTTGAGTGCAAGCCTCCTTCCATCAGTAAGGGCATTGAAGATGAAACATGGATGGGTCTTTCAGCATAATGATCCCAAGCACACCACCATTGCAACGAAGGACTGGCTTCGTCAGAAGCATATGAAGGTCCTGGAGTGGCCTAACCAGTCTCCAGATCTCAACCCCATAGAAAACCTTTGGAGGGAGTTGAAAGTCTGTGTTGCCCAGCGACAGGCCCAAAACATCACTGCTGTAGAGGAGATCTCTATGGCCAACATGCCACCAACAGTGTATGCCCACCTTGTGAAGACTTACAGAAAACTTTTGACCTCTGTCATTGCCAACAAAGGATATATAACAAAATATTGAGATGAACTTTTGTTAATGATCAAATACTTATTTTCCACCATAATTTGCACTGTGCACTGTCCAATGTCTACTGTCGAAGTGGTCCAATCTTTCAGCCCCTCCAGTACTATCTCCACTCCACACTACCTTAATTTATAATTTTGTTAATTTTGTTATAAATAAAAAAAATTTTTTTATAAAAAGCTTTATTGTTTTTCATTTATTTAATGATAAGTTCCAATACTTTGGGTAAAACAAGGTCCAATACTTTGGGTAAAACAAGGTCCAATACTTTGGGTAAAACAAGGTCCAATACATAGGGTAACAAGATCCAAGACAAAGCTATCAAACTATCACATCCTGCCAGTGTACTCTTCCTTGAGGTGAAATAAAGTATTCAGAAAATTTGTCCCTCATTTATGAAACTGCCACAGGACTTCGGAAAGTAACATTATGATAATCATTCAAGGAGGTTTCAACGAAGTTGTCATCCATGGCAATCTGTTCCTTGCATATTATGAAATTGCGCAGGACCACGCAACCTTTCACCATCTCATCCACAGTTTCAGTCTTCAGATTAATAGCAGTCAAGAGAACTTGCCATTTGGATGTTAGAATTCCAAAAGCACACTCGACCATTCTTCATGCTCGTGTTAAGCGGTAATTGAAAACTCTTTTTGTTGGCGTCAATCCTCTACTTACGTAGGGTTTCTGCAGGTGTTCCGAGAGTTGGAACGCTTCATCTCCAACACATACAAATGGCATTGGTGGCCCAGGGGTTTCAGGAAGCGGTCTTGGTGGTGGAAATTGGAAGGTGTTTCCATATAAATGACACCCCATTGCAGACACTTTAAAAACTTGAGCATCATTGGAGCAGCCATAGGACCCACTATTGACTGCTATAAACTTGTATTATGCATCTGCAATGGCCATGAGAACGATGGAGAAATATTTCTTGTAGTTGAAATATTCAAAGCCAGATGCAGCAGGTTTGATGATAAGAATATGTTTCCCGTCCTCTGCACCCAAGCAATTGGGAAACTGACAAATTTTTGGGAAGTTTTCCGCAATGTCGAACCAACTCGCCGTTGTGGAATGTGGTATAAATTCTTCATGTAAACAGTCCCACAATGCGCGGCAAGTGTATTTAACAATCCCCAATATGGTGGAAATCTCGAGTCTGAATTCAAAATGGAGTGAGGAAAGGGATATGCCAGCTGCAAGAAATCTGTTAAATAAGGAAAGGCAATAATTAATACAAACTACCAGCAACAACATTACAGTTATAAGTCAGCTTTAAGGAGGAGATACAATAAAAATGGCTTACCGTAGAGTCACCATCAGATGCTCCGCCAGTGAAACTGAGAAGTGGCAATACGTGTCATTTCTCTGGATGATGTGTCCAATACATTCCACCAAAAAAATCGAAGTTCTCCACTTTCATGCGAACGTAGTTACCAAACTTCTCGCATTATGCGCTGTCTCTTGCTCTCGTTACAGAGCAATCGCTTCCAACCGATTCACCTCAAAAATGAAATCCACATAAATCTTCACAATGTTTGCCATCACACCTGCCATCTTTGTCACTTGTGCTACAGCCTGTCAAAGATGGGCTGTAGAAACACTGTATATATAGGTTTTCATTAGGCAATAACGTTTGGGAGCCTCCCATGGGTGTTTTTAAAAAAACAGATCTGTCGTAAAACGGATAAAAGAACGGAAGAAACGGATGAAAAACTGATGCGACGGATCCGTTTTGCTGGATCCGCTAGTCGGATCCAGTGAAAAATCGGATCCGTCCCATCAGTTTTTCACAATCTACGACAGATCCGTCAATCCGTCGAGCCAACAGATTGTGACTGACGGCAAAAAAATGATGCGTGACAGGGGAATAAGCAACGTTCCAGTAATTTAGAGTAAATGCATGCCTTTGTTGCAGAAAAACAATTTCCTGTTTTTTTCAGAAATTCCCTGCTGATTTTTTTTATGACAATGAGTCACAACTGCAGCAGGGCTGGCACTGCATTAAAGCTTTGTGGCCTTCTCTCTCTCCGCCTGTCACCAGCCTCCAGGCACTGACTAACAGATCACTATTGTCTGAGAGAACTGCCTCCCGCACCTGAGATTTTGTGTACCTGCCGTCATTCCCTAAGATAGCGCATGAACAGATCTATGGTCCAGCTATAATAACATCATCAGGACCTTACTATGCATGTTCTGCCCAATGAGAATTACGATGCATGTGTAAGATCTCAGGTGATGGGACTTGTCAGTCAGTGACTGGAGGCCTGGGCCAGGAAGGGAAAGAGGGAGAGAGGCAGAAGAGCTGTAAGTGCAATGCCCATTTTGATACACATTACCATAAAAATTTAGTAAGGGATTTATAAACAGAAAATCACTTTTCTACAACAAAGGGGTGCAATTATTCTACATTACATCAACTTTACTTAGATGACATTAGATTGGAGTAGAAAAGCTGCTGGCAGGTTCCCTTTAAACGGTTATTTGTCTTGCTCTCCCACCTTTAGGTGAACACTTACCTCACTGTCTGCCTCTTTCCAAATGATGCCGCAACACCTTGAAACTCTAAGCAGCAAATCTTTACAACCTTTTTGTGTGCTTTTGACGGAAAAAGTCTCTGTGCCAAAGTCTGGATCCAGTTTCTCTAAATCAACTAGATATTTAATTTTGATGAGGGGAACACAAAGTGTGCATGCACGCATCTTCTTTAAGGAATTTTGAACATTCCTACGTAATCTCTTGCGGGAGAAGAAGTTCAAGTTCACAATGCTTTGCCGTAGACTTTGTGGGACACAATGCTTGTAGCTATACAAACAAGAACAATATATTATTAGAAGACTATGAAAAGCCAGGTTTCATAAGATGATGACATAGTTGCTAAAGCTTACAAAGTTTTGATATTTAGACAATCAAAGCATACTGCTGACTAGCTTCTGAACAGACAAAATGTTAGGCTATGTGCACACGTTGCAGATTTGCAGCGTTTTTTCTGTGCGGAATTGCACTAAAGCAATGTTAATTAATGGGAATCCATTACTGGTGTGCACATGCTGCAGAAAATTCTGTCTGATTCACAGCGTTTTATTTTCCGCAGCATGTCAACTCTTTTTGCGGATCTGCAGTGTTTATGCACCCACTGACTTACATTGAGTCAGTCAAATCCGCAGCCAAATCGCAGGTGTAAAAATGTTTGTGGATTTGCTGTGGATTGGCGTGCCCAAAACACTGCAGATAGGAAATGATGTCAGAAGGAGGAAGAGTGTGTGAGTGGAGAATATGTGTGTTGGCAGAGAATATGTGTGAGCGGAGAATATGTGCGTATCTGCTTGTGTCTGTCTGTGGGTATCTGTGTGTCCATCTGCAGGTGTCTGTATCTTTCTGTGGGTGTGTGTGTGTGTGTGTGTGTGAGTCCGTCTGTGGGTGTTTGTGTGTGCATCTGTCTGCGGGTGTCTGTGTTTGTCTGCGGCTGTGTGTGTGTGTCGGTCTGAGGGTGTTTGTGTGTGCATCTGTCTGTGGGTGTCTGCGGGTGTATATGTGTCTATCTGGGGGTGTCTGTGTGTTTGTACCCAGGCGTTGTTTGATGGGACTACTACTCCCATCCGGCTATGTCTGCTGTCACATATAATAGTGACCACATGAGCCGATGATGGGAGAGTATTCCCATCATCCAGCGCCTGTGTTCAATTGTAAAAAAAATTAAAACATTTACATATTTACATAAACAATACATACTCACCAAACATCTAAACCTCGAAGCCCGCATCTCCTGCAAGCAATCAAAAATAATAAACCAACATATACTTACCTTTTGCCATTGTCCGTTTAATAACGAGTGTCCCACGACAATTTTACATGTAGAACAGTCACATCGGGAGATGTGACCGCTCTACACGGCCTCCGGCGATACACTGACAGGAGGTAATACCTCCCGCAGTGTATCACTGAGTTGCCGCGAGAGATTGCTCTCAATTGCGGCACTGTAGCGGCACTGTAACGGTGCCGTGACAGCACTGGAGCTTATGAACTCCGGTGAACTCTCAATGACACTGTCAGTGTATCGCCTGAGGCCGGATAAAGCAGTCACATCTCTCAATGTGACTGTTCTACACGTGAGATCGTCGTGGGACACTCGGTAATGGACAAAGTCAGACAGGGAGTATTATATGTTGGTTTATTATTTTATTTTTGTTGCAGGAGATAAGGGTGTTCAGTAAGTATGGTAAATAAAGATTCAATAAAGGAGTCTGTGTGATTATTTAAAATACAGGACTTTATTCTGGCTGTGTCTTTATTTACCATGTAAGTATGGGGTTAGTAATGGATATGTGTCTTATACATGCCTCTCCATTACTAACCTGTGGGCTTGATGTCATTAGACAATATGAACCCCACTTGCCACCGCTACAGGTCAAGTTGGAAGAGCGAATCTAAGTGCCAGAATTGGTGCATCTGTAAGATGAGAACTGATGTTTTTAGCCTGGATGGTGCCAATATCCATGGCCCCTACCTAGGCTATTAATATCAACCCACAGCTCTCTGAGTAGCCTTTGCTGGTTCGATTTTATAGGGGGACCCCATGTTAATTTTTTTCTGGGGTTCCCCTGTAAACTAGCCAGTAAAGGCTAAGCAAACAGCTGTGAGCTGAAATTAATAGCCTGGGAATCTTTATGGCCATTGGCTCCTTCCCAGAATATTAACATTTGCACACAGCCATTAGCTTTCCCTCTGCTGGTTATTAAAATTATGTGGGAGCCCACCCATTTTTTTTTTAATAAACAGATATTGCATTTCATGCAGATTTCTAACAGTTTCTTTTTTGTTATAGCTATGTAGGTTAATTATGTTAATGCTGGCTGAAGAGGTTGAACAATGAAATGACATCTCAATTCTTTTTTTAATAATATATCTTTATTAGCTCTGTGGATTTACAAAAACGCATGAAAATCCACATAAAAACAATGTGGATTTTCAACTGCGCAGAATTTTACATAAGCAAATCTGCAACATGCACACATAGCCTTATGGTTGTATTCAGTATTTATAAGTGACCTTTTATTGTTAAAAAGAATACTTAAATCATTGGATGCATGTTCTAACAGCTTTCCTCCACCTAATTACCACAAATTTTAGTGACAACAAGCTCTCTATAATCGTATATGCACACGTTGCGGTTTTGACGCTGCGGATCTGCAGCTGTTTTCCATGAGTTTACAGTACCATGTAAACCTATGGAAAACAAAATCCGCAGTGCACATGCTGCGGACAAAAACACGCGGAAACGCTGCATTGTTTATTCCGCAGCATGTTCATTCTTTGTGCAGATTCCGCAGCGGTTTACACCTGCTCCATAATAGGAATCCCCAGGTGTAAAACCGCAGGTGGAATCCGCACAAAAAAACCGCATAAAATCCGCAGTAAATCTGCAGGTAAAATGCAGTGCTTTTTACCTGCGGATTTCTCAAAACAGGTGTGGAAAAATCCTCAGAGGTTCCATCTACGTGTGCACATACCCTAAGAATAAAAGATGCAATAGTTTGGTGACAAAGGACTATCAATGGTACAAGAAGTAGGAAGTTGGTGCCCTACCATTGTAGAAGCCTTCATTCACACATCTGTGTTGCTATCTTAGTAATATTCTTTTTTTTGTGGACACCACAGTGACCCATTGACTTTCACTGATGAATATGTAGCGCCCCCACTGCCGCAGGGCCGAGGGGTACCCGGTACCGGGCCTCTGAGTCTCTGCTCTCGGGTTGTCACGGTGGCTAGACCTGGTCCGTGACCCTGCTGAGGGGTGTAGTGCCGGTCGCAGTCAATAATGAGGACACCAGGTTGCAGTCTCTTTACCTCTTTACTGAAGGTCTCAAAGTCCTCAATCCGGAATACTGTTAACCAGGCTGCGCAAGTCCGGCCAGTCCGATGGCACCTCCGGAGTTCCCTTTGCAGGTGGAAATCTGTGCCTTCCTTCTAGCGCTATGTGTTGTGGTCCTCCCCTGCTGAGCTTACGGGATAGTCCCCACAACTGTTGTGTCTGTTTCTCGTGTTCCCTCACAACTCGATTAGATGATCTTTTGCTAATCTTCCGTCCCTCCCAGGTGTTATGGTTGGGACGCACCCGTATGACGGGTAGGCTCGGAGCTCTTCCGGGACCCTAGAGTCGCCCCTCTCCACAGGTTGCCCCCTATGTCTGCGTAGGTGATTTAAGTGAGACAGCCCGCCTGTGACTGACTGTCCTGCCGTTGGTTTGAAGTATGGCTTAGAGCTCTGTACCTCCTCGGCGTTCCGGCCGCCGGTTGTTTACGCCTCAGTAGGATGTTGCCTCGATCTTACAGCACGACTCCTACTGGTATTCTCCTTCTTGTTTTGATCTCGTTTCTCACTCAGCACAATAAATCTCGCTTCTTGTCCTTTCTTAGGGCACCGCCGCTATGAAGTGCAGGCGCGGTCCCGTAGCTTTCTCTCTGTTTGCCAGGCCTCTGTCAGGATCCCACCCCTGACAGGGACCCTACCGAATCTTCCCCTGCAAAACCCTCTGCCACAAGGTGTTGCCTGGTTCCAACCCAGTCAGCGTTCTCCCTAACTTCCTGCCTGACCCCCCGTTTTACCAGTATGTGAGGAGTGGCCTAATGAATAGTACCCTTAGCTCCCCCTGGAGGCCCGACTGTGAAATGTATTGGTGTATGTGATACCTGGCCAGATGAACTCCTTCAGTGCCATCAAACGTACCATAGCCCCCCTTAGCGGCGGAGCCACAGTACTGCAACGACCAGGACTCTGGGGCGCTGCAAATACACACATCAGTTTTGAAAATATATTGTTTCCATCCGCGAATCTCAGAGCATGTCTTGTTCTCATCGGTTTTGCAGATCAGACTTGGCCATCAGTATATTGTGATCCGTGAGCAAGGATATACACTCACCGGCCACTTTATTAGGTACACCTGTCCAACTTCTTGTTAACACTTAATTTCTAATCAGCCAATCACATGGCGGCAACTCAGTGCATTTAGGCATGTAGACATGGTCAAGACAATCTCCTGCAGTTCAAACCGAGCATCAGTATGGGGAAGAAAGGTGATTTGAGTGCCTTTGAACGTGGCATGGTTGTTGGTGCCAGAAGGGCTGGTCTGAGTATTTCAGAAACTGCTGATCTACTGGGATTTTCACGCACAACCATCTCTAGGGTTTACAGAGAATGGTCCGAAAAAGAAAAAAAATCCAGTGAGCGGCAGTTCTGTGGGCGGAAATGCCTTGTTGATGCCAGAGGTCAGAGGAGAATGGGCAGACTGGTTCGAGCTGATAGAAAGGCAACAGTGACTCAAATCGCCACCCGTTACAACCAAGGTAGGCCTAAGAGCATCTCTGAACGCACAGTGCGTCGAACTTTGAGGCAGATGGGCTACAGCAGCAGAAGACCACACCGGGTACCACTCCTTTCAGCTAAGAACAGGAAACTGAGGCTACAATTTGTACAAGCTCATCGAAATTGGACAGTAGAAGATTGGAAAAACGTTGCTTGGTCTGATGAGTCTCGATTTCTGCTGCGACATTCGGATGGTAGGGTCAGAATTTGGCGTAAACAACATGAAAGCATGGATCCATCCTGCCTTGTATGGAGCATCTTTGGGATGTGCAGCCGACAAATCTGCGGCAACTGTGTGATGCCATCATGTCAATATGGACCAAAATCTCTGAGGAATGCTTCCAGCACCTTGTTGAATCTATGCCACGAAGAATTGAGGCAGTTCTGAAGGCAAAAGGGGGTCCAACCCGTTACTAGCATGGTGTACCTAATAAAGTGGCCGGTGAGTGTATATGTTCAGCAGAAATTCTAAAGAATTTACCAGCGGTGCTGTATAAAGCTACTGCGTGTACGGATTGGCGGTGGCCATTATTATATACTATTGGTTCATATACATTAGCAGGTTATTATTACTGGAGTCTCTAAATGGTAGCGCCTGCGCAGAGTAATATGTATCACAGGGTATCCTGTTATGATCCCAATGGCAGAGGATCTCAGAGATTACAGCAAAGTCTGCAAACATAAATACCAGCTCATAGGGAAGTGGTAACTTGGCTGACCATATACCTGATCCTAGCACAACAACTAACAGTAGCCGGGGAACGTGCCTACGTTGATTCTAGACGTCTCGCACCAGCCGGAGAACTAACTAACCCTATCAGGGAAAATAAGACCTCTCTTGCCTCCAGAGAAAAGACCCCAAAGTTATAATACAAGCCCCAACAAATAATAACGGTGAGGTAAGAAGAAAAGACAAACGTAAGAATGAACTAGATTTTAGCAAAGAGAGGCCCACTGACTAATAGCAGAAGATAGTAAGATGACTTATATGGTCAGCAAAAAACCCTGCAAAATATCCACGCTAAATATCCAAGAACCCCCGAACTGACTAACGGTGAGGGGGGAGAATATCAGCCCCCTAGAGCTTCCAGCGATATCAGGAATCACATTTTGTACAAGCTGGACAAAAAATATGAACAATGCAAATAAACACAAATAAGAAAGCAGGACTTAGCTTATCTTGCAAAGAACCAGGACCTGAAGACAGGAGCAAACAGAAATGAACTGATTACAACGATGCCAGGCACTGGACTGAGAATCCAGGAAGTTTAAATAGCAACACCCCAGGCCTAACAAACCAGGTGAGTACCAACCTGGGAAAAGACAATCCAAGTGCCAAACCACTAGTGACCACAAGAGGGAGCCAAGAAGTATAGTTCACAACAGTACCCCCCCTTTAAGGAGGGGTCACCGAACCCTCACCAAGACCACCAGGGCGATCAGGATGAGCAGCGTGGAAGGCACGAACCAAATCGGCCGCATGAACATCAGAAGCGACCACCCAGGAATTATCCTCCTGACCATAGCCCTTCCATTTGACCAAATACTGAAGCCTCCGTCTAGAGAGACGAGAATCCAAGATCTTCTCCACCACGTACTCCAACTCGCCCTCAACCAACACCGGAGCAGGAGGCTCAAAAGCAGGAACCACAGGCACAACGTACCGCCGCAACAAAGACCTATGGAACACGTTGTGAATGGCAAACGACACCGGAAGATCCAAACGAAAAGAAACCGGGTTAAGAACTTCCAAAATTTTATAAGGACCAATAAAGCGAGGCTTAAACTTAGGAGAGGAAACCTTCAGAGGGACATACCGAGAAGACAACCAAACCAATTCCCCAACACGAAGTCGGGGACCCACACCGCGGCGGCGGTTGGCAAAACGCTGAGCCTTCTCCTGTGACAACTTCAAGTTGTCCACCACATGATTCCAAATCCGCTGCAACCTATCCACCACGGAATCCACCCCAGGACAGTCAGAAGACTCAACATGACCCGAGGAGAAACGAGGATGAAAACCAGAGTTGCAGAAGAATGGCGAAACCAAAGTAGCGGAACTAGCCCGATTATTAAGGGCAAACTCAGCCAATGGCAAGAAGGTCACCCAATCATCCTGGTCCGCAGAAACAAAACATCTCAAATAAGCCTCCAGTGTCTGATTAGTTCGCTCCGTTTGGCCATTAGTCTGAGGATGAAAGGCAGATGAAAACGACAAATCAATGCCAATTTTAGCACAAAAAGATTGCCAGAATCTGGACACAAACTGGGATCCTCTGTCGGACACGATATTCTCAGGAATGCCGTGTAAACGAACCACATTCTGAAAAAACAAAGGAACCAGATCGGAAGAGGAAGGCAACTTAGGCAAGGGCACCAAATGGACCATCTTGGAAAAACGATCACACACCACCCAGATGACAGACATTCCCCGAGACACCGGAAGATCAGAAATGAAATCCATGGAAATGTGTGTCCAAGGCCTCTTCGGGACGGGCAAGGGCAAAAGCAACCCGCTAGCACGAGAACAACAAGGCTTAGCCCGAGCACAAGTCCCACAGGACTGCACAAATGACCGCACATCCCGTGACAAGGAAGGCCACCAAAAGGACCTAGCCACCAAATCTCGGGTACCAAAAATTCCCGGATGCCCTGCCAACACTGAGGAATGAACCTCGGAAATAACTCTGCTGGTCCACTTATCAGGAACAAACAGTCTGTTGGGTGGACAAGAGTCAGGTCTACCAGCCTGAAATCTCTGCAACACACGTCGCAAATCAGGAGATATGGCCGACACGATTACTCCATCTTTAAGAATACCAGCTGGCTCCGAGACTCCAGGAGAGTCAGGCACAAAGCTCCTAGAAAGAGCATCAGCCTTAACATTCTTCGAACCAGGCAGGTACGAGACCACAAAGTCAAAACGAGAGAAAAACAATGACCAACGAGCCTGTCTAGGATTCAGGCGCTTAGCAGACTCGAGATACATCAGATTTTTGTGATCAGTCAAGACCACCACACGATGCTTAGCACCCTCGAGCCAATGACGCCACTCCTCAAATGCCCACTTCATGTCCAACAACTCCCGATTACCAACATCATAGTTCCGCTCAGCAGGCGAAAACTTCCTAGAGAAAAAAGCACATGGTCTCATCACAGAGCAACCAGAGCCTCTCTGCGACAAAACAGCCCCAGCACCGATCTCAGAAGCATCCACTTCAACCTGAAAGGGAAGTGCGATATCAGGCAGGCACAAAACAGGCGCCGAAGTAAACCGGCGCTTCAGCTCCTGGAAGGCCTCCACGGCTGCAGGAGCCCAATTAGCCACATCAGAACCTTTCTTGGTCATATCCGTCAAAGGTTTAACAACGCTAGAAAAGTTAGCGATAAAACGACGGTAGAAATTAGCAAACCCCAAGAACTTCTGAAGACTCTTAACAGACGTAGGTTGAGTCCAATCATGAATAGCTCGGACCTTGACTGGGTCCATCTCCACAGCAGAAGGGGAGAAAATAAAACCCAAAAAGGAAACCTTCTGCACTCCAAAGAGACACTTTGAGCCCTTCACAAACAAAGCATTATCACGCAAAACCTGAAACACCATCCTGACCTGCTTTACATGAGAATCCCAATCATCAGAAAAAAACAGAATATCATCCAGATAAACAATCATAAATTTATCTAGATACTTCCGGAAGATATCATGCATAAAGGACTGAAACACTGAAGGAGCATTAGAGAGCCCAAAGGGCATCACCAAGTACTCAAAATGACCTTCGGGCGTATTAAATGCAGTTTTCCATTCATCTCCCTGCCTAATGCGCACAAGGTTGTACGCACCACGAAGATCTATCTTGGTGAACCACTTGGCACCCTTAATCCGAGCAAACAAGTCTGACAATAGTGGCAAAGGATACTGAAACTTAACAGTGATTTTATTCAGAAGCCGATAGTCTATACAAGGTCTCAAAGACCCGTCTTTCTTTGCCACAAAAAAGAATCCCGCACCAAGAGGGGAAGAGGATGGACGAATATGCCCCTTCTCCAAAGACTCCTTGACATAAGAACGCATCGCGGCATGCTCGGGTACAGACAAATTAAATAATCGTCCCTTAGGAAATTTACTGCCAGGAATCAAATCTATAGCGCAGTCAAAGTCCCTATGAGTAGGAAGAGCACTGGACCTGGACTCACTGAATACATCCTGATAGTCACACAAATACTCAGGAACTTCTGAAGGAGTAGAAGAAGCAATAGACACCGGCGGAGAATCGCAATGAATTCCCTGACAACCCCAACTCGACACAGACATAGCCTTCCAATCCAAAACTGGATTATGGGTCTGTAACCATGGCAGACCTAAAACGACCAAATCATTCATTTTATGCAGAACAGGAAAACGAATCACCTCCCGATGTTCAGGAGTCATGCACATGGTCACTTGTGTCCAATACTGCGGTTTATTTTCCGCCAGTGGCGTAGCATCAATTCCTCTGAGAGGAATAGGAACTTTTAAAGGCTCCAGGACAAAACCACAGCGCTTGGCAAACGACAAGTCCATAAGACTCAGGGCAGCACCTGAATCCACAAACGCCATAACAGGGTAGGAAGACAATGAGCAAATTAAAGTCACAGACAAAATAAATTTAGGCTGCAAATTACCAATGGTGACAGGACTGACAACCTTGGTTAGACGTTTAGAGCATGCTGATATAACATGTGTAGAATCACCACAGTAAAAACACAGCCCATTCTGACGTCTATGATTTTGTCGTTCGGTTCTAGTCAGGATTCTATCACATTGCATTGAGACAGGTGTCCGTTCAGACAACACCGCCAGAGGATTAGCGGATTTGCGCTCCCGCAACCGCCGATCAATCTGAATAGCC
Source organism: Ranitomeya variabilis (assembly GCF_051348905.1). NCBI lineage: Eukaryota > Metazoa > Chordata > Amphibia > Anura > Dendrobatidae > Ranitomeya > Ranitomeya variabilis. Next base: position 511,301,447 of record NC_135232.1, read on the forward strand.
AGCGCCATAGAATCATTCAGACTTGTAGGAATTGTGAAACCCACCATCACATTCTTAATGGCTTCAGAAAGGCCATTTCTGAAATTTGCGGCCAGAGCACATTCATTCCATTGAGTAAGCACGGACCATTTCCGAAATTTTTGGCAATACACTTCAGCTTCATCCTGGCCCTGAGAGATAGCCAGTAGGGCTTTTTCTGCCTGAATTTCAAGATTAGGCTCCTCATAAAGCAATCCGAGCGCCAGAAAAAACGCATCAACATCCGCCAATGCCGGATCTCCTGGTGCCAACGAGAAAGCCCAATCCTGAGGGTCGCCACGCAAGAAGGAGATAACAATTTTAACTTGCTGAGCTGAATCTCCAGACGAACGAGGTTTCAAAGATAGAAACAATTTACAATTATTCCTAAAATTCCTAAATTTAAATCGATCTCCAGAGAACAGCTCAGGAATAGGTATCTTAGGCTCTGACATAGGACTGCTAACAACAAAATCCTGAATGCCCTGCACTCGTGCAGCAAGCTGATCCACACTAGTAATCAAGGTCTGAACATTCATGTCTGCAGCAAAGCTTCAAGCCACTCAGAGAAAAAGGGGAAGGAAGAAAGAGAAGAAAAAAAAAAAAAAAACTCAGAACTTCTTTTCTTTTAATCCCGCTTCTGCAATGCATTAACTATTCACTTGGCCTGGCATACTGTTATGATCCCAATGGCAGAGGATCTCAGAGATTACAGCAAAGTCTGCAAACATAAATACCAGCTCATAGGGAAGTGGTAACTAGGCTGACCATATACCTGATCCTAGCACAACAACTAACAGTAGCCGGGGAACGTGCCTACGTTGATTCTAGACGTCTCGCACCAGCCGGAGAACTAACTAACCCTATCAGGGAAAATAAGACCTCTCTTGCCTCCAGAGAAAAGACCCCAAAGTTATAATACAAGCCCCCAACAAATAATAACGGTGAGGTAAGAAGAAAAGACAAACGTAAGAATGAACTAGATTTTAGCAAAGAGAGGCCCACTGACTAATAGCAGAAGATAGTAAGATGACTTATATGGTCAGCAAAAAACCCTGCAAAATATCCACGCTGAATATCCAAGAACCCCCGAACCGACTAACGGTGAGGGGGGAGAATATCAGCCCCCTAGAGCTTCCAGCGATATCAGGAATCACATTTTGTACAAGCTGGACAAAAAATGTGAACAATGCAAATAAACAAAAATAAGAAAGCAGGACTTAGCTTATCTTGCAAAGAACCAGGACCTGAAGACAGGAGCAAACAGAAATGAACTGATTACAATGATGCCAGGCACTGGACTGAGAATCCAGGAAGTTTAAATAGCAACACCCCAGGCCTAACGAACCAGGTGAGTACCAACCTGGGAAAAGACAATCCAAGTGCCAAACCACTAGTGACCACAAGAGGGAGCCAAGAAGTATAGTTCACAACAGTATCCCTGGTAACGCCTAATCATGCGCAGTTGCCATGTATTCACCTTAATGTGCTTAGTAGAAATCTCTAAAGAAATTGCCAATAGGGCTATGTAGGAGACTGCGCGTATATTTTGGAGGCGGCTACCGCTATATACTTTGTTTATTGGGTCAGGTTATTTCTATGGTTTCTAAGTGGGAGCGCCTACGCAGTGTGACATGCATCGCAGGGTATCCCTGGTAACGTCTTACTATGCGCAGTAACGTCTTCCGGTACTCCGAAAGAGCCGTTGTGCTTGTCAGCGTGATCTTCAGCTGTAGCTGTATTAAGGACGATAAATTGTAAGCAGTGGGAGCGCCTGCGCAATGTAACATGTATTGCAGGGTATCCCTGGTAACATCTAACCATGCGCAGTAGCGACTTCCGGCACGCCGAAAGAGCCGGTGTGCTTGTCAGCGTGATCTTCAGCTGTAGCTGTATTAATGACGATAAATTGTGAGTAGTGGGAGCCCCTGCGCAGTGTAATATGCATCGCAGGGTATCCTTGGTAATGCCTGACCATGCGCAGTAGCGACTTCCGGGACGCCGAAAGAGCCGGTGTGCTTGTCAGCGTGATCTTTAGCTGCAGCTGTATTAAGGATGATAAATTGTGAGTACTATATATATTGGGGTCCTGGAGTTACCACACTACTTTTACCCCTGATGAAGTCACTTTGGTGACGACACGCGTCGGGTTGACCACGCAGGATCCGGTCCCTTTCCTCTTCATTTCAGCCTCTCTGGCCGCATGGATGGTATGAGCATGTCCATTAGGAATTTATTTTTTGCCAGCAGCAGTACTTGCTTATAGACTCTCAATTTTGCCTTCACAGTCAGTTTATTTTGTTGTCTATTTATGTATTTAGCTGTGGCACTTTATTAGCAGTCTGTGTGGCCAAGACATGATTGTTTGTTCATATTACCCTAGCTATTGAATTTTTTATTCTTATATATTGGGTACCAATTTAGTCCTATTGTATTTGCTTTAGGGAGAACAACTTGTTGTATTATAAGTACGGAGGTATCTTGATAAAAGGGTCCGCACCTGCGTGTATAAATCTGTCTTCCCACTATCCTCTTGGGTAGATTCTTGTTGTGTTTAATGTATTTTTAGATTTTTAGATGTTTTTAATTGTAAGTGGTGTGGTTTTAGGACTATGATTCAATAAAATTTGTTATAATTTGATGATCCCTGCAGTTCTGCATGTCTCTTTCTTTTTGGTTACTGTCTCTTCAGTGTCAGTGTCCTTTTCCGCCTCCGCTGTGGTCAGGTGCGATGGTCACAGGGCCTGGTGCTGCGATGTTGTTGTCTCCTCCAGCAGCGTCTCTCTTTCCGGCTCTGCTGGGACTAAGGGTGCGGGCTCCAGGTCTGCTGTCGGCGCTGCCATCCTCTTCAGCAGTGCCTCTCTTCCTGGCTCCACCTGGGTTGTGAGCACTGGTGGTGAGGTCTGAGGCTGTGCGGTCGCCATCTTCCTGATCAGGGACTCCTTCCATGCAGCCACCACTGTCATCTGGGTCCGCAGGAGTCTTCGGGCCAGCTCCTCCATTTCTGCGCTGAGGAGTTCCGGATCCAAGGTGGTCATCAGGTCCGATGTTAACATCAGCAGCAGCAGCAGAACCCACCCTACAGATATCACAGAGTGCAGCTACGTGACATTAATGCATCACACTAAAAGATGCAATGTCACCTAGTCTGTACACTCTGGGATTGGGGTGCAAAAGTCCTTGGAGATCCATGACTTGTTCATGTTAATGAAAGTTAAGCGTTCTACATTTTCAGGGTACAGCCATCTGCGCTTATCCATCAGGACATCACTAGCAGCGCTGAAGACATTTTCTGAGAGAACGCTGGCTGCCTGGCACGATAAAACCTTCAAAGCTTGTGAGATGACCTCAGGCCACTCATCAATTTTGGAAGACCAAAATGTGAAAGGGTCCAAACCCTCCCTGATGGTATTGAGATTTAGTTCCAGATACTCCTGCACCATCCTCTCTATTCGCCAACCACGTGTAACACTTGGACTCTGTTGTGCACATGCACGAGTTGCTCTGCAAAAAGTGTCAAAGGACTCACAGAAATTGCTTCTTCCACTTCCACCACTACTGCTGCTAATGTTTTGGCATTGATGAATTGATATACCGGAAGTTGGAAGACTACAGCTGTGATGTGATCTTTGTGCTTCACTGCTGTCTTGGTGAAATGCTCTCTTAAGATTGTATAAAAGCGTGTTTCGACACTCCAGCATTTGCAGACCCCTTTCTAGGATGGGAATCATCTGGCAAAATTTGGTTTTATAAGGTGGCTGTAATAAAGTCGCAACCCAGTAACAGCATTATTCCTAATCATAACTATATGGGGATGATGATGCAGATAGTGAAGCAAGAAGGCACTCATATGTCGAGCTCTACCCTGAGGTTAAAGCCCATGCTGTGTTGGTCGCTGGGTAACAATGAGGCTCGTTTCTTCCATCCTCTCCAGACAACCATGAACAACAGAGACGGGAGGATTATCCTTTTCATCTGACAGTTGCTCATCCATCACCTCTTCCTCCTCCATTTGCTCCTCGGATCTTGCATCTTCGATAACAGTTTGTATGTTATCACCAGCCACCCTCGATCACAGTAAGCCACCATCCCTTGGCACCCACCTGTGTGAGGACAGTCTTGAACTTAGAGACAATGTTATCACTTCTGCATCCTCCTCTGCTTCTTGGTCTTCTTCTGGGACCATGATCTCCTCCCACAGGCTATTCAAAGTCTGCTCCTGCATATAGATGACCGGAATAGTGATGCTGATGACAGCTTCGTCAGCGCTAACCATCTTAGTAGCCATATTGAAACTGTGCAGAAGGGTACAGAGGTCCTTAGTCTGTGCCCACTCTGTGAAAGTGATATGCGCCACGTCCATACTGCGTTGGCCCAGGCTATACGACATGACATACTGCGACAGGGCTCGTTGCTACTGCCACAGTCACTGCAACATGTGCAGAGTGGAATTCCACCGTGTCAGCATATCGCATATCAACCTGTTAACTGGCATGGACAAAGATCTCTGTATCACTGCAAGTCGATGAGCAGAGGGGTGCGAATGGCTGAAATGAGCACACAGATTATGTGCTTTCTGGAGCAGCTCACACAGGCCAGGATAGTGGCTGAGAAAATGCTGTACCACCAGGTTGAGGACATGAGCCACACAAGGCACGTGTGTGAGCTTGCCTTGCTGAAGGGCCGCCAGCAGGTTCGCACCATTATCAGACATGGCCGTCCCTGGATGCAGGTACAGCAGAGATAGCCATTCATCAAACTCAGCCTGGAGAGCTGCACACAACTATTCAGCTGTATGACTGCAATCTCCAAGGCATATCAATTTTAAGACTGCTGGATTATGGTGGAACATGTTTCTCGTTAAGGCTGAGGTTGAGGGCACAGGTGGAGGCCCTAGAGGAGATAGAGGAGGCAGAAGCAATGGGGGAAGTGTTAAATGTAGAGTTTTGTCCTGCAAGCCTTGGGGATTCCAAAACTTGTGGAGCAGCGCCTGTCCCCACAGCCACCAGAGTCACCCATTGCCCAGTCAGCGAGATATAATGCCCTTGGCCATGCTTACTCGTCCAAGTTTCTGTGGTGAAATGCTCCCTGGCAGACAGAGATCTTGTCAAGGAACGGGTGATGTTGTCTGTGACATGCACAGCTTTCTTAGAAAAGTAATGGCGACAGGGCAATTGGTACTGGGAGACTGCAACGGCCATCAGCTTTCAGAAACCGTGTGTATCTAGCAGGCAGAAAGGCAGCATTTCTGTGGTCAACAAATTGTAGATGGTGGAGTTCAACCTCTTAGCTTGGTCATGCTTAGGAGAGAACAATCTTTTCCGTGACCACAACTGCGGAACCATGGGCTGGCTGCAGTGCTGTGAGAGGGTGGAGCACGGTGAACCTAACAAACTGACGGACCATGAGAGAGGTGCAGGCAGAGATGTTACTATGGATTGAGAAACTTGTGGTGTGATCATTCTCTGAGAGCGGTCAAAAACAGCAGGCATGTCCACTTCTGTTACAGCAGAAGGTGGCCTCTCAGTCAGCATGACTGGAGCGGGTAAAGAACCCGAGATTCTGCAGTTAGAGACCTGCATCTCAATAGTTGGCACGGTAACAGAGGAGGAAGGAGCAGCAATTGCGATTGATGGGACGGCTGATGGTTGTTGAGGTCCGCTGGTCTGCATTTTTGTGCACTGGGATTCCCACAGTAAAGCATGTTGATTGCACATATGAAGGTTCATACATGTAGTAGTCAAATTATTGCACTTTTTGCCTTGACTCATTTTGTTTTTTGCTGCAAAGTTGGCAGATTACGTGATTTGGTTCATCCTTTGCAGTGTCAAGAAAGGCCCAGGCTAGGCAACCCTTGTCACCCATGCAATCTGCAGATCCGCAGACTCTGCTGGTTAGAGGCACAGTTGTGTGTGAGGATGCATCACTCGTCGTGGCTGCATCACTACGTGTCTGTGACGTACGGCGCAACGTAACCTCCACCTCAGATGACCTACTCAGCTGTGTGCCTCTATGTTCACACCAACTGGGATCTAACACCTCATCTTCATCATCCTCTGTGTTATCACATTTCTTGCCATTGGAGTAACCTCCTCCTCTTCTTGCCCTGACAGCACAGTACAGTCCGCTAGAGGCTCATATATCGGAGTCTCATCAGGATCAGCTCCCCCATCTGGGGAAAAAAGTCTGATGATGAGAGTCAGGATGCTGTTTGGACTATACTTCATCATGCCCCGGATCCAAGCTAAAACAATTTTGATCATCAGTGCAGATTTCCCACTTTTGACTCTGCAAAGCTTTTGAGTGCACTTCTGATGAACATGGTATAGAATGTGTGAAGAACTCTTCAGACTCACCCATCTGTGTTTCCGTACAGTCAGTTCAATGGTTGGATAGTTGGGACACGGAGGGAAGCAAGGGGAATTTTTTTGCCACATCTGTGCACTGTACTGGGTGTGATGTTGAGGTGGAGGAAGAGGAGGAGAGGCCTCTTGAAGCTGCACTTGCCATCCACTCGAATACATGCTCTTTACTGGTATCATCGACAAGATGTACCACTGTGCATCTGCCAAAGAAAGGTAGTTGTGCAGCCTGTCCAGTAACAAGTTGTCAGTTGTCTATGCATAGGACGTGACGTTGCTTCACTAGTGCTTTCACAAACATTACACCTACCCCATGTATACCTTGAAAACCAAGCCTAAGTCCCCTTCCACCACGGCCTCGCTTTTTCCCAGTCATGTTGCTCAGATAGTGTGGTAGTAGCACATGTTAGCAGCAAAATATTAGATTTTAAACTTTGTACCACCTCTGCAAACAGCTAAGTTTCAGCGACAGCAAATTAAAAGTTGAAATATAGCGTGCTGTATCGTGTTAGTCAAATAAAAAAGAATTGTTTGAGTGTTGATGAGGCCTGTATGACAAAAAAGATATGCTACAAACAATTTTAAAGTCAGGTCCCTTACTGTATGACACTAGGAACAGAAGAATTTTTGTGGCCTCTAGATCAGGCCTCTGTAACACACTAGATGCCTCAAACTATTTTAAAGTCAGGTCCCTTACTGTATGACTTTAATAACAGAAGACTTTTGTGGCCTATAGATCAGGCCTCTATAACGCACTAGATGCTACAAGCTTTTTTAAAGTAAAACAAGACCATAAAGGGCCACATCCGTATAGAGGTGCCACAAAGACTACTCCCCATGTGGTTGTCTTACAGATACACCTAGTGGACATTCCCACTTAATACATATCAACAAAAAGATAAATAGGAGTGATATGTCCAATTGCATAAAAAGGTATAACTTTATTAAACCATACAAATCAGACATTACAGACTAGGATCAGGTAGTGATGGCTACCAGTGTCCAGACATTTCAATACTATGCTACAAATAAAGTGCTTAGTGCATGAGAAAGTACACTGGGGGAATATATATTTAAGGCCAATATATTCCAGAGATCATTGTAGATGCGCGCAAAATAAATGGAGCCTATATCACCCTCATATTAGCATTGCTTACCCACAGTACAAATAGTCCGGACATGTGCCACGCCGACACCGACGCGCATTTTGCCTTTCTTTTTCAAGGTGCCTTTTTCAAGTTAAATGGGAGGTCACAGTGGTGACGACCTGGTCCGTTGCCCTGGGCGCACAAGTAAAAGGGGAACAGTCATTAAAAGGGATGTGAAAATAATAAAAATTCGTGACACCACCTGTGGTTCTCAGTCAAGAGTTTCCGACGCTGCTTAAAGGGGTCCTCTGGGGGTGATGCTGCTGCAGCAAAGATGGTTTCACTTCTCACAGGTGAACTGGGGTCCCCATGGCTGCCGGTGTGTTTGGCCAGAGTGGTGTGGTGCCAGAATAAACGATGGACACGGGGTTGCAATGTCTTTACCTGGTTTACTGTTGGTATTCAGTTTCAGTCCAGGGTACTGGCAACAGATGCAGCCTGGGAACGGATTGAACCCCCTTGGTCAGGTCAGATTGGGAGCCTTCCACTATGCACTGAATATTAGTCTCTTGCTGCCTGTGGCTTTCTGGCAAGGTACTCGAGCCATTTCCTTGGGGTCTCTATTCACGGTGACTCCGGGCTCTTATTGCTGCTGTACCTCAGGTGTAATGTGGGCAAGTCCTTTTCAGATTCCTGTCCTCTGGTTCTGCCATGGGATTTGCAGTTCCTCACAGCCTCAGGCTCCCAGTGCCCAGTTTCTGTGCTATAGCTTTGAGGGAGCCCACTCGCAGCTCTCCTCTAGCTTCTGACTTCTCCTGTGCTCCTTCTCTGTTCCTTGTCTGCACCAGACTAACTAAACTCCTCCTCCAGACCAGAATGTATATTATCTAGGCAAGCTCCTCTGAAAACCGGGTTCAGAGCTCCCCCTTCTGGCCTGGAGTCAGAATGTGTTGAATGTACAGCTTACCTTCCAAAGGGATTCTCCTAGTTTCCAGGCATGGCATCACCCTCCCCAAGAGGAAGGCAATGCTACTGTGGTACCTGAACCCCTGGGGTGCCACTCAAATATTTTCCCGCACTTTTACCGATTTTATAAAATTTTGCTTCGGTTTCCAATCACGAATCCGAATGTGCCATGTTCGTGCTGAATTAATGTTTGGCTATCGTTTCCTGAACAAATTCTCTCATCATTATTTTTGATAACCAGCCTTTTTGAAGCTGACAACTAAGGGTTGCAACACCAGCAGTGAGTTTTGCCGGGATGGTTATCAAAAATACAGGGGAACCCACACCTGTTTTTTTTTAATTATTTATTTACAGAACAGGAGCCGGCTAATGAATACAACCATCAGCCACTCCTGCTTTCACTGTTCGTAGCGGCAGCAGGTGTAGGATGATGGGAGCTGTAGTCCCATCCACTGACACCAGTGACCAAAGGTAAACTTTATAACTCCAATCACAGCTGAGCTCTCACGCTGTCTTTTGACAGTGTGGGAACTGCAGCTCTCTGACCGGTGGGGATAATTTCACCTCCGATCAGAAGCGGTGTTTGCCGCTTGACAAATACCCGGTGTTCGGGGAGCTGAACCCGAACAGTAACATGTTCAGTGTCTGTGCCTGAACATTAGGTGTTGTGAATTAGACTTTTTGGCTCCCTCTTGTGGTTACTTGTGATATTACTCTGGGATTGTCTTTCCTCAGTTTGGCACCCACCTGGGTCGTTAGTCCAGGGGTGTTGCTATATAAGCTTCCTGGATCCTTAGTCCAGTGCCTGGCATCGTTGTAATCAGATCCTTTCTGTTTGCTCCTGTCTGCTGGTCTTGGTTCGTGCTAAATTAAGCTAAGTCCTGCTTCTTTGTTTTTTGGTTATTTGCTTTGCTCTTATTTTTGTCCAGCTTGTACTAAATGTGATTCCTGACTTTGCTGGAAGCTCTAGGGGGCTGGTGTTCTCCCCCCGGGCCGTTAGACGGTTCGGGGGTTCTTGAATATCCAGCGTGGATATTTTGATAGGGTTTTTGCTGACCATATAAGTCACCTTACTTATTCTGCTGTTAGCTAGTGGGCCTCTCTTTGCTAAATACCTAGCTCATTCTTACGTTTGTCTTTTCCTCTTACCTCACCGTTATTATTTGTTGGGGGCTTGTATCCAACTTTTGGGGTCTTTTCTCTGGAGGCAAGAAAGGTCTTTCTTTTCCCTTCTAGGGTTAGTTAGTTCTCCGGCTGGCGCGAGAAGTCTAGAACCAATGTAGGCACGTTCCCCGGCTGCTGCTATTTGTGGTACTAGGATTAGATATATGGTCAGCTCAGTTACCACTGCCCTATGAGCTGGTTTTTTGTGTTTGCAGACTTAGTAATTATTTCTGAGACCCTCTGCCATTGGGGTCATAACAGTATGCCAGGCCAAACATTGAATGTTTAATGCATTGCAGAAGTGGGATAATAAGAAAGGAAATTCTGAGTTTTTTTTTTTTTTTTTTCCTCTCTTCCTCCCCTTTACCTCTGAGTGGCTTGTGCTTGCTGCAGACATGAATGTCCAGACCTTGATTACAAGTGTAGACCAGCTTGCTGCTCGTGTGCAGGGCATACAGGATTTTGTTACCAGTAGTCCAATGTCTGAACCTAAAATACCTATTCCTGAACTGTTTTCTGGAGACCGATTTAAGTTTAGGAATTTTAGGAATAATTGTAAATTGTTTCTATCTCTGAGACCCCGTTCGTCTGGAGATTCAGCTCAGCAAGTTAAAATTGTTATCTCTTTTTTACGGGGCGACCCTCAGGATTGGGCTTTCTCGCTAGCGCCAGGAGATCCGGCATTGGCAAATATTGATGCATTTTTTCTGGCACTCGGATTGCTTTACGAGGAACCCAATCTTGAAGTTCAGGCAGAAAAAGCCTTGCTGGCTATTTCTCAGGGCCAGGATGAAGCTGAAGTGTATTGCCAAAAATTTCGGAAATGGTCCGTGCTTACTCAGTGGAATGAGTGTGCTCTGGCCGCAAATTTCAGAAATGGCCTTTCGGAAGCCATTAAGAATGTGATGGTGGGTTTCCCCATTCCTACAAGTCTGAATGATTCCATGGCGCTGGCTATTCAAATTGACCGGCGTTTGCGGGAGCGCAAAACCGCTAATCCTCTGGTGGTGTTGTCTGAACAAACACCTGATTTAATGCAATGTGATAGAATTCAGACTAGAAATGAGCGGAAAAATCATAGACGTCAGAATGGGTTGTGTTTTTACTGTGGTGACTCTACACATGTTATATCAGCATGCTCTAAACGCCTAACAAGGGTTGTTAGTCCTGTCGCCATTGGTAATTTGCAACCTAAATTTATTTTGTCTGTGACTTTAATTTGCTCATTGTCTTCTTACCCTGTTATGGCGTTTGTGGATTCAGGTGCTGCCCTGAGTCTTATGGATCTGTCATTTGCCAAGCGCTGTGGTTTTGTTCTTGAACCGTTGGTAAATCCTATTCCTCTTAGAGGTATTGATGCTACGCCATTGGCGGAAAATAAACCGCAGTTTTGGACGCAGGTAACCATGTGCATGACTCCTGAACATCGGGAGGTGATTCGTTTTCTTGTTCTGCATAAAATGCATGATTTGGTCGTTTTGGGTCTGCCATGGTTACAGACCCACAATCCAGTCTTGGATTGGAAGGCAATGTCTGTGTCAAGTTGGGGCTGTCAGGGAATTCATGCTGATTCTCCGCCGGTGTCTATTGCTTCCTCTACTCCTTCGGAAGTTCCTGAGTATTTGTCTGATTATCAGGATGTATTCAGCGAGTCCAGGTCCAGTTCTCTGCCTCCTCATAGGGACTGTGACTGCACCATAGATTTGATTCCAGGTAGTAAATTTCCTAAGGGAAGACTGTTTAATCTGTCTGTACCTGAGCATGCCGCAATGCGTTCGTATATCAAGGAGTCTCTGGAGAAGGGGTATATCCGTCCATCCTCTTCCCCTCTTGGTGCGGGATTCTTTTTTGTGGCCAAGAAGGACGGATCTTTGAGACCTTGTATTGACTATCGGCTTCTGAATAAAATCACTGTTAAATTTCAGTATCCTTTGCCTCTGTTGTCGGACTTGTTTGCCCGGATTAAAGGTGCCAAGTGGTTCACCAAGATAGATCTTCGTGGTGCGTACAACCTTGTGCGCATTAAGCAAGGAGATGAATATAAGACAGCATTTAATACGCCCGAGGGTCATTTTGAGTACTTGGTGATGCCTTTTGGGCTCTCTAATGCTCCCTCAGTGTTTCAGTCCTTTATGCATGATATTTTCCGGAAGTATCTGGATAAAGTTATGATTGTTTATCTGGATGATATTCTGGTTTTCTCTGAAGATTGGGACTCACATGTGAAGCAGGTCAGGATGGTGTTTCAGGTTTTGCGTGAGAATGCTTTGTTTGTTAAGGGCTCAAAGTGTCTCTTTGGAGTACAGAAGGTTCCCTTTTTGGGGTTTATTTTTTCCCCTTCTGCTGTGGAGATGGACCCAGTCAAGGTCCGAGCTATTCATGATTGGACTCAACCCACGTCAGTTAAGAGTCTTCAGAAGTTCTTGGGTTTTGCTAACTTCTACCGTCGTTTTATCGCTAATTTTTCTAGCGTTGTTAAACCTTTGACGGATATGACCAAGAAAGGTTCTGATGTTGCTAACTGGGCTCCTGCAGCCGTGGAGGCGTTCCAAGAGTTGAAGCGCCGGTTTACTTCGGCGCCTGTTTTGTGCCAGCCTGATGTCTCACTTCCCTTTCAGGTCGAAGTGGATGCTTCTGAGATTGGGACAGGGGCCGTTTTGTCGCAGAGAGGCCCTGGTTGCTCGGTAATGAGACCATGTGCTTTCTTCTCTAGGAAGTTTTCGCCTGCTGAGCGGAAATATGATGTTGGCAATCGGGAGTTGCTGGCTATGAAGTGGGCATTTGAGGAGTGGCGTCATTGGCTCGAGGGTGCTAAGCATCGTGTGGTGGTCTTGACTGATCACAAAAATTTGATGTATCTCGAGTCTGCTAAACGCCTGAATCCTAGACAGGCCCGCTGGTCATTGTTTTTCTCCCGTTTTGACTTTGTGGTCTCGTATTTACCAGGTTCAAAGAATGTTAAGGCTGATGCTCTTTCAAGGAGCTTTGTGCCTGACTCTCCTGGAGTCGCAGAACCAGTTGGTATTCTTAAGGAGGGAGTTATCTTGTCTGCCATTTCTCCTGATTTGCGACGTGTTTTGCAGAGATTTCAGGCTGGTAGACCTGACTCTTGTCCACCTGACAGACTGTTTGTTCCTGATAAGTGGACCAGCAGAGTCATTTCCGAGGTTCATTCCTCGGTGTTGGCAGGGCATCCGGGAATTTTTGGCACCAGAGATCTGGTGGCTAGGTCCTTTTGGTGGCCTTCCTTGTCACGGGATGTGCGGTCATTTGTGCAGTCCTGTGGGACTTGTGCTCGAGCTAAGCCTTGCTGTTCTCGTGCCAGCGGGTTGCTCTTGCCCTTGCCTGTCCCAAAGAGGCCTTGGACACACATTTCTATGGATTTCATTTCAGATCTCCCGGTGTCTCAGGGCATGTCTGTCATCTGGGTGGTATGTGATCGCTTTTCTAAAATGGTCCATTTGGTGCCTTTGCCTAAGCTGCCTTCCTCTTCCGATCTGGTTCCTGTGTTCTTTCAGAATGTGGTTAGTTTACACGGCATTCCTGAGAATATTGTGTCTGACAGAGGATCCCAGTTTGTTTCCAGGTTCTGGCGATCCTTTTGTGCTAGGATGGGCATTGATTTGTCGTTTTCGTCTGCCTTTCATCCTCAGACTAATGGACAAATGGAGCGAACTAATCAGACTCTGGAGGCTTATTTGAGGTGTTTTGTTTTGGCAGATCAGGATGATTGGGTGACCTTCTTGCCGTTGGCTGAGTTTGCCCTTAATAATCGGGGTAGTTCCGCTACTTTGGTTTCGCCATTTTTCTGCAACTCTGGTTTCCATCCTCGTTTTTCCTCGGGACATGTGGAGCCTTCTGACTGTCCTGGGGTAGATTCTGTGGTGGATAGGTTGCAGCAGATCTGGAATCATGTGGTGGACAACTTAAAGTTGTCACAGGAGAAGGCTCAGCGTTTTGCCAACCGCCGCCGCGGTGTGGGTCCCCGACTTCGTGTTGGGGATTTGGTATGGCTGTCTTCTCGATTTGTTCCTATGAAGGTCTCCTCTCCTAAATTTAAGCCTCGCTTCATTGGTCCTTACAAGATATTGGAAATCCTTAATCCTGTGTCCTTTCGCTTGCCATTCACAACGTGTTCCATAGGTCTTTGTTGCGGCGGTACGTTGTGCCTGTGGTTCCTTCTGTTGAGCCTCCTGCTCCGGTGTTGGTTGAGGGCGAGTTGGAGTACGTGGTGGAGAAGATCTTGGATTCTCGTCTCTCCAGACGGAGGCTTCAGTATCTGGTCAAGTGGAAGGGCTATGGTCAGGAGGATAATTCCTGGGTGGTTGCTTCTGATGTGCATGCGGCCGATTTAGTTCGTGCCTTTCACGCTGCTCATCCTGATCGCCCTGGTGGTCTTGGTGAGGGTTCGGTGACCCCTCCTTAAGGGGGGGGTACTGTTGTGAATTAGACTTTTTGGCTCCCTCTTGTGGTTACTTGTGATATTACTCTGGGATTGTCTTTCCTCAGTTTGGCACCCACCTGGGTCGTTAGTCCAGGGGTGTTGCTATATAAGCTTCCTGGATCCATAGTCCAGTGCCTGGCATCGTTGTAATCAGATCCTTTCTGTTTGCTCCTGTCTGCTGGTCTTGGTTTGTGCTAAATTAAGCTAAGTCCTGCTTCTTTGTTTTTTGGTTATTTGCTTTGCTCTCATTTTTTGTCCAGCTTGTACTAAATGTGATTCCTGACCTTGCTGGAAGCTCTAGGGGGCTGGTGTTCTCCCCCTGGGCCGTTAGACGGTTCGGGGGTTCTTGAATATCCAGCGTGGATATTTTGATAGGGTTTTTGCTGACCATATAAGTCATCTTACTATATTCTGCTATTAGCTAGTGGGCCTCTCTTTGCTAAATACCTAGCTCATTCTTACGTTTGTCTTTTCCTCTTACCTCACTGTTATTATTTGTTGGGGGCTTGTATCCAACTTTTGGGGTCTTTTCTCTGGAGGCAAGAAAGGTCTTTCTTTTCCCTTCTAGGGTTAGTTAGTTCTCCGGCTGGCGCGAGACGTCTAGAACCAACGTAGGCACGTTCCCCGGCTGCTGCTATTTGTGGTGCTAGGATTAGATATATGGTCAGCTCAGTTACCACTGCCCTATGAGCTGGTTTTTTGTGTTTGCAGACTTAGTAATTATTTCTGAGACCCTCTGCCATTGGGGTCATAACAATTAGGTGTTTGGTACGGATGGCAAACTTTACTGCTTGGTTTCACCCATCTCTAAATCTGACTTTAAAATAGTTTGTTGCGTTTAGTGTGTTATAGAGGCCTGATCCAGAGGCCACCAAAAAACTCTTCTGTTCCTAGTGTCATACAGTAGGGGACCTGACTTTAAAATAGTTTGTAGTATCTAGCGTGTTGTAGAGGCCTGATCCAGGGACCACCAAAAAAATGCTTGTGTTCCTCCAATCATACAGTAGGGGACCAAACTTTAAAATAGTTTGTAGCATCTAGTGTGTTATAGAGGCCTGATCCAGAGGCCAAAAAATTTCTTCTGTTCCTAACGTCATACAATAGGCGACATCTGACTTTCAATTTGTTTGTAGCATAACTTCTTTGTCATACAGGCTTCATCCACGCTCAAACAATTCTTTCTTCTGTGACTAATGCGATACAGCATGCTTATTTCATCATGGAATTTACTGCCACTAAAATTCAGCTGTTTGCAGAGGTGGTGCAGAGTTTAAAATCTAATTTTGTGTTGCAAATACTGTGCCCTACCACACTATCTGAGCAACATGACTGGGAAAAAGTGAGGTTGTGGTGGAAGGGGGATTAGATTTGGTTTTCGAGGTGTATGTGAGGTAGGTGGTAATGTTTGTGAAAGCACTAGTGAACCAACAAAGTCACATCCTATGCAAAGACAACTGACAACTTTTGTTACTGGATGGGCTACTCCACTGCCTTTCTTTGGCAGATGCACAGTGGTACACTTTGTTGATGAGGCCCAGAAAGAGAATGTGCTCGAGTGGATGGCAAGGGCAACTTCAAGTGGCCTCTCCTCCTCTTCCTCCACCTCAACATCACACCCAGTACAGTCCACAGAGGTGGCACCCAAATTCCCCTTGCGTCCCCCCACATCCCAACTCTCCAACCATACAACTGACTGTACAGAACCACAGATGGGTGAGTCTGAAGAGCTGTTCACACATTCTATGCCAAAGTCATCAGGAGTGTCCTCAAAAGCTTCACAGAGTCAAGAGGAGGAAATTGGAACTGATGTCCAAAAAATTTTTTAGCTTGAATCCGGGGCATGATGAAGCATAGTCCAAAGAGCATCCTGATCCTCGTCATCAGACATTATCCCCGAAGTGGGGAGGGGATCCTGATGAGACTCAGATATCTCTGGCTCACGATGACTGTACTGTGCTGCCAGGGCAAGAAGAGAAGGGCAACTCCACGGGTGAGGAATGTGATAACACAGAGGGTGATGATGATGAGGTGTTAGATCCCAGTTGGCGTAAACATAGAGGCAGACAGCTGAGTAGGTCATCTGAGCAGAAAGACAAGGAGGTTACGTTGTGTCGCACTTTGCAGACACATAGTGATGCAGCCACGATGAGCAATGCATCCTCAGCCAAAACCCTGGCTGTAACCAGCAGCATCTGCGGATCTGCAGCTCTTAGGGGCGGCAAGGGTTGCCTAGCCTGGGCCTTTTTTGACACTGCAAAGGATGAGTCAACTCATGTAAATAGCCAACTTTGCAAAAACACCGAGTAGAGGTAAAAAGTGCAATAAGTTGACTAATACATTTATGAACCTTCACATGCGCACTCAACAATCGCTTCTCTTGAAATCCCACTGTGCAAAAATACAGTCCAGCGGACCTCAACAACCATCAGCCACCCCATCAATCACATTTGCTGCTTCTTTCTCCTCCTCTTTTATCGTGCCAACTATTGAGACGCAGGTCTTCGACCACAGAACCTCAAGTTCTTTGCCAGCTCCAGTCATGCTGACTGAGAGCTCGCTGTCAGCTGTAATGGAAGCGGACATGCTTGCTGTTTTTGACCAATCTTAGAGAATGAGCACACCACAACTTTCTCAATACACCGTAACTTCTCTGCCTGCACCTCTCTCACATTCCAGCAGTTTGTCTGGTTCAACATATTAAGCTCTCTCTCAGCACTTGATTGTTTCCTCCTACACATGACAAAGCTAAGAGGTTGAACTCCGCCATCTCCAATCTGTTGACCACAGAAATGCTGCCTTTCCTCCTCGTAGATGCAGACAGTTTGCGAAAGCTGATGGCTGTTGCAGTCCCCCCTGTACCAATTGCCCAGTTATCATTATTATTCTAAGAAAACTGTGCCTGCATTACACCAGCATGTCCTAGACAACATCACCCATTCCTTGACTAAATCTATGTCTGTCAGGGTACATTTCACTACAGACACTTGGATGAGTAAGCATGCCAAGGGCATTAAATCTTGCTGACTGGGCACTGGGGACTGTTGGCTGCGGGGGCAGGCTGTCAAGGGGCTGCTCCACAAGTTTTTGAATCCCCATGACAATCATTGTATCTAACAGCTCCTCCACTGCTTCTGGCTCCTCCACCTCCTCTAGGGCCTCCACCAGTGCCCTCAACATCTCCCTTAATCAGACACTCGCTCCAACAGTGCAGATAGAATCCTAACATTATGGACTGACCTGGGTTGGAGTAGTGTTATTGCAACCACTCGGGGCAGCAGCGGCAGGTAGTGTAGTCAGGAATAACCAGGGGACAGTATACAGGAGCAGCAATTTAGGTTACAGTATCAGCAGGTGAAAGGAAGCTTGACTAAAGGCTGGTAGCTCAATAATCTCGCAAGGATGAAAGTACAATGCCAGGTTTAAGTTGGGTGTTCAATCAGGGTGGAGCCTGAACTCAGGTTGGAGACAATCAGAAACAACACAGGTACTTTTATCTGAGTTAGGAAGGAAACGTCAAGCGAGCTGAATAGCTCAGTGGGAAGATCTGCCGCCTGGTGCACAAGAGCCACTGGTTTTAAATCCAAACACTACTCCACTCCTTCTAGGCTGGCCTCTGGACATCTCAGGTGCTGGCTTTTCTGGATGTCTCTGATGAAAAGCTTTTGTAAGCCTGTGTGCATGAATGTTGCCCTCCGGCACCCTTGAATTATCTTCTGGTCCAAAAATTGTAGTCTTCCTCCGAATCTTCTAGAGTCTAGAATGTTATACACAATGTACTTCTCTTCACCACTGAATGGTTTGAGCAAGGATACATGGAACACGGGGTGAATTTTCAGGCTGCTAGGAATTTTAAAACAAAGCAACTGGGTTAATTTGTGCAGAAATTTTAAAAGGTCCTATGAATTTTGGACCCAATTTACTAGACGGTACTTTCATTTTCAAATTTTTTTTTTTTTTTAGAAAGCCAAGCCTTGTCACTGACCTGAAGAGTAGAAGGGGCTTTGATATGTTTATCTGCTGATTCTTTGCAATGTTCTTGGGCCTTTTGTAACATCTCAGTTAGTTCCCTCTGAACTTTCTGCAACTCTGTAAAGGTACCTTCACATTAAGCAACGCTGCAGCGATAGCGACAACGATGCCGATCACTGCAGCGTCGCTGTTTGATCGCTGGAGAGCTGTCACACAGACCGCTCTCCAGCGACCAACGATGCCGAGGTCCCCGGGTAACCAGGGTAAACATCGGGTTACTAAGCGCAGGGCCGCGCTTAATAACCCGATGTTTACCCTGGTTACCAGTGTAAAATGTAAAAAAAACAAACACTACATACTTACATTCGCTGTTGTGAACTGTGTTTCTGGGCTCCCTCTGGTGGTCACTAACGGTATTGTGTTAGGTATGTCTTGTTGCATGCTTGAGCTCCAGCTGTGTCGTTAAGCAGCGGGTGTTTCCTATTTGAGTCTCCTCTGGACTCAGTCTCTTGCCTGGCATCGTTGTATCCAGACCTATTTGGTCTCCTCCGGATTCCTTCCAGTCTGCCTCATGCAAGAAAAGCTAAGTCTGTTTTGTACAATTTGGATCGTTTGCATTATTCAGTGTTTTTGTCCAGCTTGCTTTACATTTGATTTTTGACTTGCTGGAAGCTCTAGGGGGCTGATATTCTCCCTCCACACCGTCAGTCGGTGTGGGGGTTCTTGAATGTTCAGCGTGGATGTTTTGTAGGGTTTTCTGCTAACCGCATAGTCCACTATCTATTTTCTGCTATCTAGACTATTGGGCCTCACTTTGCTGAATCTAGTTCATCTCTACGTTTGTGTTTTCCTCTTGCCTCACCGTTATTATTTGTTGGGGGCTTTCTATATCTTTGGGGTTCAATTTCTCTGGAGGCAAGCGAGGTCTTATTTTTTCCCTCTAGGGGTAGTCAGTTCTCCGGCTGGCTCGAGACGTCTAGAACCAACGTAGGCACGTTCACCGGCTACTTTTAGTTGTTTGTGTCAGGATCAGGTATGCGGTTAGTCCAGTTTCCACCTCCCTAGAGCAGTATTTATATTTTTGCTATCTTGCCGGAATATCAGAGATCCTCTGCCATTGGGATCATAACAGAATGCCAGGCCAAAAGAAAATGTTTAATGCATCGCAGAAGCGGGATTAAAAAGAAGTTCTGAGTTGTTTTTTTTTGTTTTTTTTTTTTGTTTGTTTTTTTTTGCTGCAGTTTGCCTAGCTTCTTCCATCCCTTTTTTCTCTGAGTGGCTGAAACTCTGCTGCAGATATGAATGTCCAGACTCTGACTTCTAGTGTGGATCAGCTTGCTGCTAGGGTGCAAAGCATTCAGGATTTTGTTATCCATAGCCCTATGTCTGAACCAAAAATACCTATTCCTGAGCCGTTTTTTGGAGATAGATCTAAATTCCTGAATTTTAGGAATAATTGTAAATTGTTTCTGTCTCTGAAACCTCGTTCCTCTGGTGATTCCGCTCAGCAAGTTAAGATTGTTATTTCCTTCTTGCGCGGCGACCTTCAGGATTGGGCCTTCTCTCTGGCGCCAGGAGATCCTGCATTGGTGAATGTTGATGCGTTTTTTCTGGCACTTGGTTTGCTTTATGAGGAGCCTAATCTTGAAAAAATGTTGCTGGTTATCTCTCAGGGTCAGGACGAAGCTGAGGTATATTGCCAAAAATTTCGGAAATGGTCCGTGCTTACTCAATGGAATGAGTGTGCACTGGCCGCAAATTTCAGAAATGGTCTTTCTGAAGCCATTAAAGATGTGATGGTGGGGTTTCCTATCCCTACAGGTCTAAATGATTCAATGGCTCTAGCCATTCAAATTGATCGACGTTTGCGGGAGCGCAAATCTGATAATCCTTTGGCGGTGCTGTCTGAACGGTCACCTGATTCTATGCAATGTGACAGAATTCTGACCAGAGCCGAGCGACAAAATCATAGACGTCAAAATGGGTTGTGTTTCTACTGTGGTGATTCAACACATGTTATCTCAGTATGCTCTAAACGTTTAAAGAAAAAAGTTAATCCTGTCGCCATTGGTACTTTTCAGCCTAAGTTTATTTTGTCTGTGACTTTAATTTGTTCATTATCTTCTTACTCAGTTATGGCTTTTGTGGATTCTGGTGCTGCTTTAAGTCTGATGGATTTGTCGTTTGCCAAGCGCTGCGGTTTTGTCCTGGAGCCTTTGGAAAATCCTATTCCTCTTAGAGGAGTTGATTCTACGCCATTGGCAGAGAATAAACCTCAGTATTGGACGCAGGTGACCATGTGCATGACTCCTGTACATCAGGAGGTGATTCGTTTTCTGGTACTGCATAAAATGCATGATGTTGTCGTTTTGGGTCTGCCATGGTTACAGGCCCATAATCCAGTTTTAGATTGGAAAGCTATGACTGTGTCTAGTTGGGGGTGTCAGGGGATTCATGGCGATTCTCCATTGGTGTCTATTGCTTCTTCTACTCCTTCTGAGATCCCTGAGTTTTTGTCAGACTTTCAGGATGTATTTAATGAGGCCAGGTCCAGTGCCCTTCCTCCTCATAGGGACTGTGATTGTGCTATAGATTTGATTCCTGGTAGTAAGTTTCCTAAGGGACGACTCTTTAATTTATCTGTGCCAGAGCATGCCGCGATGCGGAGTTATATAAAGGAGTCTTTGGAGAAGGGACATATTCGCCCATCCTTGTCCCCTCTTGGTGCAGGATTTTTTTTTTGTGGGCAAGAAAGACGGGTCTCTGAGACCTTGTATTGATTATCGTCTTCTGAATAAGATCACTGTTAAATTTCAGTATCCTTTGCCATTGTTGTCTGATTTGTTTGCTCGGATTAAGGGATCCAGTTGGTTCACCAAGATAGATCTTCGTGGTGCGTATAACCTTGTGCGCATAAAGCAGGGAGATGAATGGAAAACGGCATTTAATACGCCTGAGGGTCATTTTGAGTACCTGGTGATGCCTTTCGGATTATCTAATGCTCCTTCTGTGTTTCAGTCCTTCATGCATGACATCTTCCGGAAATATCTGGATAAATTTATGATTATTTATCTGGATGATATTTTGGTTTTTTCTGATGATTGGGAGTCCCATGTGAACCAGGTCAGGATGGTGTTTCAGGTTTTGCGGGAGAATGCTCTATTTGTGAAGGGTTCAAAATGTATCTTTGGGGTACAGAAGGTTTCTTTTTTGGGTTTTATTTTTTCCCCTTCTACTGTGGAGATGGACCCAGTTAAGGTCCGTGCCATTCATGACTGGACTCAGCCCACGTCTGTTAAGAGCCTGCAGAAGTTCTTGGGCTTTGCTAATTTTTACCGTCGTTTTATCGCTAATTTCTCCAGCGTGGTTAAACCTTTGACGGATATGACCAAGAAGGGTTCTGATGTTGCGAATTGGTCTCCTGCGGCCGTGGAGGCCTTTCGGGAGCTGAAGAGTCGGTTTACTTCAGCGCCAGTCTTGTGCCAGCCGGATGTCTCTCTTCCCTTCCAGGTTGAAGTTGATGCTTCTGAAATTGGTGCAGGGGCTGTTTTGTCGCAAAAAAAGTTCTGATGGCTTCGTGATGAAGCCATGCGCCTTCTTTTCAAGGAAATTTTCGCCTGCTGAGCGGAACTTCGATGTTGGTAATCGGGAGTTGTTGGCCATGAAGTGGGCATTTGAGGAGTGGCGACATTGGCTCGAGGGAGCTAGACATCGTGTGGTGGTCTTGACTGATCATAAAAATCTGATTTACCTCGAGTCTGCCAAGCGCCTGAATCCTAGACAGGCCCGTTGGTCGTTGTTTTTCTCCCGTTTTGACTTTGTGGTCTCGTACCTGCCTGGTTCGAAGAACGTGAAGGCTGATGCTCTTTCTAGGAGTTTTGTGCCTGATTCTCCGGGAGTCTCTGAGCCGGCTGGTATTCTCAGAGAGGGAGTAATTTTGTCTGCCATTTCCCCAGATTTGCGACGAGGGCTGCAAAAATTTCAGGCTGATAGGCCTGATCGTTGTCCACCAGAGAGATTGTTTGTCCCTGATGGATGGACCAACAGAGTTATTTCTGAGGTTCATTCTTCGGTGTTGGCGGGACATCCTGGGATTTTTGGTACCAGAGATTTGGTGGCCAGGTCCTTTTGGTGGCCTTCCTTGTCGCGGGATGTGCGTTCTTTTGTGCAGTCCTGTGGGATTTGTGCTCGGGCTAAGCCTTGCTGTTCTCGTGCCAGCGGGTTGCTTTTGCCCTTGCCTATCCCAAAGAGGCCTTGGACGCACATTTCCATGGATTTCATTTCGGATCTTCCGGTGTCTCGGAAGATGTCTGTCATCTGGGTGGTGTGCGATCGTTTTTCTAAAATGGTCCATTTGGTGCCCTTGCCTAAGTTGCCTTCCTCCTCTGATTTGGTTCCTTTGTTCTTTCAGAATGTGGTTCGTTTGCATGGCATCCCTGAGAATATTGTATCTGACAGAGGATCCCAGTTTGTGTCCAGATTCTGGCGATCCTTTTGTGCTAAGATGGGTATTGATTTGTCTTTTTCGTCGGCTTTTCATCCTCAGACTAATGGCCAGACCGAGCGAACTAATCAGACGTTAGAGACTTATTTGAGATGTTTTGTTTCTGCTGATCAGGACGACTGGGTTACCTTTTTGCCACTGGCCGAGTTTGCCCTTAATAATCGGGCTAGTTCTGCCACCTTGGTTTCACCCTTTTTCTGCAACTCTGGTTTTCATCCTCGTTTCTCCTCGGGTCAGGTTGAATCTTCTGACTGTCCTGGGGTTGATTCTGTGGTGGATAGGTTGAAGCGGATTTGGAACCATGTGGTGTAAAATTTGAAATTGTCACAAGACAAGGCCCAGCGGTTTGCCAACCGCCGCCGCGGTGTGGGTCCCCGACTTCGTGTTGGGGATTTGGTTTGGTTGTCTTCTCAGCATGTTCCTTTGAAAGTCTCCTCTCCTAAGTTCAAGCCTCGCTTTATCGGTCCTTATAAGATTTTGGAAATCCTTAACCCGGTGTCTTTTCGCTTGGACCTTCCAGCGTCTTTTGCTATTCATAATGTGTTCCATAGGTCCTTGTTGCGGCGGTACGTGGTGCCTATGGTTCCTGCTGTTGAGCCTCCTGCCCCGGTTTTGGTTGAGGGCGAGTTGGAGTACGTGGTGCAGAAGATTCTGGATTCTCGTATCTCTAGACGGAAACTCCAGTATTTAGTTAAGTGGAAAGGCTATGGTCAGGAGGATAATTCCTGGGTTGTCGCCTCTGATGTTCATGCGGCTGATTTGGTTCATGCCTTTCACGCTGCTCATCCTGATCGCCCTGGGGGTCTTGGTGAGGGTTCGGTGACCCCTCCTCAAGGGGGGGGTACTGTTGTGAACTGTGTTTCTGGGCTCCCTCTGGTGGTCACTAACGCTATTGTGTTAGGTATGTCTTGTTGCAGGCTTGAGCTCCAGCTGTGTCGTTAAGCAGCGGGTGTTTCCTATTTGAGTCTCCTCTGGACTCAGTCTCTTGCCTGGCATCGTTGTATCCAGACCTATTTGGTCTCCTCCGGATTCCTTCCAGTCTGCCTCATGCAAGAAAAGCTAAGTCTGTTTTGTACAATTTGGATCATTTGCATTATTCAGTGTTTTTGTCCAGCTTGCTTTACATTTGATTTTTGACTCGCTGGAAGCTCTAGGGGGCTGATATTTTCCCTCCACACCGTCAGTCGGTGTGGGGGTTCTTGAATGTTCAGCGTGGATGTTTTGTAGGGTTTTCTGCTAACCGCATAGTCCACTATCTATTTTCTGCTATCTAGACTATTGGGCCTCACTTTGCTGAATCTAGTTCATCTCTACGTTTGTGTTTTCCTCTTGCCTCACCGTTATTATTTGTTGGGGGCTTTCTATATCTTTGGGGTTCAATTTCTCTGGAGGCAAGCGAGGTCTTATTTTTTCCCTCTAGGGGTAGTCAGTTCTCCGGCTGGCTCGAGACGTCTAGAACCAACGTAGGCACGTTCACCGGCTACTTTTAGTTGTTTGTGTCAGGATCAGGTATGCGGTTAGTCCAGTTTCCACCTCCCTAGAGCAGTATTTATATTTTTGCTATCTTGCCGGAATATCAGAGATCCTCTGCCATTGGGATCATAACAATTCGCGTCCCCCGGCGTCCGCTTCCTGCACTGACTGAGCGCTGGCCCTAACAGCAGAGCAGTGATGTCACCGCTGTGCTGTACTTTCACTTTCACTTTACGGCGCTCAGTCAGTGAGGGAAGCGGACGCCGGGGGACGCGAAGGTGAGTATGTACTGTTTGTTTTTTTTACATTTTACACTGGTAACCAGGGTAAACATCGGGTTACTAAGCGCGGCCCTGCGCTTAGTAACCCGATGTTTACCCTGGTTACCAGTGTAAAACATCGCTGGTATCGTTGCTTTTGGTGTCAAACACGACGATACACGCCGGTCTGACGACCAAATAAAGTTCTGAACTTTGTTCAACGACCAGCGATATCACAGCAGGATCCTGATCGCTGCTGCGTGTCAAACTAAACGATATCGCTAGCCAGGACGCTGCAACGTCACGGATCGCTAGCGATATCGTTTAGTGTGAAGGTACCTTTAGTCTATTTGTAACAGCAGAAACAGAAGTATTAAATGGAAGATTAAAAATAAATACTGGATGCAAGCCAAAGTAAGAAAAAAATAGACTTTGGGATGTAAAACTGTGTTTGGAGTTATTGTTGGCAAATTCTGCTGTTGGTAAATAGTCCACCCATTCATCCTGGAGGTAAGAAATAAAGCAGCATAGGTGTTGTTCTAGAGTTTGATTACTTCTCTCAGTCTGGCCATCGGATTGTGGGCGGAAGGCAGTAGGCAAATTGACAGTAGCTCCTAAAGCTGTACAGAAGCTATTCGAAAATCTTGGTGTAAATTGAACACCTCTATCAGAAATTGTCAGGGATTCCATGAAGCCTAAATATCTGTTTCAATTTTTTTTCTGTGGTTTGTTCAGTGGTAGCAATCCCTTTAGTTGGAATAAAATGGGCCATCTTTGTGAGCCGACCCACAACAACAAGGATAATAGTCATTTCTTTAGATGGAGATAGGTCCACAATAAAATTAATTGAGATTGATCCCCAATGCCAGGATGGAACTGGAAGAGGTTGAAGGAGTCCTAGAGAAGAAGAATGTGGCATCTTGCTCTGTGCAAATGTTAAACAGGGGGGAACATATTTTCCCTCATCCTTCCTACAATTAGGCCATTAAAAGAACAAAACAGTAGTTCTTGCGATTTCATGACTCCAGTGTGCCCTACAAGTTTAGAATCATGGACAAGTTTGAGGACTTCAAGTCGAGTAGATTCGGGGACAAATATTTGGTGGTTCTGCATTCTAAACCCCTCCTTAAAAAAAAGATCAATGTCTTCAGAAGGATTTAAAGATTCCTCCTTAGGGACCACCACAACTTTTTTTTGCCTGCAAGGCCATCAGAACAGCTGCACAAGATGATAATTTAGAATGAGCAGGTTTAATCCGCTGCCTAGGTGGCACAAATGAAGACAGAGTTCATGTACCTGCTATATCACCGAAAGAGTCCCCTGAACCGGAAAATGCTTTATCCTGAGAATTGCCGCTGTCCTCAGCATCGCTAAAAGGCATAGAAGAACCAAGCAAGCTGCTGTTTTGTCAATACCTTGGATTTGCTGAAATCTAGCTTTCTCTGCTTCCATTCAGTCAGATTTCTGCTCTTTTTTTACAGTATTCATCAAACACACTCAGCTCTGGTGCCAAATGCATTCTTCTTCAGGATTGTACATGGAAGGTTGTGGAAAGTATGGAGACTCTGCTACCTTCTGCTTGTTAAGAACAATATCTTTTGAATCTTCTGGCTCAGGGCTAGAAATAGGGCTAAGCTGGGTTAAACCAAACGAAGAAAGGAGTTCTATACGAAAATTAAAATAATAATTTTATTATCATAATTAGTAAAAGGACATAATAGTCCACAATTTATACACAAAATTAACAATCAAAGAAGAAAAGGAGACCCTAGTACAAAAAACATCCGAGTTACAGGCAATAAAGGTGAGAAGCACCATGGTATGAGCAAAGGCATGAACAAGCACCCATACTAGCCCAAGAAGATGTAAGCCAGGTAATCAATTTAATTATACCAATGTCCAAGTGGACATATGTGCCATATGCAAAAAGAGCGCTAATTATGGTGCAGCTATAACACAAATGTATTGCCGAATTCCTTACCCATGGTAAAAGTAGTTGTTGCCTGGGACTCCGAGTGCCCCCTGACACGCGTTTCGCGTTGCTTTCTGAAAGAGGGAATGGCTATTCCCTCTTTGAGAAAGCAACGCGAAACGCGCGTCAGGGGGCACTCGGAGTCCCAGGCAACAACTACTTTTACCATGGGTAAGGAATTCGGCAATACATTTGTGTTATAGCTGCACCATAATTAGCGCTCTTTTTGTATATGGCACATATGTCCACTTGGACATTGGTATAATTAAATTGATTACCTGGCTTACATCTTCTTGGGCTAGTATGGGTGCTTGTTCATGCCTTTGCTCATACCATGGTGCTTCTCACCTTTATTGCCTGTAACTCGGATGTTTTTTGTACTAGGGTCTCCTTTTCTTCTTTGATTGTTAATTTTGTGTATAAATTGTGGACTATTATGTCCTTTTACTAATTATGATAATAAAATTATTATTTTAATTTTCGTATAGAACTCCTTTCTTCGTTTGGTTTCAAGTTTCCGGAGTATACGCTACTGTCCTCTTATATATACATGGGTATAAGTGACTATTTGTCCACACTTGCACACTTAGTGTGTGGGATCCGTGTTATTTATGTGGGAGTGTTTTTATAAGCTGGGTTAAAGTTGTCAAAATTTCTGCATTGTGCAATTCTATTTTTTCTGTGTAGCTCAGTGAGTTGTCCTCATTGATGAATACTGATTCATATTTTCCATAGCCTGGTCCAACAGCATGGGGATCAGGGCCTAGTTCAGGGCCCCGAAAACCATTCAGCGGTACACAAACAAACAAATACGCAAATATAAAAGTAATTACAGTAAATATTTATTAAGCGAAGTATAAAAACATTAAGCTATAAAACAGATACAGAAGGGGAAAATTTCAATAAAGACAAGAGTAGTAGTCAATCTATTATATGGAAATATAAATACATAGATATACTAATACATAAATTAATCATATACCATAATTTAAACAGCACTCACATACTGCATTACATAAATCATCTGTGTGTCAACATAAACAGATTAAGTCCAAGTACTGTGGTTCCATCTAGTGGTTATGTGCAAAAATGCAAAGCTTGAGATAGATATACTGTAGTAAAAATTGCAGTCCCAGAAATAAATATACAGGGGTTGGACAAAATAATGGAAACACCTAATGTTTTGGCATCATAATCTTTGAACATGTTATATACATGCAAACCGTGACATATGGTAATGTTTTGTAGTTGATTATGTGTGTTATTTGATATGTGTATGTAAATTAACTGTTTGTTTTTCAGAATTGTTAGAACATTGATGAGAACCTGATACCAATGGCAGACCTCTCTGCTTTTCAAAGAGGCCAAATTGTTGGTGCTCGTATGGCAGGCGTGTCAAGAGGTACTGTCTCCAAAGTAATGACTGTGTTTGAAAGAGAAGGAAAAATGTCCGCAGCAAAGCACAGGTCTGGCCGAAAGTCAAAGTCGACTGAGAGTGACAGTCGGACTCTAAAGCGAATTGTGAGAGAGGATCACAAGACCACAGCTCCGAAAATTACTGCTGAGCTCAATGAACACCTACAGAACCCAGTTTCCATGAAAACTGTTCGTCGGGAGCTGCACAAATCTGGATTCCACTGAAGAGCTGCAATTAGAAAACTGCTGCTCTCAATGACAAATGTTTCCAAGTGTTTAGAGTGGTGTAGAAACCTCCAGAATTGGTCCATCGAGCAGTGGAAACATGTGATATTCTCAGACGAATCATCGTTTACCCTATTTCCGACCTCCGGCCGAGTGTGCGTTTGGAGACAGCCTAAAGAAGCATTCCATCCAGACTGCCTTCTCCCAACCATAAAACATGTGGACGTTCTGTAATGATCTGGGGTGCTATTTCATGGAGATCCGCTGGGCCAATGATATCCCTTAATGGAAGAATTAACAGCCGAGATTATTTAGGCATTTTGGGCGACCAAGTGCATCCAATGGTTCAAGCACTGTTCCCGGAGGGGAACACCATCTTTCAGGATGATAATGCACCAATTCATACAGCTAGAATCATTAAAGCATGGCACGAGGAACATTCTAATGAAGTTGAGCATCTCATCTGGCCCCCACAATCCCCAGACCTCAACATTATTGAGCATTTATGGTCGATTTTAGAGATTCAAGTTAGACGTCGATTTCCACCTCCATCTTCGCTCAAAGAACTGAAGGGTGTTTTGACTGCAGAATGGGCTAAAATTCCTTTGGAAAAAATTCACACCTTGTATGAATCCATACCTCGGAGAATTGAGACAGTAATCGCCGCAAAAGGTGGACCTACACCATATTAAACTAACTTTTGTTGATGTTTCCAGGTGTTTCCATTATTTTGTCCAACCCCTGTATATAAGAATAGCATTAGTGAGCCACATTTGCTGATTTGTGAAACAATATACATAACATATTTATAAGTATAAATTATGGCTCAACTCAAAAGTTAAAGAAAGTCAGCCAATGTAGCACACCAGTTAAAGCGATATAGGTACATAGAACAAGTAACCAAAACATTCAATGAAAAGACAAACAGGCAAAAACAAGTGTATGCTAGTGCTATGCCATACTAATACACAATTTAGAACATCCTGTACAGAACACACAAAACAAAAGTACATAAATTGAGTTAACATATTTACCACTGTCCCTCTTACGCGCGTTTCACTGCGTCGGCTTCCTCAGAGAGGGTACAAATAACTGTTCCAAAGGAGTTTTTATATAGTTTTCTAATAAACCACATGACACATTAATTGAGAAGATATGGTGAATGGGATTTACTTTCAAAGGGAGTTTCAAAGGGGATTATCTCAGGCAACCTGGCCGCCCAGCACGTTACTTTATTGGTAGCTGTTGTTTATAAAAACTCTCTCTTTTAACCCCTTTACCCCCAAGGGTGGTTTGCACGTTAATGACCGGGCCAATTTTTACAATTCTGACCACTGTCCCTTTATGAGGTTATAACTCTGAAACGCTTCAACAGATCTTGGCGATTCTGACACTATTTTCTCGTGACATATTGTACTTCATGATATTGGTAAAATTTCTTCGATATAACTTGCGTTTATTTGTGAAAAAAAAACGGAAAGTTGGCGAAAATTTTGAAAATTTCACAATTTTCCAACTTTGAATTTTTATGCCCTTAAATCACAGAGATATGTCACACAAAATACTTAATAGGTAATATTTCCCACATGTCTACTTTACATCAGCACAATTTAGGAAACAAAATTTTTTTTTGTTAGGGAGTTATAAGGGTTAAAAGTTGACCAGCAATTTCTCATTTTTACAACACCATTTTTTTTTAGGGACCACATCTCATTTGAAGTCATTTTGAGGGGTCTATATGATATAAAATACCCAAGTGTGACACCATTCTAAAAACTGCACCCGTCAAGGTGCTCAAAACAACATTCAAGAAGTTTATTAACCCTTCAGGTGTTTCACAGGAATTTTTGGAATTTTTAAATAAAAATTAACATTTAACTTTTTTTTACACAAAATTTATTTCAGCTCCAATTTGTTTTATTTTACCAAGGGTAACAGGAGAAAATGGACCCCAAAAGTTGTTGTACAATTTGTGCTGAGTACGCTGATACCCCATATGTGGGGGTAAACCACTGTTTGGGCGCATGGCAGAGCTTGGAAGGGAAGGAGCGCCATTTGACATTTCAATGCAAAATTGACTGGAATTGAGATGGAACGCCATGTTGCATTTGGAGAGCCCCTGATGTGCCTAAACATTGAAACCCCCCACAAGTGACACCATTTTGGAAAGTAGACCCCCTAAGGAACTTATCTAGATGTGTGGTGAGCACTTTGACCCACCAAGTGCTTCACAGAAGTTTATAATGCAGAGCCGTAAAAATAAAAAATCATTTTTTCACAAAAATTATCTTTTTGCCCCCAATTTTTTATTTTCCCAAGGGTAAGAGAAGAAATTGGACCCCAAAAGTTGTTTAGCAATTTGTCCTGAGTACGCCAATACCCCATATGTGGGGGTAAACCACTGTTTGGGCGCATACCAGAGCTCGGAAGGGAAGGAGCACCATTTGACTTTTCAATGCAAAATTGACTGGAATTGAAATGGGACACCATTTCGCGTTTGGAGAGCCCCTGATGTGCCTAAACATTAAACTCCCCCACAAGTGACACCATTTTGGAAAGTAGACCCCCTAAGGAACTTATCTAGATGTGCTTTGAGAGCTTTGATCCTCCAAGTGTTTCACTACAGTTTATAACGCAGAGCCGTGAAAATAAAAATTCTTTTTTTTTTTCACAAAAATGATTTTTAGCCCCCAGTTTTGTATTTTCACAAGGGCAACAGGATAAATTGGACCCCAAAAGTTGTTGTCCAATTTGTCCTGAGTACGCTGATACCCCATATGTGGGGGGAACCACTGTTTGGGCGCATGGCAGACCTCGGAAGGGAAGGAGCGCCAATTGGAATGCAGACTTAGATGGATTGGTCTGCAGGCGTCACGTTGCATTTGCAGAGCCCCTGATGTACCCAAACAGTAGAAACCCCCAAAAGTGACCCCATATTGGAAAATAGACCTCCCAAGGAACTTATCTAGATGTGTTGTGAGAACTTTGAACCCCCAAGTGTTTCACTACAGTTTACAACGCAGAGCCGTGAAAATAAAAAAATCTTTTTTTCCCACAAAAATGATTTTTAGCCCCCAAATTTATATTTTCCCAAGGGTAACAAGAGAACTTGGACCCCAAAAGTTGTTGTCCAATTTGTCCCGAGTACGCTGATGCCCCATATGTTGAAGTAAATCCCTGTTTGGGCGCACGGGAAAGCTCGGAAGGGAAGGAGCACTGTTTTACTTTTTCAATGCAGAATTGGCTGGAATTGAGATCGGATGCCATGTTGCGTTTGGAGAGCCCCTGATGTGCCTAAACAGTGGAAACCTGCCAATTCTAACTGAAACCCTAATCCAAACACACCCCTAACCCTAATCCCAATGGTAACCCTAACCACACCCCTAACCCTGACACACCCCTAACTCTAATCCCAATCCTAATCCCAACTGTAAATGTAATCCAAACCCTAACCCTAACTTTAGCCCCAAACCTAACCCTAACTTTAGCTCCAACCCTAGCCCCAACCCTAACCCTAGCCCTCACCCTAGCCTAACCCTAACCCTAGCCCTAACCCTAACCCTAGACCTAGCCCTAACCCTATCCCTAACCCTAGCCCTAACCCTAACCCTAGCCCTAACCCTTACCCTAACCCTAGCCCTAACCCTAGCCCTAACCCTAACCCTAGCCCTAACCCTAATGGGAAAATGGAAATAAATACATTTTTTTAATTTTATTATTTTTACCTTACTAAGGGGGTGATGAAGGGGGGTTCAATTTACTTTTATAGCATTTTTTATAGCGGATTTTTATGATTGGCAGCCGTCACACACTAAAAGACGCTTTTTATAGCAAAAAAGTTTTTGCGTCTCCACATTTTGAGACCTATAATTTTTCCATATTTTGGTCCACAGAGTCATGTGAGGTCTTGTTTTTTGTGGGATGAGTTGATGTTTTTATTGGTAACATTTCGGACACGTGACAGTTTTTGATCGCTTTTTATTCCGATTTTTGTGAGGCAGAATGACAAAAAACAAGCTATTCATGAATTTCTTTTGGGGGAGGCGTTTATACCGTTCCACGTTTGGTAAAATTGATAAAGCAGTTTTATTCTTCGGGTCAGTACGATTACAGCGATACCTCATTTATATCATTTTTTTATGTTTTGGCGCTTTTATACGATAAAAACTATTTTATAGAATAAATAATTATTTTGGCATCGCTTTATTCTGAGGACTATAACTTTTTTATTTTTTCTTTGATAGTGCTGGTTTGTGGCTCATTTTTTGCGGGACAAGATGACGTTTTCAGCGGTACCATGGATATTTATATCCGTCTTTTTGATCGCATGTTATTCCACTTTTTGTTCGGCGGTATGATAATAAAGCGTTGTTTTTTGCCTCGTTTTTTTTTTTCCTGCGGTGTTCACTGTGTTAACTAGTGGGACACTTGTATAGGTTGGGTCGTTACGGACGCGGCGATACTAAATATGTGTACTTTTATTGTTTTTTTATTATTTAGATAAAGAAATGTATTTATGGGAATAATATATATATACTTTTTTCTTTATTTAGGAATTTTTTTATTTTTTTTTACACATGTGGAATTTATTTTTTTTACATTTTTAATTTGTCCTGGGGGGACATCACAGATCGTTGATCTGACAGTTTGCACAGCACTCTGTCAGATCGGCGATCTGACTTACAGTGCTGCAGGCTTACCAAGCGCTTGCTCTGAGCAGGCACTCGGTAAGCCACCTCCCTCCCTTCAGGACCCGGATGCCGCGGCCATTTTGGATCCGGGGACTGCAAGGGAGAGGAGGTAAGAGACCCTCGGAGCAACGCGATCACATCGCGTTGCTCCGGGGGTCTCAGGGAAGCACGCAG
Organism: Ranitomeya variabilis; assembly: GCF_051348905.1. NCBI lineage: Eukaryota > Metazoa > Chordata > Amphibia > Anura > Dendrobatidae > Ranitomeya > Ranitomeya variabilis. The sequence continues at coordinate 511,334,173 of NC_135232.1, forward strand.
GGAGCCCCCTCCCTGTGCGATGCTTCCCTGTACCGCCGGGACACTGCAATCATGTTTGATCGTGGTGTGCCGGGGGTTAATGTGCCGGGGACGGTCCGTGACCGCTCCTGGCACATAGTGCCGGATGTCAGCTGCGATAGTCAACTGACACCCGGCCGCGATCAGCGGCGCTCCCCCCGTGAGTAGGACATGACCCGATGCGTGACTGGTCCCCAGCTCCACAAGATAGGGAGTGTCAGTGGGTAAGTGCTTAGCGATGCTCCCGGGTAGTGTGACACGTGCGGCGTCCAGGGTAACTCCACCCCCAGACAACATGAATTAGAGGGCATCATTGAAGGGGAGTGTCCGGAACGATGCTGGATAGACACGTCACCATGGACACCAGACGAGCCGACACATCGCGAGAGTTCAGCACGTAAGGTGAAACAGGTGGTGCAGGATGGACATATCACTGCTGAGCTAAATCGCTTTCACTATCCACACATTACTTATCTAGTATAATGGACACATTAAGTATTAGACAAACAGAACACACGTGAATGTGCAGCGCCCCAGAGTCCTGGTCGTTGCAGTACTGATGCTCCGCCGCAAAGGGGGGCTATAGTACGTCTGATGGCACTGAAGGAGTTCACCTGACCAGGTATCACAGACACCAATACACTTCACAGTCTGGCCTCCAGGTGGAGCTAACGGTGCTATGTATTAGGCCACTCCTCACAATCTGGTAAAACTGGGGGTTAGATAGGAAATTAGACAGAAGCTGACTGGGTTGGAACCAGGCAACATCCTGTGGCAGAGGGTGTTGTGGGGGAAGATTCAGGGGGGTCCCTGTCAGGGGTGGGATCCTGACAGAGGCCTAGCGAACAGAAAGAACGTTACGGGACCACGCCTGCACTTCATTGCGGCAGTACCCCAAGAAAGGACACGAAGCGAGGTTTATTGTGCTGAGTGAGAAACGAGATCAACGCAATAAGGAGAAACACCAGTAGGAGTTGTGCTGTAAGACGAGGCAACATTCTACTGAGGCGCGCAGCCGGTGGCCGGAAACGCCGAGGAAGTATTGAGCTCCAGGCCTTACTTCAAACCTTCGGCAGGACAGTCAGTTCTAGGCGGGCTGTCTCACCCAAAATCACCTAAGCAGACACAGGGGGCAACATTTGGATAGGGGCGACTCTAGGGTCCTGGAAGACCTCCGAGCCTACCCGTCATACGGGTGCGTCCTAGCCATATCATCTGGGGGACGAAGAAGAACATCATAATCGAGTTGTGAGGGAACTTCAGAAACAGACACAACAGTTGTGAGGACTATCCCGTAAGCACAGCAGGGAAGGACTACAATAGACAAGCGCTAGAAGGTAGGCACAGATTTCCACCTGCAAAGGGAACTCTGGAGGTGCCATCGGACCGGCCGGACTCAGGTAGCCCGGTTAACCGTATTCCGGACTGAGGATCCTGAAGCCTTCAGTAAAGAGGTAAAGAGACTGCAACCTGGTGTCCTCGTTATTCACCGCGACCTACACCACACCACAACATCCTCACATTCTCAACTTTCACTGGACGCCCCTCAGCAGGGTCACGGACCGGGCCTAGCCACCGTGACAACCCCAGAACTGAGACACAGAGGCCCGGTACCGGGTGCCCCTCGGCCCTGCAGCAGTGGGGGCGCTCCAACTGTGACATATAAACCACCCAAGTGGAAAATCAAAAGTGCTAGTGCCTCTTAAAGCGCCAATGTGTTAAATATACAGTATATATAAAAAAATTTGAAATGAAAATAATAATTTCATCAAGAAGAGTATATATTATATATAATTCCCATTGAACTACTTCACACCACTTCTGACCATATGACCCCACGGCCCTGGTGGGCGTTCCACATACATACAGTATGATCAGCGTATGTTTAACCCCTTTCTGACATTGGACGTAATATTTTGTCCACGTGACCTGGGCCATCCGGGTCACCAGAGCTAGGAAACTTGGTGATCATGCGCGGTGCATGATCAGCAAGTCTCTTTGTCAGTGCAGTGCCGACAGTTTCCATAGAATGCAGATGCTGCTTCTTCTGCATGATGTAGAAGCAATCAACCTGCAAAAAATGATTGTCCCATAGTGGGACAAAGTAAAAAAGTTAGAAAAAAGTTAAAAAAAAAAAAAAGTTTAAATAATTATAAAAATATATATTTTTTAAATTCAAAAATTATAATTAAAAAATCAATATGTATTCTATCTCTAAATAAATATTTGAATAAAAAAAATATAAACAATAAAAGTACACATATTTGGTATCGCCACATCTGCAACAACCTGACCTATAAAACTGTCCCACTAGTTAACCACTTTAGTGAACACCATAAAATGAACAAGCCAAAAAATAGAATGCTTTATCATCATACTGCCGAACAAAAAGTGGAATAACACGCAATCAAAAAAACAGATAGGCTATGTGCACACGTATTCTAGAGGTCTGCAGATTTTTCCGCAGCGGATTTGATAAATCTGCAAGTAAAAGGCACTGCGTTTTACCTGCGGAATTACAGTGGAGTTTGTGCGGATTTTGTGCGGATTCCACCTGCGGTTTTACACCTGCGGATTCCTATAGAGGAGCAGGTGTAAACCGCTGCGGAATCCGCACAAAGAATTGACATGCTGCGGAATGTAAACCACAGCGTTTCCGTGCGTTTTTTTCCGCAGCATGGGCACAGCGGTTTCTGTTTTCCATAGGTTTACATGGTACTGTAAACTTATGGAAAACTGCTGCGGACCCGCAGCTGCAGATTCGCTGCGGATCCACTGCGGATCCCCGGCAAAATCCACAACATGTGCACATACTCTTATAAATAAACATGGTAATGCTGAAAATGTCATCTTGTCCCGCAAAAAATAAGCTGCCATACAGCTCCATCAATGGAAAAATAAAAAAGTTATAGCTCTCAGAGTAAAGTGATGCAAAAATAATTATTTTTTCTAAAAAACAGTTTTATTGTATAAAAGCGCCAAAACATAAAAAAATATAAATGAGGTATCGCTGTAATCGTACTGACCTGAAGAATAAAACTGCCTTATCAATTTAACCACACATGGAACTGCATAAACGCCCTCGCCCCCCAAAAAAAAAAAATTCATGAGTTGCTGGATTTTGATCATTCTGCCTCCCAAAAATCAAAATAGAAAGCGATCAAAAAATGTAATGTGCCCGAAAATTGTACAAATAAAAACATAAATTCGTCCCGCAAAAGACAAGACCTCACATGACTCTGTGGGTCAAAATATGGAAAATTTATAGCTCTCAAAATGTTGTGATGCAAGAACTATTTTTTGCAGTAAAATCAGTCTTTTAGTGT